>NC_139919.1:15092064-15497064 GCF_963514095.1 Eutrigla gurnardus | reverse complement strand
CTCCACATTTATAGACACTCCGACAAGAATCCAATTTCATGTCAAGCAGCTTAACCACTTAACTGAGTGTGGATGCGGAGGTGCAATTTTTCATTTGTGTTTGTCCATTTGTGAGGACATTCAACCGCCTCTATTTATTTGTCTGCGTATGAGAGGAAATGCTGGACGCCCTTCTCCTCGACAGGCTAAAGGTATAAAGCCACTGAGATTACATGTGGCGCCGTTGGCCATGTAGACACTAATCACATATACGATCCTCGTGTCAAGTCTCAATGGGCCGCTGGAAGAAAAAGAACCACGGGGGGGGGGAGCTGGCCAGCCTTGTCTGACCTGTGAGAGGAAATGTGGGAGGAGGAGAGATGGGCGAAAGGAGGGGGAGGTAAAATCGTATTTAAATACACACACATACACACACACACGACATTCACAAATGAGCCCATCTAAATGTTAATTGGGGCTAAATGGCACGTTTGAATAGGTTAAGTGGACGCTCTGAATTAGCGTACGTTACGTGGGTGGTTCATTAAAAGCCCCCTTCTAAACCAATAACTTCCCAAAATATCAGCAGTGTCAAACAGCGGAGCACTTGATCACTTACCCTGAGACACACTGTGTTCCAGGGATAAGTGAAGCGTTGGATCATATAATTCAATGAAAGAGTCAACTCTTGTTTTTGAAAGGGGCGGTTCACCAAACAGAGCGTGTACCTAGCGTAGCCGCCTCCACGCTAAGCACCACCCGGGGAGAGGTTGTGGAGCGAAAGCGGAGGAGTTGCAAGCGTTTGACCATTAAGCCACGATGGAAAATTAATTTCCGAGCATTGCAGATATTCTTCTTCTTCTTTCAACAGCGTGGCCCAACCAAGTATCCTCGGGGGCCGATTAAACACTCAGTGTCACTTACGGGGGGTTGGGAGGGTTAAGTGGCCCGCCTGAGCGTTAGACAGACAGAGGTAAATTGCAACAATGACGAACGGCTGCACTGCTCGTATGAGTCCCATCGCGCTCCGTGACACAGTGTGTGTGTGCCTGCCCCCCCCCCCCCGTAATCTGAAGGGCTGCAAACACACACACACACACACACACACACACACTTGGAAATAAAGCTGCTTTGAGAGCGAGGAGGCCCAGGCAACCATGCCTCCGATCCGAGGTGACCTCAGTGATCATGACATCATGAGGTGGTCTTGATTTATATGCACGCTGCGCTGAGGGGCATATTCAAACAAACAGGCCCCGGGTGTAACAGGAAGCAGCCAGGGGGCTGGAGGAGAGAAGGAGGGGGGGGCTGGAGGAGAGAAGGAGGGATGAGCTGGGAGGAGGAAAAGGAGAAGGAGATGGAGGCTGGGGAGAGAGAGGAGAGGTAAAGAAAGGAGACATGAAAACAAGGTGGAAAGTCATATATGCTGAAAAAAACAGAAAACTAGAAGAAAGGATAATGAAAGGATGAACGGAGAAGAGAGAAGACACACACACACACTCACTCACACACACAAACACACACACACTCACTCACACACACAAACACACACACACACACACACACACACACACACACACACACACATTCACTCACACACACACACACACACACACACACACACACACAGTGACCCAGAGCTGCGTGTATGATTAACTGTAAGGACATACGATCCATTCACATCATAACCAGGTGCATTGTACTGGATTATCAACTAAGGTCACCCCTCCTCCCCCCATTCTCACTTCACTGACTGTGTGTGTGTGTGTGTGTGTGTGTGTGTGTGTGTGTGTGTGTGTGTGTGTGTGTGTGTGTGTGTCTGTTCGCTAATTAAATTCGACATTGTAAAATTAATATATCGCATTAAAGCATTAACAAGAAGAAAATACCTCCAAATTTGACGCAAGCCTTTCCCAAAAAGTAACTCATCATTTAATGAATTTTAATGCATAACCATCTTCCATCCACCCATGCTTTAGTCTAACCCACTTGACTCTATTCAGCATTGTCAACTTTTAGACAGAAAAACACTGTAACCCATATTTAGTATAACAGTTGTTTTAAAAGTGTCATTTTGATTTGTCACAGCCATCAAAATTTGCAGACGTCACCGGCTGAGTCTGACGGATCACCCGACTGAGGTGGAGCAAGCGCTACCAGGGAGTCAAAGTAATTATTTTCGGAACTTCATTTGAGCCAGAGGCAGCCGTAATGTTTCGTCAAAAACATTACTCCACATAACGTAGGTCCAGGCAACCACTTCTCCACTCCCCATTTAACTCCTTTAACTTCCAGGAGTTGGACTGAAATGAGCTTTGGAGATGCAACATTGACTTAAATGCAAGTCTTGAAATTTGGTCGAATTATTTTATTATCTTCATAATAATTACTTTTCTGCTTTGCTTGCAGTCACTGGAGAGACATTTCCTTCCATACCGCCAGTCAACTTGGCCATTCTCTTTGCAATAACTTAAATTCAGAGGAAACTGGAAAAATACTTATTGAGGACTGAATAAATCCTCATATATTCAGCTTTTTGTAAATGTTCATTATGCTCAGGTCATATTTTAACAAGTTTGGCAGGCGTCACATAACGAGCCGGTAGCGTGGCAATCAAAGCATAAATGCAGCTGGACTGTTCCTGTAAATTCACAAACTCTTCGGCACTGACATAATTTGATGTTTGAAGAGTTTACGAGTGTGTGTGTGCACGCACGGATAGACTGCTACTCATGCTGAGCCGTGTCGGATTCAGGACACACACACACACACACACACACACACACACACACAGCTACAGTAACTAACTCTTTAAAATGGCACGTTTCACCCAAACCCCAGCCAACACACACACACTGCTTTCTGATCCAACGACTACAAACACATACACACATGTGCGCGTGCACATACACACACACACACACACATCTGGACCGCAGCTTAGCTGTAGACACACACACAGACACGCACACTCATTCATATCCAACGAACAGTGTAAATTCTGGATTGAATGCTACTTAGTTCTTCTGTGTCGTCTATGTTTACCTCTTAATGTTATTGAGCTGATGATGAACACATCAAAAAGAAAAACAGATTAAAGAAATATGGAAATTAATACCAGGATGAGAGCCGGATGTACAAATATTGGAAACGTGGACAAAAAAAAAAAATCACATCAGAAATGCGTTTTTTTCTGTATCATATTGCTAATTATCCTTGAAAGTAAACTAAAAAAATTGAATATGTAAAAAGAAGTGAAGTGAAAATAGGGTTTGAAAGTGACACATGTAGCTGAAACATTGTGGTTTCTCTATTTTTAAAAAGTGACAGGGACATCTGCAGCTCATTTCTGTTCTCTCCCCATTTGTCTCTTTGATTTTTATTATGGAAAGCATATTTACATAACGTTTTTGTTTTAGTTTCTTTTTAGTATATTTCACTGCACCACCTTAAGTGTTAACTGCAATGATCTTTTCAGGGTAGAAACACGACACTGCATGTGGGGACATACAGACATATTCCACTCATCAGCTCCTTTGAGGAAAATGAGTTATTTTGAGGAAAAGCTGTGAAACCCCAAATCTAATGAACCTTGACTATTTTGACAACAACACTCAAGTGTATACTTTTGATTACAAAATGGTAAATATTTACAGACAAACTTTTACAGTAAAGAAGGAGTGTAAGATTTCTAGCTTGCATCCAAAAAGGATTTCTTCAGTGGGAAGAAGCAGTGAGCAGATTGGTAATATCTTTGGTATTGCGCCCTTATTGCTGTCGGGAGGTTTCTACCCAGAAATGTGTAACTGAAATGTGGGAGGCAAAACCACAGCATTTTAATTCGATCCTCACAAACCACTGTTTCTGCCTTTCACATAATAATAATAATACAAAAACAATGTCAATTCTTTCTTGTCCTACAAAGCACAATTTCTTTTTGTATTTTTGGAGCATTTTTAACCACATAGTCTGAACTGGAGCTGTGTTGTATCAATCAACAACAGATAGTGGAGGATGGAAATTTATTTTCATGAACAAACCGGGAGTTCCACCTTGAGAAAGAGTTACAGTAAAAAGCAAGTCAAAGGACAGAATGAAAGACCAAAAAGAGGAAGGCAGGCGTAGCAGAAAGAAAACGCAGGTTGTAAAAAAAAAAGAAGAAAAACAAAGAGGCAGCTGAAAAGCAGGGACACAAAGACAGGATCTCTCATCACTACTGACAAAAGGAGAGGTGATTTTCAGCCTTTCTCTGTTTCCACTTAAATCCCAGAAGAGCCTGCTGGTGTCAGAACGAGCCGACAGAGTTTCACTAAAGCCTTCACACAGTTCAGTCAGTCCCACAAAGGGAAAAAAGTCTCTCTGGTCGCTTTTATTTATCAGCCATATAATCTATTTATTGGTTTCCTGAAATATATTTTAAAGACTTTAAATGCATTTATTTCATTTAATTGAATTTCATCAGTGTGCTGATCATTTCGGCGTAAAATTGATGCTCTTCTCGTACAATAAAACAGTGTGCTGTGAGTCCTTGTGAGGCAGGAATTACATTTATTTAATTTGAATGCAATATTACCTAAATCTATATCATCTTACAATTCATGTGTACTTATTGGCTATATACATGCCTTTATTTGAAAGTACTTTGAATTATTATGAACTTAAAACATATTTTCTTTTAAAGTAAGACATTTTTATTAGTAATAACAACCTAAAAGTACCGTCTGTATTAAACTACACTCATAACAAATCTTACGGTACTCTTCCATCATTATAGACACTTAAACGCTAACGCCAAATAATCAGACACTAATACAGCACTTGGAAATGGGGGGATTAAACCCCTGCATGTTTATTGTACTTGGCCAATAAAGTAATTCAACCTCTAAAAATATTTTCTTTACTGCATTAGTTCATTCGACTCAGGCTGATTGAAGGAAAGAGACTGTAAAGCTCACCCTCTGTCAGTCAACCCTGGGCCCTCAGCGAAAAAAATACAACCACCCCCTCCCAAAAAACCCCAAAACCATGAAATCTCCCCCCTTCTTGATCCAATCTTTCCTTCAGGACCCAGAAAAACATCCACCACCTCCCGGCCTCCCAGAAATCTGGTTCCAGTTTGGGGAAGCACCGGGCCCGAGGGTGGGGGTGACTCCGAGGCAGCTTCTAAATAAATAACGAGAAAGAATGCAACACATCCAAAATTCTCTCCACATCTTTATGATTTTTTAATGTGCCCCTCTTTTAAAAACGTTTTTACTCAGAATTTCCCCTGCCATTTCATCAATTTTCTTCTATTCCTGTGTTTTACAAGAACATGCATGGATACGGTTGTTTTCATTTTTTTATGATGGAGCCGACTAGTAATTTGAATGTTTAGAGTCGGAGATTAATGAAGTAGGGAGTGGATGGATTGAGACGTTAAACTAACACAACATGCCAAGTCTGTAGGCCTTCTGTTTATTCTCCCCTTTTATTTCCTTTTTATTCAAAATGTGTGCGTTCTCTGATCTCTGTGGCCTCCGTCAAGCCTCTCGAGCTATTTCTGTTGGATGTTTTCCTCTCTCTATCTCTCTCTATCTCTCTCTCTCTCTCTCTCTCCTCACCTGATCTGTTCGCAGTGCTTGTATCCATGCCAGGGGAATGCGTACATGTGTGTGGTTTGTGTGTGCCCTGGATCTTTTCTAAAAACCCGTTCCACGTGGATTCAAGAGGGATCACCGCGACTAAATTATTGCAGGAGAAAACAAACAATCATCAAAAGTCTAAACCGGCTAATCGTACGGATAAAAGCGCTTCCCACAGAAGTGATCTACAGGATCCACAGAAGTGGCTGAACTTAGGTTGCCATGTGTTGCATTGGTCTTGACACCTTTATGGGACACATCTGGCCACAGAGACATACCGCAGCAGAGGCGTAGAAGCCCCAAAACCACGTCCAGCAGCATCAACATAACCACTAATCACCTCAAGCCCTGGACACTAAACCTGCACCGCCAGATACGTGGGATGGAATACAGAGTTAGAAAGCAAGAGGGTAGAGCAGCGTCAAAGATGTTAAAGACAAACAACCGGCACACTTGTACATTGAAAAAATAATATGTTTTAACATTAAATAGCTTTCTGTTTGGTTGCCACCTCACATCCCGGATGATGCAAGAACGGATCGAAGCACTCGGCCTCTGGCGAAACAGTAAAAGCGACAAAACGCACACTATGATGGATTACCTCTCAAAGCAATATTTAGCTCTCTGCAAATAGATTCTCAAACTGTACGTAAAGAACCGAAACCAACAGCTGCCTGGAAGGTAAAAAAATCTATCTAAAAGCCTTTGGCATGCTTTTAAAAGTAGTCAGACGTAATAACCATAATAATGCACCCACATGTATTCCAGCTCTCTGCTACTGCTACTCTGCATATGGCTTCCGCCGCGCGCCGAGCCTGAGTGACACCTGTGAGACACGAGGTGCGTAGCGGTAGGAGAGGTCAGGTTACCATGTGTTGTACGTTGGTCCTGACACCTTAGCAGGACCCACGCGGGGCTTGTATAGAGTCATATAGATTGGAGCTGAAGTACAGTAGTTTTCACAGCTAGCCACGGCTCCCCCATATGGAAGTCATATGGAGGGAGAAGCGCTGCGCAGAACAATAGAAGTCGTCAAAAGAGCGGCGGGTGGGGGGGAACGTGTGCATGTGTGGGTACGTGGTGAGAGGAAGTGCACGCGTATCAGTCGGTACGTGTGAGAATGCCGGTGTTGTGATGGAGTGTGCGTCTCCATGTGTGTCTGGACGACAGGGGGAAGAGTCTTTCATCTGTGAGTGAAGTGGAGGGGCAACGTGGCTAAAATTTAGGCAAGGAGATGACAGGACCCCCATCCCTTTTCGTTTTTTAACCCCGGCCCCCTCCACCCAACACACATTTTTTTAAGCTCCTCTCTTCCTTTTAGTCCATCTATCTTATTTCCTTTTCATCTTGCCCCCTCGTCTTCCTCTACACCCTTTTTTTTCTGCCTCTCACATGCCGTGTCTCTACATAACCGCTCTTTTTCTTTCATGTGAACTACTGATCTGCAATAGACAAGTAGTGGTGTGTGTGTGCGTGTGTGTGTGTGTGTGTGTGGGTGTGTGTGATTCTGGGGAGGAGGGACCCCTAGGTCTGTGGTCTCTAAATGGTAGCCAGCCAATGGCTCCAAGATGTACCCTACTGATGATGCTGATCTCTCATCCCGTTGCCACAAATACTCCCGACAGACACTTCTGATCTCACCAAGACCACCATGTGTGAGTCTGTGCGTGTGAGTCTTTTTGGGAAGATAAATGTTTGTGTTTGTGTGTGAGCGTGTGTGTGTGTGTGTGTGTGTGTGTGTGTGTGTGTGAGAGAGCAAGACAGTGACTAAGAGGAAGTCAGAGTAGTGTGTGTTGTTTGTGGTTAAACTCTGATAATGATTGTAAATGGTGGTTTGCCCAGATGGCACTTACTGTCTGTCACTATCAGCATCTCTCTCCCTTTTGCTCACACTTCCTGCCCCATTTTTCCATTTCTTTGTGTGGGTGTAAGACTATATTCATATCCTCGAGTATCGTAATATTCAAGGATAGGATTTGTGATATAGGATAGTATATAATTTACAACAATTACCTCAAAATGTGTAAACAGTCCCTCTTATACATCACTGATGAGCCAATAGAAACAGGGTGAGCAGCCCGTTCTTATTCCCAGGTCATCCCACACGCCACAGCAGGATGAAGCGTACCTCCAGCTACAATAATTCAAAACCTTGCCCCCTCCGGCAGGTTTGTGAAGAGACGTGGATGTGCTTGAAACAATTAGAAAATAATTGCATTCATCTGGTTCACAGCTTTGTTCTCACTAACGCCGGCCCTTCCTTAACATGCAGGGATTCGTTGCAGACACTCGGATTGCGAATAAAGTAGAGCTGGGTGTAACAGGGTTGCTGTGATTAATGCAAATGCAGGTCCAAAATGTTCTGACTGCATATAAAAGTAGTTTTTTTATTTAAAGAAATTGAAAAAATCACCTAAAACACTGAATACCGGAGGTCAAAGTGGGCTGGAACAAGCATTCTGAGAATTCTGGCACCTAATGAGGTAAATCTGATGCAACGCATATTTTTTGTGTGTGCTGCAGCCCGTCGTTTCTTCCAGCCGATGGCATCAAGATACACACTCAGCGAGTCAGAAAGTAATCACCCCGATGTCATTTGCCCCCAAAAACTGGATCTGAATGGAAATCCTCATTGGAATTGAGATTTAAACAACGAATGAGCAATCTACGGCGACTCCATCTTCCGTAAAGGAACAAATCAGGAAATCAACAGTATTGATTCAATGATTTTATTCCCCATCCACCGTGGTGAGTGAAGTGAATCTGCCTGCAGTGAAACTGAAATCATTTATCCACTGCGATAACCGCTTCACTAAAGTGTAAAAAATAGACTTGATGCAATAAAATGGAAGTATATCTGCCACTCTCATATCGATGACAATACACATCATGTGGCTAGATTTGCTACTCAGGAGAAGGAGGTAAATGACAAAACACATTGTCTCGCTGCCATTTCACAGCCAGACAATGACAAGTTGTGCGAGTTCATTGAGTCTGTTCCTCCCACTTAACTGTGTGACCCTGTACTGTAAATTACCTAAAGAGTGAACAGCTGGTATGGATAAAAAGGATGTTTTTTTGTTGTTGTTGAGTGGATCTTTGTGATACCAAGGTTGTTTTAATCCACTCTTCTGTTGGAGGTGAAATAATGGTATCCTTGGACATAATCAGAATAACCTCACACACTGGTTGATTTATGGAAAACAATCCCGGTCTCATATAATTCAGGTCATAGGTTAACTGCCCTACCAGTCAATCATGGGATATATCAATGCACCCTTGCAACCGATGGCACAAAATGACAAGATGGCCTGTGCAGAAAATCCGACTCACACGGCAGATTTACGCTACATTTTCACATGTACGGTTTTGGGCGAATGGTAACATATGTTGAAGACATAAAATGTTCTGCAAATACCGCACAAGGATTGTTTTTACTGGCTGCAGTGGAAACAAGGATAATGTGGAGCCACTGTAGTCGTTCCATGTTTTGTTCCTTCCCGAGCTACGAGTCACGTTTTTCTCTCTTTTCAGCCATTTGACGTTACGAGCAATGGTTTTGGTTGACATGAAGTTTTAAAATATCTTCACATATTTAAGACAAAAAACACATCTGGGCCAATGCAGCAGATCAGCGCTCCAAAATGCATAAAGTGGGATTTTTTTTTTTTTTTTACGATGGCTGCCACCGTCAGTGCAGAGCTAACATTTCCAATATGGCCAGTCAGTCTTCCATCAGTAAGAGGGATCCGGCCCCCATGCTCATTGTGTCTGTTATATTTACAGCATTGCTGCTTTAATGAGAGAAGAGTATGACGTAATGACGGAATCACAGAGCATCAGGTAACACTTTATTTATTCTAATATGTCTCCAAACTGGGCTTAGCAAAAGCTCAATAACAAAAAGCTGTTAATTCACTCTTCTTTGAGTCATTATTTGCCTTCACCAGTAACTCTCAAGGTTATTACAATTTATAGTGAGAAAACTGGATTCTGATTGGTCAATTATGGCATCCTCCATTCTTCATGTAAGGTTGAAAAACAGGCATTTGCTTTGGGTGCAGTCTTTAAACAGAGGACTTTTTTTTTTTTTTTTTTTAAACGAAAGCAAGACAATTATTTGTCAAAATATTGACCTCTTTAGGAAATAGCTGTGTAATAAGCAGGATAATGTGCAGCGAGCTGGTCATTATTGTGATATATATGAATCTGGTGTTCTCCCCCTGTTGAGGTTAATTTGCCTTACTTGTACTGCTTTCTGCTATCAGATTGTGGATTTGGACAAATAAGTGTACAGATCTTATAAACATACCTATTTTTACGAGGTGTAAAATGCGATGAAACAGAACCCTTCCTCAGCTATTCTGTGTCTCTGCTTATTGTCTCCCTTACAGCCGGATGTATTTACTTCGTCATTGGATGATATAGAAAAAAAACACTCTCTGTCTCAAGCTCTGTCAAGTTTCCCTATTCCTTCATAAATGTTGACTCAGCACTGAATTTGTGGCTCTGATAGTATGTAGAAAAAAAAGACAACTATAGCTGTAAATTTAATATGTGCGGTTACGCTAAAGTGCACGGAATCATTTATGCTAATTTTTAAAACATGTTTGGCCGATCAAAGGCAAAATGTTTACAGCGAAAAGAAATGTTTACATCCTCAGAAAATCAGCCTCCATCAGTCGCAGCGTTTTCTGACTTCCAGTGTTTTCTTCTCTCGACACCACATCGATGAAAAAAACAACGTAACTATGTGACAAATGAGCTCCAGTTCAGGCCCATGAGTAGGGATTTCTTAAAGGGAGATTCACTGGGTTCAATCCTTGCTGGTCTGAGAACAATACAGAAACTGATGGAGGCGACGAGTGGTGTTTGGAAGCAATCTTTGCTCTCTGGAGTCCAGAGTCCGTCTCTGTTTTGTGTCCTGTGCTATACTGCTGCTATGGATACCCACTTGAGAAGGAAATCTATGACACACATATGGTCATCTCATCTCTCCTTGCCAAAGCCTGAAGGACTGAAACGTCTATCAGTCAGCAGGTGTCCCCCCTCGCTTACACATACACACCTCCATGCACAAACACACAAACACACAAACACAGTCAACAGACCCCCTTCAGATCCCCCACTGTCCAGTTTCTGCAACCCATCCATCTTCCTCAACTGTCAGTCAAACGCCAAAGAGCTTTTCAAAACACTCGGTCTCACACACACACACACACACACACACACACACTTACATGCATTAAAATAGGAACCGGGGAGCAGACAGTCGCACACATGCAAGAACTCCTCAGCAATCCTGTCTGTGAAGCATTAATGTGAGTGTGTGTGTGTGTGTGACTGATGTCTTTCCAACCTCTATCGGAGAAAACAGCTTCAGAATCCAACAAGCAGCCGTCTCTCTCTCTCTCTCTCTCTCTCTCTCTCTCTCTCTCTCTCTCTCTCTCTCTCTCTCTCTCTCCCAAATCCAGGTGTTGAAAAGGAACATAAAACATTTCTGTTCTACCATGCCACTGCTTTTTGGGTCGAGACTCTGTGTGTGTGTGTGTGTGTGTGTGTGTGTGTGTGTGTGTGTGTGTGTGCGTGGTGTTAATGACCCGGAGCTTTCAGCTGTTTTGATCTTTTCATGTGTTTCCCCGTGTTTGCGACCACCTACAGCAGCGACCGCCACGTAACGCTCCCTCACTCTCAACCTCAGCGCACGGTTAACTCAAAAGCAGCCCCGGCATCAATCACCCGACGGAGCCAGGGCAAATAATGAAAGTGGCAGTCCTCAGCATCTTGCTCTGGTGTTTTTCTACCACATTTCTCGGAGAACACACGTCAATCACACGGCGTGACGTCTTTTTCTTGACTACTCTGTTAACACGGTCTGCATTTTGAGTAGCTTGCACACTTTTTTTCCCTCTGACGTTTTTGTGACTAACCAAAACCTCTGCTGCTAAGAGTAGAAATATAAAATGCAGCACCTCCAGCACAGACCAGATGCTTAGACGATGGATGTGAACAAAAACGTTGGACACATGCTTAATGGTCATGCATATTTCATCCAATCTGACAACCTGCATTTTACTTTGCTACTCTTCGAGAGTTCTCGGGACTGGTGGAGCGGAAGACGGAAGTATTGATATGCAAACAGATGATTAAGGGCAAGCTTGCATACATGTACGGCAAATAATGCGTGAAGGAAAGCAGGATAGGCAGGGGTTTCCCGCATTCAAGTTTACTAGCAAATCGCACCATGCATGAGCACAGCTAATGAATATATTATTTCTGTCTTTGTGCATACACCGTTTTAGTTGTGAACACACGGCTTTATGGATCTGGCAACCGGCGTTTGGATACCACATGTAAAAAGCTCGAACTGGCTTTATAGATCCGGCCCTTGTTACGTCACATTGGATGTTGATGGCGAGTGGCAAAACAGACATTTATTCTCACTACCATGACGCAGTTTATTAGTTTAACGGTTTCTTCCAGCAACCACCAGAAGCCCACTCAAGCCAGGTCCCGACCGCATGAAAACTGGAATCAAACTTGTCTGCGACAGTTAAAAAAGCGCTGTATCTGCTCTCAGAGGATGTCGAGTTTTAGTGGTCACTACGGCTTCACACATAGATGCACACACACACCTCTACACACACACACACACACACACACACACGCACACACACACACACACACACGCACACACACACACACACGCTCACTAATTTACTGCTGTCATATCCATGCGGGACTGTCCTACGTACAGCACTTCTGCAACACCCCCGAGTAATCCATCACTGTGTGTGCCTCAGCATGTGTGTGTGTGTATGTGTGTGTGTGTGTGAGAGAGAGAGAGAGAGAGAGAGAGAGAGAGAGAGAGTGTGTGTGTGTGTGTGTGTGACAGTGTTAAATTACTGCTATGGCACATTGAGCCCTGGCCATTACTCCAGCAGGTGACACCCATTAAAAGAGGTGGTGACACTGAGAGAGAGAGAAGAGAGAGAGAGAGAGAGAGAGAGAGGTGGAGAGAGAGAAAGAGAGAGGTGGAGAGAGAGATAGAGAGAGAGGAAATAAGACAAAAAGGAAGATAAAGCAGTTTTTAAAAAAGACATTTGAAGAAAGAAAGAAAGAAAGAAAGAAAGAAAGAAAGAAACACTGGAATGAGGGATGCAAAGATGTAAATACTTTATAAGGACAACAACAGGAATGTGTGAAAGAAAAGACTGAATAAATAAAGCAGGAGATGAGGCAGGGACTGTTGAAGTGCTGGCAGAAAGTAGAAACAGAGCAAACCACCCACTGCTCTCAAATCTGAGCCAAGGAAGGTTCAGACACACATGCAAGTGCACGCACGCACACACACACACACACACACACACACACACACACACACACACACACACACACACACACACACACACACACACACGCACACACACACACGCACTATGAGCCAAGAGAGGTAAAAAAGTTTGAGAGGACTCAGACCTGGCTGACCTCCAGAAGATGTTATCATCTCCATCTGAAACTCAAAGAGTAGACCGACAGCACAGACACACACTTTCACACACTTTCACACACAGACACACACTTTCACACACAGACACACATGCACATGCACAGTACATATAGCATGCTTACAATACAGGGGGGGGGGGGGGGGGGGGGGTAAAGTTATAAGTAATAACTGTGTAATGCAATGTAATAAAAAGTAATAACAGACTGTATTAACCTGCCTGTGATTCATAATAAGACATATTGAGCGTATAATGTGGGGATTTATACAATACTGTATGTTGTGCTAGTTCTTTTTGAAGTGGTGACCCTTTTTTTCATTGACAAATGTAATAACTTGACTTAGAGTGCAATGACCATCATGAATAAGTAATTTCAAATTTACATTTTTTACATTTGTGGTTCATGGGGTCCATCGCTGCATTGACATTGGTTTATTTCATGGCCAGGCAGTCTGACCAGTGCACATGTGGGTGGGTGTGGGTGGAAAGACGGTGATTGGCTCGGGATTTCTGAGGAAACGATGCAGAGAAACTGTTTCTGGGTAACTGCAGATTATATAATAATATAATTATAATAATAATCGACACGCACGCTTTACACAATCTGCAGTCCAGTTCATCAGACCAGACAACGACTGGTTCAGCAGGGAAGGATATCTAGCGCTAATGCCTGCAGCACCTGCGTGTGCATGTGTGTGCGTGTGTGTGTGTGTGTGGGGGGGGGGGGGGGGAGACTTGAGAGAAAGGTGTTTACATTCCAGACGGCTGCAGTGGCTTTCTATTTGTTGCAATAGGGGCACCCTGGAGCACACACACACACGCACACACACACAGACACACACACACACACACACCTTTACTTACACCCAAACTTGAACTACAAAGAGAGGACAAGTGTACAGGGAACGCTCACGCACGTGAACGACACTGCCACGTGCACTGAAAGGGACGAGCACTCGGCTCATCACACCTTTCCCTTCTAGCGTGTACACCCGCCCAGCGCACACATGCGCTCATTAGTGTAAAGTCCCCAGGGCTCGTTAGCATAACAGCCCACCTTAATGAGGAGACGGCACGTCTGACTGAGCACATCTACATCCTGATAGGCTAAGAGCATCTCTGAGGGACAGAGCAGGGGCTCCCATATACCTCAACCCACACACACACACACACACACACACACACACACAGACAAAGACACATGAAGGTGGATGTTACATTATAAGCAAATGGCGTGACAGCAGTGAGTGTACATTGATCAATATTCTTTGAGTGTTCCTGCAGTGAGGATGCTCCTCTCAAACTGTATGTGTGTGTGTGTGTGTGTGTGTGTGTGTGTGTGTGTGTGTGTGTGTGTGTGTGAGGGCCAGAGAGACAAAAAAGGGAAAGTGAAAGAAGAGCCAGTGTGTGCTTTGGAACAAAAGACTAATTAAATCCAATCATCATTCAGCTTAATCCTCAGAACTAATTAGATGGATGCATACCTGTCTCCAAGCAGTAAACACACACACACACACAGACAGGTAAAACCTGTGGATGATGGATTATGTTAGCACAAAATGATCTAGCGTTGCAATGCTGGCTACTGAAGGTTTAGTGAATGTCGGCAGAAGCTGCTTTTGTTTTTTAATGATTGTAACAGAGAATAAAGATGTACACGGCTTTACAGGAACGATGCTGTCTCTTCATTTCATGGTTTTCTATCAATTTGGTGGTTCAATTTTACACTCCATGAGGCTTAAGCTTCTATCTTTATCTTTTTAACCTGTTTTTGCTTCTGAATGAGTTTGACATCCTGGATGGATCCTCCAAACGCACCATTCTTTCTAAAGCATATCCACGTGTTTCCGGGGTGAAGCACCCTACATGTTAAAGCACCCTCACTGAAAAGTTCAGCATCCCCATAGCAGAAGAAAATCACAGGCGGCACTTCTGCTGCCTGCCTGCCTGCCTGTCTGTCTACCTGCCTGCCTGTCTGTCTGCCTGCCTGCCTGCCTGTCTGTCTGCCTGTCTACATGCCTTCCATGACACGTCTCTGTCTGCGTGTTAATGTGGTGTTATTTTCGGGGCACGGATCACTTTCATCTGGCCTGGCATGACATTCCCTCACAACGACTTTATGATGTGTGAGGTTCAAAACTCAGTCAGACATGTTTTTGAGTGACCTCAGCCGTGGCAATCAAGAGCGTTGTGACACGGGGAGAGAGAGGCTCAAACTGACAGAGAGAGAGAGAGACATTAAGAAAGACTGGATTCAACACCTTTTGTACTTTAATGAAGAAACCCTTAAATCATGCTATTAAGTTCTAATCCAAACCCTGAATACCGCTGAGTTTAAATTAGAGGAGCTTAATGAGACTTTCAGACTGAATGACATTAAGTTCCTGTCCGTGTTGGTTGCTCATTCCTCATCACTTGTCTTTCTTGCTTTCGTCCATTAAATGCTGTCCTCCTTTTCTCCACCCTCCCTTCTGTCGCCCCGTCTCTTTTGTTTTACTCACATTTCACTATTGCTAAAATAGTTATTATAAATTGAAATTATTTCTACTTATATTATTTCTACATGGATTGTGATTTAGTGTGATTTTTTTGAAGGCACTTCAGTAAACGACCATCTTCTTTATTTCTCATTACTTAAATGCACTATATGATGATTACTGAGTGCACCAGCCAATGGAAATCTGACCACCGAACCTTGAGTTTTCATTGAGCATGACACATAAGAAAAAAGAAGAGCTTCTTCTATTGAATTTACAGTGTGCTTTCCCATAAATGGCAGATAAATGAAATCGATCCTTGATGGCTTTCACAAAACAGAAGCGTCGTGCTGGCGCCATTTCCGGAATTGGCAAAACTGAGAGAAGCAGACAAAGCAATTTGAATAGATTTAATATAGAAATATGTAACAGAAAGTGTGAAGGGATAGAGAAAGAAAAGAGGACTGGCATAAAAGTGGAGAAGCACCAAGTATTGGTGACGGGGTAAGTTTTATAAAAGGTAAAGTTCCCTCTGCAAAGCTGTGCATGAGGAAAAGGATGGGAAGAAAAACACATACATGGTAATTCTCAATAAAAAACTCAAGATACATAAGAGAAATATCTGAAAACCGAAACAGAGATCAGATACTTTTTTCCCATAACAAACAAAATGACTACGAGAGAGAAAATCCAGCAGATTTGTTGAAATGATTATCCCTACGACATGGTCATTCATTACAATAGAAATATGTGTCAAATAAGTCATTTGTGCTTCCACTCCATCATCACATTATGGGGGGTTTGAAGCATCACCAAGCTTGTACTACATCTTCTTATTCAGTTGGGCCTTCATGCAGTCATTTACATTATGTGTTTTTATCAATCGATTTCATGAAGAAGACTATCACTTAATCTCACAGCTGCTGTATAAGGTTTTTTTTTATGTTAGCTGTTAATGTATTTATTGGTCGTCCTTTGCATTTTTAGAATAATTAATCCGATTATCCTTCATAATGAGTCTCCTGGTTCTGCTTGGATTCATTCACCGTTTGACAATAATTCAGAGTCCTAAAGAATACAACCAGGCATTAACTCGTCTGGTGAACACACAAACATGTTGTCTTTGCTTTTTTTTTATTGGAAATTAACACATATAGCTATAAAAAAAAGCTTGTCATGGCAGGAAATGCTCCGGCGCCTTCTCAAATGAATTAAACATCAATATAACGTCAGCGAATAATAACGAGTTGACTGTTGTGAAACAATATTATTGCCATTAACGAGCCAAAGCAAGGATGTACCAAGATTTATTCAGAACAAACAGAATCACTCAATGTGAGGTGTCTTTGTGTGTCTTCTTTGACCATATTGTCTGATTTCCATATTGTCTATTTCATTCTTTTCAGCAGCATTTCATGGGACTGCACAGCATATACAAAAGAAAATATGAATTGTGATGTACATCACGACCCGCACTTCTTTTCCAATCCAGGAAATCCAAAAAGCCTGTAGGCTGCTGGTGTGTTTTTGCTCCTTGATTCAGCATTTTCATAGCCTGAAGCGAAATATTTTGTTGTTTTCTAATGAGAAATGCACCAAATGTTCTCGCCCAGAACACAAAGGAAAATATAAAAAAGAACCCAAATGTGAGTGGCATAATATTTAGCATATGATGCATATTATTGTGATGTGATGAAGACAAAAAGGAGAAAAATACAAGAATAAGTTAAAAACACTTAAATTCAGATCCAAATAAAAAGCAAAGTCCCCCTTGCACAGATAAAACTGACACAAAATATCAGTATGATGTCTTGCCTTTCTGCCAACGGTTGAGCACACGTCACCTTGATCCAATCATTTTTATTTCACTGCAAATCCCTCGTAGACTGCAGGAATCCACACTGAGTTCACTGGAAAATCCCCCAGCGCTTCTCCCCCATCTCTCTCTCCCCCCCTCTCTCTTTTTATTTCTCCTTTTATCTTTTATGTCATTTCTCTCTTTCTGTGTCTCATTTCCTTTCCGCTACAATTTCGGAGTGGTGTGGGGAAGCTATCACTCTCTGTCGCTCCGCGTGTGTCTGCCTACCAATTTGTCCATCTGTTCGTCCTCCTCTCCCCGCTCCTCTGATGGCGTCTGCCTTTCAGGAACTGTTACGGCAAAGTTCTGCCGTTCCCATAAAAACACCATCTGATGTTTGTTGATGAGAGCACCCAGAGAACCATTTTTATACAACGTTGCATGTTGGGGGGGGGGGGGGGCAGATTTTAGGCTTGGGAGGAAAAGGCCACAGGCCAGTCAGTTCATAATATGCTTCAAAGATGTGTTCAAAAGAGATGTCATATAGTGTCCGCATGAAGACGTATTCTCACTGAGCTCTATTGATTGCTTACACTCAGAGGGCTTTGGGAGAGAAACACTGGCTTTGGAGTCTCGGTCTGTAAGATATTAAACAACCGAAACTTTCAGAAATATTTCCATGAGTTCACACACACACACACACACACAAACACACACACCAAAATACCTACACATGTTCAGAGAGAAAGGAAGGTATGAAGGGAAAGACAAATCCAAGAAATCAACTAAAACACCAAAGGAACATGTCCTGTTTCAACTAATGCCGGCTTCTTTAAAGGCTCACTGGAATTAGGCATTAGTATATTTGTCTTTCATATTTACATATGGATTACATGAAGGGGCATTAACCGGGCTTATGGTGCCGTAGCTTGGCAGAGAGAAAGAGGGAGGGAAGAAAGAGGAGACAGACAAAACAAGTCAGAGCAGCAGAGAAACAATAAAAAATACTGAGACGCAGCAAGACGGACGGGGTCATGTGCTTTATTTCCACGCAGGCTTACTGAGTAGACCAACACTAAAGCTTCTGCATCTGTTGGATGTTTAGTTCCCTTCAGGGTTTCAGCCACAATCAACAACCTGGTGTCCCCTTAAAGTGGATGTGATTGACTGCGGAGCCTGCAGAGGAGACTTCATCGATCGCCTCCCGTCCTCCGGGCGATGAGGTAAAGCAAACCTAACACACCCTTACTGCTGCATCATCCCCGCCCCACCTGTACCCCCCACATGATAAGAGGCTGGAAACACTACGACACAGCGCCACCTGGTGGGGACACGCGTGAATCACAACCACAACTTCACACGGTGCTGCGACAATACCTCACTGGACCCTAACCCTCCAAATGAACGTCATGTCAGTTTGGTAACACATAAAAAACACAAATGCAAATGCACTCCTACTTTTTTACCATAAAAGTGTTTGACATTTAGTCAAGTTCTAAATATTAGTTGACATTTCAACAGAGACTTCTTTACATAAGTACCAAACAGTCAATACCAGAGGGGGATCATGTTTTGATATAATTTGATTAATTTGACCAAAAAAATATGAGAGGAAGTTTTATTTTCATGAGTTTGTTTACTGAGACATAATTAACAACAACAGCCTGTTTTGACCAAGTTGAAAACTTCTGCATGAATAATTGCTACGGGCTGATGGCGACGTTTACTCTTTGCACATAAAGATGTGGAGATCCAGATGTGCCCTCTATGACTCTGCCACGCCAATCACACACACACACACACACACACACACACACACACACACACACACACACACACACACACACACACACACACACACACACACACACACACACACACACACAGCGACCTTGACAACCAGGATGACTGTGTTTATCTGAAGCAGAGTCTGTTTCCTATCTCGCCCCACTGTCCCTGTGGACACTCTCTCTCATCATGACCCAGACTGACACACAGTCTCCCTCTAGACACCTCCAGACTGGGAGTGTGTGGAGATCGAGTCATCCTGAGCTCACCTCCTCCCCTTAACTCAAGGTGAAACCCTCCCATGAATCCTCTGCATAAATCAAGTGCTTAATGCTGGTTTTAAATACACGTTATCATTTCAATTAGCATCAGTGGATTCTTGTCATTGCAGGCTTTTAGATTAGAACTTTAAATTAGACTTTTAATGACACAGACGACTGTTTTTACGTCATAATAACAAATTCATTCTTGTCAATTTTGACAGTACTGTATTCATTACATAAATAATTGAATGACAAAATTTGAGACACTTAATTAATAAATAATCTGACAGCATATCCTCTAGCCTGAAATATACATCCTGTTAGAAGATTCAATAAGTATTCTTAATGGTAAAAACACAAGTAATGTGTGTGGCAGACACTACATTACCAACCTGTTCTAATCAAAGGAAGTGATTGTGCTAATATGTGTGTCCTGCGTTTTGTCACGGCGGAGCAAACGGATTGGACCGCCGTGGTCGAGGTGCCTGAGTGTATTCCAACAGCCATCAAACTTACTTATCGCACACACACACAGACACACACACACACACACACACACACACACACACGCATAGAGAAACACGCAGGGATTATAATGGGGTTCTGCTTTTCATCAAGATAAACCTCCCTCTCTCTGGGTGTCTCCATCAGCACCATGTTGTTTCTGTTCCTCTATCACGGACTTTTCTGTTTCTCTCTCTGTCTGCCTCTATCTCTTTCAATCCTCCCCTTCATAACGTATTAAAATTGCTCCCTCGTAACTATGATGAGGCCTTTTTGGGATCGGGTCAGACACTGCGATGGCAGCAAAAAAAAAATGTGATTGGTCGAAAACACCAGGAAGTAATCAAATGAAATCCCCCATCATGCTCCACTGATTACACCGTCTGACAATGTCCTCCAGAAACATTGAATTTCTATTGTTCCCATTGGAAAACCTTTATGCAGCTTGTCAGCGGGATAACAACAAGGAGAGCAATGGGAAGCTGCGGCGGTGACGCTGTAAATCCTCACACAATTAATACTCGCTTCCATATGGTGACTTTTCGTGGCGACCGCTGCGTGAGCTTTGTCAGGGCTCCTTATTTCCATCGTGGGAATACTGAGCTTTAATCACATTCAGGACAGAAACTGTACCTGAAAGAGCAAGGGTTGCTAGGCTGCCATTTCTTAAAAAGGTACAAACTGTGATTCCAGTTCAAAGAACACGCTGATATGCAGGTCTTAACGTTAACACAACCAATAATGAACAGCAGTTAATGTTAATGATGTTTGTTTATAATGTGCTAAACATTTACTTACACCACTAATGGCACAGCAGTAAAGCTGGCCCATCCGTTGAAGTAGTCCAAATATGGTTGCTTTTCATCCATAACTCACAATGTTTGAATCATGCACAGTTCCAAATTAACAAAATAAACACACATTTCTCTTTAAATGTTCAGTGTTTCTGTGTGCATGTATGTGTTAAAGAGAGCTGAAAAGATGTTGCTGTGTTTACATAACCTCAAGTGGGTTGTGTGTGTCCACATCAAAGTGCAAGGACATTGTATGAGCAGCTAACTGTCTTTGCATGTGTGTGTGTGTGTGTGTGTGTGTGTGTGTGTGTGTGTGTGTGTGGGTCAGGTTTGCCAGCAGTGGTGCCATCTGTTTGTCATTATAATGTTGACAGAAGTGTTGCCCAGGTTAATCGCCATGGTAACAGGTTAATTAGACCAATTCAACATTACTGGGCATACTGGGGGGACACTGGCTTCTCTCAACACACGCACACACACACACACACACACACACACACACACAAATGACGCACGCGTGCGGCGTGTGTTGTAGCAGGTATGTGATGAAAGACACCACAGGAGAAGAAAACGCTATTCTATCAGGAAGCTCCTATTAGAATGGATGGTAATGGTGATGAATGAATGGGACGTCTATGTGCAGAAGAAGGCCGCCGTGTTGCGGCGTGCGTGCGTGTGACAGAAACAGGAAGTGGACAGGAAGCTTCTGACAGCTGGAGGTGGGCTTTAGGGCTGACAGGCAGGTTTATGGACGACCCACAGCGGACTGTCGGGGTTGGACTCGTGGGGATGATCCTGAGCAGGACCAATGCGGCGCGGCTTGTGGAGGGACAGGGCAAAGAGCCAAGTCACCCACCCACACACACACACACACACACACACACACACACACACACACACACACGGAAGAGTCCAACTGGTATTCCAGATTTTTCCTTCCTCCCCACCGGACCTTCACACACATGATTAACTGTGTACCGTTGGTGCATGTGCCCGTGTGTGTGTGTCTCTACCTCCCAGTGCATGACTATCAATCTACATCAGTTGAATGTGGAAAAGCTCAACCTGATGGATTTATCTTTCCTTCCAGCGTGTTGCAGCCAGACAGTGGGTCAAATTCTGCTGATGCTTTTCAGTGAGAAATTAGATCGAATATACGCTCCGTTGCAAAACACAACACTTCCCGAGAAAGAAACACTTCCCAAAGTCTCTCTCTTTGGTCAATATTTAAAAACCACAGATAGTTTGTCTTCCAACATTATACAGGATATATTCCTCAAGATGATTCATAACTCTAAGGGAGAGCCATAATCAGTGATGTTTAAATGCAGCAGGCTTTTGCTTTAATGGCTGGACTTCCAGAATGAAACCCAGTTAATATTTTTTGTTTTAACCCCATGTCATCTTCGTTCCAAAATGTGAGAGCAGCTGCCACGCTCAATTTAAAGAGAGTCATTTTGTATAGTGAACCTTGCTCCTTGTGATATATCATCTAAGATTCCCAAAATAAAAATGACTGTAGTTCCAAACAGTTAGCATTTAATAAGTAAAAAGGCCGTAAAGCCCAGCGGGCACTAACATGTACTTTTCTAAATTGTTTTATAATGTCAGATTTCAAAGTTGGCTAGTCTTCACTTCTTTTTTTTTTGGAAGCGGTGGAAATCTCATTTTTAAGGTTAAGGTCTACATTTACTCTACAAAAACTAATACTGTAGGTTTCCATATTGGCAAACATGCAACCGCGAACACACTAAAATGTTATTAGCCTCAATGTCAGTGCTTTCATCATCATGCTTTCATCATTAAATCAAAACAGTGGAAGTGACTACTGTGAGTTGCCATGGATTCAGACTGCAACATTTTAATATTGCACATGTTTCATTAAACTAGCTGCTATTACTGCCCCTTCTCTCTAAATCCCCTTTTCCTTTACTTTCACAAACCTTTCCTTTCATTTCTCCTCCGAAATGTATTAAAGTCACACACATATAGACACTGAAATAACTCATGTGGCTCTGGGGGATTCATTCCTATGATGAGTAATAGAAAGCTATTAGTGTTGAATTGAAATACTGAAAATGAGAAGCTTCCTGCTGATGCATCACATGAAGTACTCGAGCCTTTTCCCTTGTTGACTGTGGTGGCCGTTGATACACTGTATCCAGTTAAATAGCAGATGGATAAGCAGTTGCTTACTCAAAACACAAGCTTGCCTAGATTAACAATAATGTGTCACAGCTACTTCTTATCTATGAATGTAGAATGTAGCACATAACAGATAAATATGAGAAGCATTGATGCATCCAAGAACATGACAATCAACTTGGTCGTCCAGTGGACCAATCCCCTTAAAATGACCTGATTTGCCTAATTCAAGAATCAGTTCAAAGGAAAGGCATGTTTCCTCTCCTCCTTCTCCATCCCTCCTTCTCCATCCCTCCTTCTTCCTTCACCAAATGGCTGCATGTTTATCACCTCCTCCACTTTCTTTAAGTTTCGTTTTCCCTCAAACTTCAAAGCTTCCTTCCTCTCCTCCACCTTGCCAATCCCACATAGTGGAACGCCAACCACCCATAAAGGCCCGCTCCCTTTAGCACCGAACAATCCGCCTGCCTCATTACACGCGCTAATTGTTAAGTTTCCACTCTCGTTGTATGCAACTTTCATCCTTTTTTTTTTGTTTCTGACAACACAACAACACACCTAATTTATTTTGTATTATACTTCCAGTGTTCCACCTTAATTGGATCACTGAGCACAGAGTGCAACAGGGAATATGGACGCAGAACAGCCAGGCAGCTTGTTTGATTTGAAACGAGGAGGTTAGTGTTACACTGCGTGCTTGTTCGACAGACACTCTCTTGTTTCTTGTATATCTCAGCTTCCTTTCTCTTCTTTAGATCCTCTTATTCTCCTCATTTCTCCTCATCTGTTTCTCTTTATGATGATGATTAATCCACTAACGTGCGTAACTGTATTAAATGAGAGAATCCATTAAAGACGTATCGCTGTTATTGAACAATGATGAATGAATCGCATTCACACATTGGAGATATTTACTTAAAATGTAAATAATGTTGTACCACGGCTCATTGAGACGAGGCGGCTATGGTTAATCATGTCGCAGCACATATGGTGCCCATATATAGATAATCACCCTGGTCTTTGTTGTGAGGACATTGCATTCACTTTCATTAGATCCCCGGGGGAATGATAACTTAACGGTCTTCAGAAGTGAAAAGTTTTAATCAAACAATAAATGATCACCCTAAATAATAAGCAGACTATTGGTACCATTATAGGATTTAAATATATCCAAACATTTGTGTCCTTTCACTGCATTATTTCTCTTTCTTCTTTGATTCAATACTGAGGACTGTTTGCAGTAAGCAGGTGTGTGTGTGTGTGTGTGTGTGTGTGTGTGTGTGTGTGTGTGTGTGTGCAATAAAAAGGTGATTCTGTGTTTCAAAATTCCTCATCAGTGAGTTACTGAGCGTATGTCTTGATTAATAAAGACTAAAGAGCATCACACTGAAGAAAAGTAAACTGAAGCTGAAGATAAGAGTGAAACAGTTTGCAGGAAGAGGAAGGGAGATGGAAGCGGAGAAATATAAACGATGACTTGTTTGGGATGCTGCTGAGAGCAACAGATAAATGGTGGCAGCAGGTAACAAATGGAGATACAGAGAAAATGAAACAGTCAAACTGAGCCAGTTTGCATTTGCAGAAAGGCGGTGTGCATAGGTCCATAGGGAGTAATTAGTACTGACAGTAGTACTAATGGTCCGTCTGTAAGTCAGCAGACTGGAACTCACCGAGAGGACTCCGGGGTTTAACTCTCTTTGTCTTTATGTTATTCTTTCTCTCCCCGGCACTACGTTTCCATCCGAGACGACCTCTGAACGCAAATTAGTTTGACTGTAATTAATTTGTTTTCTGAATCTAGTGGGAAAAAAACAAATTGAGGTCCTATCTTAATTAGTACTGAATACATTTTGGTAGTTTACGCTGCAGCCAGCTCGGTCACTCCATTCTGCATCCCAGCGAGCCTTCATCTATCCTCCAGGGACCCTGTGCAGCTTCAGCACCCGTTTTGTGTTGAGCATTGCCATCACCACAACACCGGACGCCCTTCTCATTAAACTCATGCCTGCAGCTCTTCATGTCAAATCTAGAATTTCAAATGAATGAAATCAGGTATGTTGGGGCCATTTTGCCGTTAATGTTCCTCTGCTGATAAGCTGGTTGAGCTTCCTGGATGTAATATTGGACATATTTCATGCCTGTTGAAATGAAATGCTGGCACATTTTACACTCTGTATTATTCTCACAATTTGTAACACCTTGGGTCAAACTTGTCAAACGACAAAGTGAAAAAGTATCACACTGATTCAGCTATCATTATTTGCCAAATATAATAAAAAAAAAGAAAAGATCATTTCTGTACTTTTATATTTAAAAAAAAAGTTCTCTTATCTTCCTGTCTCATCTTTGAGGCATGTTGTATTCAGGGCTGTATAATCAAATGTGAATTTATTTCCTAAATAATAGATTGGCCCTTAGTAGGAGAATAAAGTTATATCATCAGTTAGACATTATTCAGTGCATTCTCCTCACTAGATGACTTCTTTGTCTTAATCATGTAATATGCAAGCACCGGTGGCCAATTATGTTCTCCTTTTCAACTGTCAGAAGATTAAAGGATTAATGATCCACCAGCCATTTCAGAGACTGACTCTGACATTAAAATATGTCCGCTCAGTCCAATAATGCTATTTCAGGTGCCTCAGCACACCAGAGATACATGGAGAGAGAACGATGCAGCGTCGGGTCCTGTATCTCCTCCTGAAGATGAATAAGTCCAGATTCCATGGGGAGCGTTTTCATCACCAGATCTTTAACGTCTGATCTAACCTCTGGGTTGAAAGGAGCCAGCCATGTCAGACAAAAATGTGTGCGTGAGTCCGTCTATATGCGTTTATGCCGTGCGCATGTGTGCATTACGTGCATGTGCGTGCTTCGTATGTTATCTTCGAGGGCGAGACCGTGTTGTTCCAGCAACCCATAGGTCCCAGCCCCATAAATCACAGCTATCATTCCAGTGTATGTGTGTGTGAGAGAGAGAGAGAGAGAGAGAATCTGTGTGTGTTTTCAAATTCAGAGCCAACACCTGCTACTAATCACCATCAATGAGCAGCAGTGAGGGGAACGTGGTGACGTGCTAATATTTTTACACGTCCATACGCGCGCATGCGCTCCCATGAACGTGCACGCGCACACGCACACGTGCACAAAAAGGTCAGGTTGAAAGGAAGACAACAAAGGAGAGATGATTGATACGTCAACAGAGATTAGGCTGACACTCCAAAGAAGGACACTGAGAAGGAGCGATGCAAGACGAGGAGGTGAGACAATGACAACAAAAGGAGAAGGAAAAAAATGACAAAGAGAAGGAGAGAGTGCAGTGATCAAGTAAGACGGACAGATACGATACACAGAAACAGGATGATATCTTCTTGATGCTCGGGCAAAGTTGCTCTTTGATTGCATGCCAGCCGAGCGTAATTTAATTGAATATTGAAGGAAAGCAGAATCGGAGACGTAAAGAAAGACAGAGATGTGGTGAGCAAAGAATGCAGAAAATAATGAGGACCTGCCCTTCCATTAGCCCACATAACTTCCATTTTACAACGGTGGAAGTCTTTCCGCAGCAAGGTAATGCGAACGAGCGACGTCATCTTTCAACATCTCGTCCTCTAGCTTGCGCTTCTTCTTCTTCTCCTCTCATCCCTCTTTCCCATTCTTCCATTTCCCTCCGTCTGATATAAACCTTCACATTTACCCCCCCCCCTCCAGCTACATGTCTTCCCCTCTTCCTCCCCTTTGACTTTCTCTCTCTATCTCTTTCCCATCTCTGTCCACATGTGCAAGTCATCGTCCTTTCCTATTATTTTTGCTAAAAGCCAAGAAAAGTCCGATCTCACCACTTAATCACCGCTACTTTAATGGAAAACAGATATTAAAAAGGGGACAAAAAGGCAAAAAAGGAAGTGAGGAAATAATAATAGATGGATGAGGGGCAAAGGACACAGCAGATATGGGATACCTTATTGGCATGTAGAATATTAAAAATGGATGGTGAGGCAGACGGTGCTTAATTCAAAATTCAAAATTGTTTTAAAGGGTGTTTTTAATCACCTTCCCCTCATAAGCTAATTTAAAAAAAAATCTCATTATGCACTATGATTTTGTTCTATAAATAATTACACTTCTCCCCTTAAGAATTGATTGATGGAGCCGCAACAGTCTTCAAATGTGTCCCAGCAGGACAAATAGAGTGGCGGTAATGCACATCTAGCGCCACAGAATGTGAATGGATGAAGCGAGTGGATGGATGAAGGTGTGGAGAAATAAAGAGATGTCCAGCAAAGGTTCCTTGTGTGGATTATTTTATTTTTTATGTTGAAAAATGGCCAGAAGGAAGGAGGAAGGGTGACGGATGGACAGAAACGTGGCTCTCTAGATGGAGTGCGAGGCGGATGGATGGATGAAAGTTTAAAACACAGTCCCAGCTGTTGTCTGTGGTACATGAAATAGGAACCCGATGGCCAATCATAATGTTACACTCACACGCTCGGCTTTTACCTCCGAGCACACAAATATTTGGATTATTACTGTCATACTTTTATTCTTTCCTTTGTAACACCCGCCTGTTTTTTCTCTGGGCAATGGATTACCTCAACCCACAATCTCTCTCATCTCTCCCCGTATCCCACTTGCTCTCGGCCTCGCCGTTATTAACTCCTCGTCGTCTTTGAGTGCGTCTCCCTTCCCTTTGCTCTCTGCCTACATCACAGCTCTTGTTCTGCTCTGCATTAGTTCTGCTGGTTTTGAAGCGATCAGCATGCATGATCACTACCAGACACGACCTGAGGAGAAAGTTGGGGGTAGAAGAGAAGGACGGATGAAGAAATAGCGAAACATAGAGAGAGATGAAGAGGAAAAGACAAAGATATTTCAGCATAGCAGCTTTGGAAAAGAAAGAGATAAAGAAAGTAATTGGCTGTTTTCTTTTGTAAATGAGGAGATAGCGAATAAAGGAGAACAGAAATGGCAAAATAATGTCAAATAATTATGGATTGGAATGATGGCCAATATCAACATATCACTGGAAGGTTAATGTCAATCTAAAACACCAATAGAATAAATAATATGACTGAAAGAGTTTATAAAGTAAGATGATTTAATTCCCTGCATGCAGGTGCCACATGTGTCTCCAGACGCTGAGTTTATAAGGATGGTAAGACGCGTGGCGAACTAAGCTAAACAGTTAAACCACTTACAGACAGCTTTTCCTTTAGCTTGTTTGGAACAACTTGCCATTCGCCGAGCTAGAGGGCTGCACTCTTGTAAAACATAGAGTTGTATTGAGTTTTTACTCACGAAAGGTTTTATCGCACTTACGGTAACAAGCATAATCTTTGAGTTATCTTCACTTCCCTGTCTCCACGGCGACCTCTCTGCTCTACTGTGGAGGAGCTCCGCCACAACACAAAGATAATAAATTACACCAAACGTTCAAAAGTACAGAGAAGGACAAACCAATAATCATCTTGAATTATCTTGCCCCCGGTCCTGCTTAAATACTGGGTTTCAGAATCGATCCCCTGTGCCAGATACTACTCAAACCTTGAAAAGCTGTATTATGCATCCAACTCTGTTTGAAATGTTTACCAAAAAAAATGTTCTTGACCACTCAATGGGACGATTGAGAGTATGAACATAAAATAGAAAGAACAGGAGGGAACAAAAGAAAGTGTTTGGTTTGAGAAACATTTCTATCGTGCTTAATATGCTCATGTTCAACATGTGTGATTGAATGGGTGTGTATGTACCTTTAGCTTCGCGACTGTCTCAGTGAGTATCCATTACTGGTGTGTGTCATTGCTCGATCTGTGTGTTTCTGCAAATGTGGCACAGTGTGAGAGAGAGTCTCATCCAGGCTAGATTGGCTTTTAACTGCCCCCACAAAGCATTCACACTGGGCCATCCCATACTAGTCAATGTGCACAGTATGTCAGTCCGACGTAGCGTGAAGCAGCTTAATTTGGACCGCATTGCTTTTTTACTGCCTACACAAAACAGATGGGCGTCGGGTTACATACGGCTCAATCCGTCCGATATAGACGGAAATGTTGGGGGGGAGACAGATGGAGAGGTGAGGAGACAGACGGGTTTGGCAGGTGGTCCGGTGAGCTAGATTAACCTTTAAAGGAGCCATGTAACCTGTTGTATCCGCCTTCAGCCAAACATCAAACTCCATCCCGACTGATTGATAATACTAATGTACTGTGAGAAAGGTCAACTTAAAGGGTAAATGTGATCCAATTCAAACATGTTGTTTTTTTTTAATACAAAAAATGCCAAGAAACCAGAAAATGCATTCAAAGGGTTTTTAGGGCTTAAAGAACTATGCAGCATGTGTTTGTTTACAAAAAAACTATTAATAATGTATAAAAACCTGCACTTCATTGTACTTTTCATACATCTATATGTCATAGATATACATGGACATCAGACGAGGCAAAGTACAGCACCATAGCGTACTTTGCCTCTTTGGCTGTGTGGCGTTCCTTCAGAGCTTCTTCCACCTTGTTTCTGTGTGTGTTCATTGGCCGTACAGTGTGGCCATCGCTCTGATTGATCAGTAGCCGAGCTTAGCTGAGGTCAGCGAGTCCGCTGGTCAGTGGCTTTTCCAACGGGGCCGGTCCCGATGGTCACCATTCGTAAAAGACAACAAATGAGATTCAGACGTGACTCTGCGGAGCACATCTGGAGCACAGCTGTCTACACTCAGCATGTCTGTGTGTCATCAAAAGTTCTCCACCCTGCCGCACACCTCAGCTCACAGACAGGCCGCGCACACACACATATATACACTTGCAAACACATGTATCATACATGCGAGAGCCTTTCCAGGGACACACATGCAGCCTCAGAGTTCCTCTTTTAGGCGATATACAAAGAAATCATTTAAAAACATCATCATTTAGGGTGTTAAGGGTGCTTTTTATGACTATGTCCTCCCAAAACACAAGACAGAAATGACATCAAACGTCAGCTGGTTGTTGCACTCTCATATTAAATGAATGGTTTCCAACAACAGGTTGCCAAAGTTACATGCCCAACTACCCAGCCTAGCCACACAGCGACAGTGAGCACTCTAAGAGGCATTGGGTTTTCATGGGGATATGTCTTTTTTGGCATAACACCCAAGACACATGTTTTTGATGTTCTAGCTAATAATAATATTAATAATAATAATAATAATAATAATATAAATCTGGTTAGGTTGCTTCAAGCCAACGCTATGATTCATAAAGAAACACATTTTTTTTCCAAAATATAATATAATTGCCTGTATGCACGCATGCCCACACACACACACACACACACACACACACGTTTCTCCCTCTCTGTCTCTAAATCCTAACATAATCTATAATAGCTGAACCATTAGGGAGCGGAGTGACACATTCAGCGGGAGCCTGATACCATCTGGTAATAGGGCCCATGAGAGGCGGACGAGGAGAGATTAAAAAAAAACAGTGTGTGTGACATGACAGAGAACAAGAGCAAAGTATTAGAGAGTGAGCGAGAGGGCAAGAGTGACTGACAGAAGAGAGAGAGAGAGAGAGGTTTACTGTTTCAAGACGATTAACACTGGCCCCGCCGTGTTTTAATAATAGGATCCTATGGGTATTTTCAGTCAAACATTAGTGAAATGACACTAATGACAGAGTATGGAGAGAGTTTGACGGCAAAAACCTAATCAGACATGCATCGCTGCGGGGCAGGGCTGCTGACACACACACACACACACACACACACTCTGTGCTAAGATTACATTAACATGAGTCGTGGTTTTTGAGTTTACATACAGAGCTTAAACACTTGGTTGTGAAAAAAAAAACCTGTCGACGGAGTGGTGTGAAGGACAGTCGCATATTCTATCATTTCCTTTTGTATCGAATTCAGAGTTTTAGGGTATGGGAGCAGCACAGCAGGTGAAACCAGAATTTTAAGTGGAACCAGAGTTCAGAGTGTGGAGGAACATCTGCATTGTTTAGTCATGGCAAATGTCAAATGAATGGGACGGAGAGGGTAGACCACATTAGTGTTTCTAACCTTATTTCTAACCTTCATTTAGCGTGAACAATAAATCTGTGTTCTTTTGGATTTTCTCATAGATCAAACTCTTAATGAAGACAGAGCAGAGGAGAGACTGATGTGGCTCTGGTCACAGCTGCAACAAGTTAGAGGATCCCTCCATCAATAACACACACATTCAAACAACCGCAACGCACAGACACACACTCATCTTCATCCAGACGCCTCCATCACTCTGTCGGATCCGACCATCAGTCGTAAAGTCACACATCTCCATTTCCGTTTGATGTCCGCTGCTTAGCAAGGTGGTGGTGGTGGTGCTGGGGGGGATTTAACAGGCCTCTGCTGGTAAACAACAGCCATGTGGAGCTCGTAGAGGACCGGGTATGTCAACATCACGCACCTACGGAATCAGATCCGGGCCAAGGTATGAAAACAGCTTTGATAAGGGCAGGCAGTAAACTGCGTAGGCGTGTGTTTGTGTGTGCGTGTCAAGGAAGGGGGCAGCACTCGGTGTGTTTAACAAGAACAAACACACTGTTTTGATTACTTGACACCACAATTACATTGTTCTTGTCAGGGGAGAACAAACATCACATCACTTCCTTTCCTTTCTACAAGTTTTCAGTCATTTAAAAAATCCACACTGTTTATAATAACATCAGAAACATGTGGGTGAGAAATTACAGAGGCTTTTCTTCACCACTGAAAAATGCATGCTTGTATATAAATACGTTGTGTGTTGGAAGAGTGTTGTTGCCGCCTATAAAAAGTGTTTTCAAGGACAAGCTGATGTTATTTTAATTTTCTATTTTAATCTTCGTCATTGTCTTGTACTTGTACTTTTTGGACGTATACAGTTTTGTAAAGATGAGGACAATTATTATAATTATTAATAAAAATATGACTCCATCATTTGTACCTGTACAGATCAGTGAACTCAGGATGAGGATGTCAAATCTGAAAAAGTAATATCATTCAAATTTCGAACAAAAATGATTGAAGCTTGTAAAAAAAGTTGGCATTCACCTTGGAGAGAGGTCTTATGCAGAGATATCTGGCATCTGGCCATCATGGCAAATGAAGGGTCTACATTTTGGAGCTTTACCCATAAATCAGACTACAAGTAAAGATTCTGCAGCCTCTGTTGCATAAATGTTTGACCAGTCTTGTTTGAATTTATGGAAGTTCCTCTCATCCGGGTCCGTGTCACAGGGGGCGGTAGGCCTTGGGGGGCATTCCAGACATCCCTCTCCCAAGCAACGCTTTCCAGCTCCTTCTGGAGGACCGCATGCGTTCCGAGGCTAGATGTGCTCCTCCAGCGTATTTTGGATCTACCCCGGAGCTGCTTCCCAGTTGGGCATGCCTGGAACACCTCCAACGGGAGGCGTCCAGGAGACATCCTGATGAGATGCGAGGCCAACTCAAGTGGCTCATTTCAATGTGACGGAGCAGCGGCTCTACTCCAAGCTCCCTCCGGATGTCTGAGCTCCTCATCCTATCTCTCAGGCCTCGTCCACACGTACCAAAACCATCTTTTTTTCCCCAGTTTTCCTTGCCGTCATTTCAAGAAAATCTGCGTGCAAATGAATCCATTCTAAACGACTCAGCATGCTGTAGTACATATTCCAGGCCTATACGTGGCGCTGTTTCTGGTACAAAAATACACTAAAACGGAGAAGAAGAAATGGAGCATATGCATAGCTTCTGGCTGTATACAAACATAGACAGTAGAAGCTTTTATCCACGACCTCGTTCTTTCGGTCACTACCCAAAGCGTATGACCATATAGAGGCTTGGAACCTAGATGGACTGGAAGATTGAGAGATTTCACATCACTGCTGCCGTCGCACCAAACCACCTGTCCATAAAACAATCCATTTTTCTCTCATTCGTGAACAAGACAAGAAGATATACTTGAACTCCCCCACTTAGGGTAGCGACTCACTCCCAACCCGGAGGGTGCAGCTTGCCGGTTTCCGGCAGAGCACCATGGCCCCAGACTTAGAGGTACTGACCCTCATCCCAACTGCTTCACACTCGGCTGCAAACCGCCCCATTGCGGGCTGCAGGTCACGCTCTGAAGGAGCCCACAGAACCACATCATCTGCAAAAAGCAGCAACGCAATTGTGAGGTCCCCAAACCGGACACTTCCCTCCCCCCGACTTGAATTCCTGTTTCCATGAAAATCACAAACAGTATTGGTGACAAGGACAACGCTGACGGAGGCCAACACTCACCGGGAACGGTTTTGAATATGGACACAGCACTCACTTTGGTTATTTGTGGAAGTGTAATTCTCAATCACTGGAATACCACAATGACAATTGGCTACCCAAAATGTATGTATTGCTAAAAAGGATTTTGCCTATAGCGAATACAGTCTGCTGGTTGGTGTCTCGTTGCATTACTTTGAACAGTCTTAACAGGCCAATGATAGTTTGTGACAGATGAAGAGAGGAAGGTAGAGGTGGGACCTTGGCACTCTGATCTATCGAAGGAGAGAGAGAGAGACAGAGAGAGACATCAAAGTGAATCCAGCTGGTAGTGATCCTAACCTCCATGCGGTGGGACATGACCCGCCGACCCTCCAACACACACAGTGGCCCGGCAGCTAGACCATCCCGCAAAATGCTGGAAGGTGAATGTGTGTAAAGAAGAGAGTTTGTGTATATCCGCCTGTTTGTGTGTGTGTGTGTGTGTCTGTGTGTGTGTGTGTTTGTCTTGCTGAACCCACCGGTACCTTTTAACCTTGAGGTCAGAGGTCAACACGGCAATCAAAGCCAGCTTCCATCTGCTCCCCGCCCAGACACGTCCTGTGTGTGTGTGTCTGCCTGTTTATGTGTGTGTGTGTGCTTTCCCCTACAGCTATCCATTTCGAAGAGTGTCCATGAATATGTGTGTGTGCTGGTGTGTATGTGACTGTTTAGATTTGTGTGCCTGCATGTGTGTGTGTGTGTGTTCCCCCCTCCAGCGATAGTTGCCCTGTAGTCCACAGGAATCCCTCATCAAAGAGCAGAGAGTGTTCAAGGTGTCTGGATTGTCAAAATGTGCCGGCAACTTCAAAAGCAGCCAGCGGTGTTCGTAAAGTCATACTTGAGCGTATGGCTCATCAAGTTCTGTAACGGAGCCAAAACACAGAGAGAGCGGAGTTAATAAACTTCGTACTTCTCTTCCACGTCGTTTCGTGCGTTCATCAATCAGATTTTTGAGGAGGCGGTAGTATGTTTTTACTTGGCGGGTGTTAATTGGACATTCTTTTATTTTTATTTTTAATACATGGCATTACTTTGATAGAGTTACAGGTAAAATATGTCCCATTAAAGTGCATTTAAGTGCCTGTTGTTTTCAGGCCCACGGGTATCATTAGAGAACATACAGCTGCTTTTCAGTCAAAGGCAGGGAAGTTCAAATCGTTTTTCCTACATTGTTTTAGATGGAGATACGTCTATGATGTGCATTGGTCGCATGCTCTTGCCAGCTTTAACAACCAAGTCATTGATCTATTGTGCCGTCTTTTTCAAAGGTTCCTTCTAGGACTTGGAAACTGACAGTTCACTTACATTATATGAAGAAATAAAGTGAGTGTTTGCTTGTTTGTTCATCTCGCTTGTTTGACTTGATGAGGTTATTGCAGTGTCTTTGTATTTTCTACTGAGGTGGTGCAAATCCCTCTTGAGGGATGAGGCAGAGCACGAGAGTATTGCTGTCAAACCCACAGATCCGACCATGTTGTACGAGGAAATTGTGAAATCAACGAGTTAAAGTGTGAGCCTCTGAACTCAGATTAGTGCTCAACGGAACACAGCGCTGCACAGGTCTGTGATCTTCCACGAGGTCAGAGGTCAGCAGCACTACTGGCTCTTAAAAGAAGCAGAGGATAACATGCCTCAAACAGAGAACAAGTTGCATTAGATTGAATTTATGGTGTTTTCTCTATCTATGTGTGTTGTCTCCGTTTTCTCTGATCACCTGAAGGATCGACTCGTTTTAATTCCTTTTGAGTGTCTACAGGAGTCACGTGACTCACATGAGTTGCTAGTCACCCGGGTCGCTGGTCACAGGACTTGTTTATCATTCACTTGTCAAATGACTCATTTGCCACTGGCCAGTCAAGTGAGTCGTTAGTCAATTAAAAGTCAACCACACTTTGTTCCTAAGTGCTTGTGTTGCCGAAACCCAACTTCCTGTGAAGATGGAAATTTATCTTGAAAAGACATGCATGCATTTAATAAGCATACACTGACACACTGTCCCTGACACATGCAAAACTGATGCTAGAGGGCTACCTACAGCATCATGGTTTGAAGCTTGCCACTGACCGAGTTGTGGTATTTGACGCATTGGTCTCAGAATGTGTTGACTACAGAACAACCAGGCCTGCAAACGGCCTCAAAGACAACATGTTTCAGAAAGTCTTATCAAAGCAGCCATTGTACCACCTTACACAGTAGAATTAAGTGTGAAAAAAACCAAACAACTTTGGGTGGTCTTCAAAACACACACACACACACACACACACACACACACACACACACACACACACACACACACACACACGCACACACAGGTTGGATTGCAGACACACATGCAACTGATGTAATCTGCACACACTCATTCATTACAGTTGCCAAAAGGCTGATAATGAGGTCTTGCGGAATAAAACACACACACACACTCACACCTTATTGAAGTTCCCTCATAGTCTCCTCGGGTGTTATTCCTGTTATTCAACACTGTACATACAGTATATTAGCACCCCACCTATGATTATGACACACTTTATAGGTCGGTACAGGATGGCATCATCGTGTGTGTGTGTGTGGGGGGGTGGATCTGTCAGTTCAGTGTTTTTACCACAATGTGTTCATTGTCAAATCTCTGTGTACAGGGATGAGAATGTGGAATATGTGCATTTTGAGTGAGTGGCAGATCGTGGAGCTCATCGGCTATTGAGGGGTGAGTGACTACATCTGGGGTTCAAATGGAGCCATCTATATCTGGGCCAAGCCTTCCTTTACTCTGATCTCCCCACCGTTTACAGTCTGATTAGCGACTTTAGAGTTGGAGTTAAAAGTATGTCTATACTACAAAAGGAAACCAGTTTGCCTACAGATTGTACACATGAATGCAGAATCTGTTTATGGAGATTAGCGCGCGGGTACTTATGTGGGTGTAAGTGTGTGAGTGTGTGTTTCACCCTAAAGCCAACACTTGCGTTCTGAGGGGAGGCGGGAAGTTACTCTACAGAGCCCATATGTTTCTCATTTTTCCATACACATTCATGAGGCATTTCTGCATTTTTTTGAAAGGAAAAAAAAAACTGAGAGAGAGAGATAAAAAGAAAGAGTTTATTCCCCGTAGAGATGTCAGATCAGAGAGCTGGCTTGTTTCACAACCAGCCGGGTTAGTGGGACTAATATCGAAGACCTCACAGAGTTTACCTCTCTCTCTCTGTATCTCATTTTGGCACTCGCATTCCCTCGCCCTCTCTCCGTCACACAAACACGGAAAATATATTCATTTCACACACACACGGGGGGAAAGCAAATGTCTCACGCGTGCGTAAACACACACACATACACACACACTTGAAAAAAGACCGCACAAAAAGTTTGGGCAGCTAGCATGCCCCAAGGACATAGGACAGAGGAGATGAAAACTAAAACCATACGCAGAGAGGGAGAGAGAGGGGGGGGGGGGATAAGCACAGAGGAAAGAGAGATTGAAAGACGGAGAGAGGGGAAATGAGAGCAGTCATTATCCAGCAAAATGTCCCAGCAGCCTTTTTACCAAAACCAAAGTAAAGGAAATACGTGATTGGCTTTGACCAATTGTGGAGTATCTGTGTGCAACCATATTGTTCTATATGTGTACAAGCCTGTATATAATATGCTGTGCTGTGTGTTCCAGGGCAAAAATCATATAGGAGTGTTTCCCACTGGATGTCAGTGGGAACACACCTGTGACAGTTTCTGTTTGTGTGTGTGTGTGTGTGTGTGTGTGTGTGTGTGTGTGTGTGTGTGTGTGTGTGTGTGTGTGTGTGTGTGTGTACAGCATAGAGAGCTGTCTCTGTTTTACACCCTAACAGGCAACAAATCAGCCAGCAGCCACATCTATATGCTCTGTATAACCTGCCCTGTACTACATCAATCTGGGTGTGTTCATGCGTGTGTGTGTGTGTGTGTGTGTGTGTGTGTGTGCATGCATGTGTGTGTGTGTGTGCATGCATGTGTGTGTGTGTGTGAGGGCCACCGAGGATCAGAGTGTGAACAAGCAGCAGCTGGTGAAAAGTGAGGGAATGACAAGGTGTTTAGAGCGAGATAAAGACAGACAGACATAGAGGAAGGAGATAGGGAGAGATGGGAGAGAGGCCTAGAGATTAATATGACAGGGAGAGAGAGAGAGAGAGAGAGAGAGAGAGAGACAGAGAGAGAGAGAGAGACAGAGAGAGATGATCAGATAGAGAAACTGTGAATGGAATAGAGGGAAGATACAAAGGATGGAAAGAGGTAAATGAAGAAGAAAGTAAGAGAAGTGTTTAGGATTGTTCTTGCCTGCCACACACACACATACACACACACACACACACACACACACACACACACACACACACACACACACACACCTAAAAACATGGCTGAAACAGTATACTGTGCCTCATACCACCCAAGTGCAAAAACACACAAAGGGAATTTCCTCATTTAGAATGAGCTGAATGGAAAGCACATACACATTCCTTTGTTAACCAATATGAACATTTATGGATGAGTGGAATGTGTGTGTGTGTGTGACTCATATCCACATTCTTTTTATGGAAACATGAAGATTATTCCCTATCCACATGGTGAAGGGACGGTTATTAGACCGTGGAGGGCGCAGTGTGAAACTATGTGTTTAGAGTCCTGATTGTAAACAGAGCGGATTGAGCAACAACTCGGTCTGTTTGTCCTAATAAGTTGCACATTGACTGGGCCGCGTGTGCGTGTGAGCGAGGCGATGCTTCTGTGATGTTGGTCTTCCGATGCGTCTCCGTGTGCAGTGTTGGATTTGAGGTATAGCTTTCTCCAGTAATTGCGACGGCCGCCCCGAGTTCAACTCTTTTAATGAAAGACACGATGAAACACAATGGCGGTAAGTGAGCACCTCTCTTATTACGCCCTTCATCACACTGTGATACTGTTCGTGTTTCATATTGTCTAAGACACTGGATGAGTCTTATTATTGAGCGGAAATTGTCCTTGGCGTGAATTAAAGCGCTTATCTATTAAATATCTCTCTCCCCCTCCCTCTCTCTCTCTCTCTCTCCCCATACTTCCGTTGCATCTCTTTCTCCCTCTCGACTAGATGGAGTGTGTGATGACAACCAACGGGAGTAATTGCAGCAACAGTGTTAATCTGCTTCAATATTGGTGTCAGGGAAAGTGTATCTGTCTTCTCTGCCTGCAGGAGCCAGTTGAAACGCCAGTCAGGAGTTAGTAGAGCAAATAAAACAGGGGTGGATATTATTTTTCCCGCTAACATGGTGGATCTTGGAGGGGTTCAAAGCCGCAAACGAGAATGTTCAGCACATATTAGCAAGTCTGGAATGATTACCGCTAAATAAAAAGTAATGTGAGCACGGTTTATCATTCTTTATAGCTCAAAGCCATGTTCTGCTTCATCCCAAAAGAACAGAAAATAAGACCAAAGTATAATAAATACAGTGACCCTAAGATAATAACTTAAAGCGATTGTTGTGGTCACATAATCAGGCTGGTTTTGTTTCCACAACTGGCTCTTGAATCACATTCTCATGCTAAAACGCTATATGAAATACATTTCTGTCAAGCAACTGCTAACACTGAAAACACCACGGATGCCTTTCAAATGTTCTCCACAGGATGGGTATTGATCAAAACTTGACTCATAGGGGACGTGTCATTGAAAACTCACTTTTCAGTGCACATACCATTTGGACATCTGAAGCGGCTACCAACCCACAAACTGTGAAATAACCCGAACCTCGTCGTTTTATTTTTGTGGGCTGCCTACATCACAAAAACATGAGAGTCAACAAGTCATTCAGATGTGGCTCCCCTTCCTATGTCATAGGCAGGCTCATTACAATATACCGCCCACGACTTGAGAACTATCTTTGGAAAGGTGTACTTTATTTTTCTTGGAAGCCAATCACGAAAGACTTTTTCTTTGAAACAAAGTCACATTTTTGGAGCTTCCACACATCAAATCTTATTCAAAACGTACATTATAGTGTACAGCAACATGGAGGCTCCGTAGTCCACACCCAATCGGCAAATTGTATTACTCCTTTCAACTTGGACAATGCATACCAGATCCACTCTGTTCTTCCCTTTCACAATATAAGCCCTAGACATATAAACTTCACAGCTGTGTATTAAAATTCACTCTGTTAATCATCCGTCTGCGCAAATCTATTCAAACCTTTCATGTAATAAGTGCTGCAATTGTCGCTAATTTTCTGTGTTGCTTAATTGTCACGCCACCGTTGTGTCAAGGCCTTAAAAGCTAGTAAAAATGTTCCATTAGAAACCCAAAATACAAGTATGAAGCTGTCTATAAATTTGCAGTCTATAAATTCCACAGCATCTTGATATTTGGAGTTTGGAATGAGATGATAATATTTCTGGCGAAGAGGCCCTGGATACGTTTTAAATTATCACTGTGAGGCTTCTTGAAGGACTCCGGGTCATTACTTATGGCAATAATCAAAATAGGTGTATATAGAGACAGAGACAGGAAAAAAAACACTGCTCAAGGAAGGGGGTTAAACTGATTAAGCTAATCAAAGTGTAATTACACAGAATTACAACCGAGACCGCTGGATGTGCGGCTGGTGTGTGCGACTGCACATCTACGTCATGAAAAGCCAACCAGGTGCAAACCCTCTCCTAGACACGTTGAAAGGGGGAAAAAAGTCAGAATAACAGTGAAAGAGAAGACGGAATACAAAGGAGAAAGAAAAAGACAAGGGGACGAAAAGCCAGAAGGCAACATGACGGGGTGAAAGTTTTCCATTTGGGCCAGAGCTCCCACAGCGACGTCTGCTCTGCTCATTATGGAAGTCTACCTGTCATTCTCTGCAAGTGTGTGTGTGTGTGTGTGTGTGCGCGCGCTGTAGCAGCACGAAAGAATGTGAAGAATTTCTGTCCCTGAAGTGTCACAACCACTACAACTCTTATCCACTGGCGTCATCTCCCCTACCATTCTCCCTTCCTTTCCTCTCTCCCACCTTCCTTCTCCTCTATCCCCAAACCTGCAGGATCATAACAAAGGGGTCAGAGGTCAAATCGTCTGTCATTATACAAGGAGAGAAAAAGAAAAGGCAGCGACTTCGGAGGAAAATGAGAGCATGTTAAGAAGTCGAGGATGGCCGGTAAAAACTGAATAATGGGTTCTATTTGCATTTTACATGTTTTACACGCTATCTACTTAGCGGACACACTTTTGGAGAGCGGCTTGTGAGGAAGGAAAGAGCAGAAGGAGTTCAGTTCTAATATCACGGACAATACAAGCAACAGTAGGGAGACAGGAAAGGGTCAGGACCACATCAGTTCAAATTATAAGAAAGGATGTTTTCACATAAATTAATGGATGAGCTCAGAGGCTCAGTGGCGGAGCGGGTCATCCTCTAATTGGAGGATTGGCGGTTCGATCCCCGGCTCCTTCTGTCCACAAGTTGAAGTGCGCTTGATCACGATGATTCATGTCCGGGTTCTTAAAGAGGTGTCATCGGGGTTATCTCGGCTTGGGCAATGCAAACAAAAAAAGCACTGAGGTTGGAAAGATGCAAACGTGCCGTCTCACAATAACACAATCGAGTTGCATTATGGGAAATGCAGAATCCAGTGTTTTTGGAGCAATGGGAACTCAAAAAGCAGGCAATGTTGACATCTGCCATCTTCACTTTCCTTCTTCAAATATATCTTGCTAGTTATATATAGTGTTAAACTAGATTACATTGAAACCATCAGAATACCTTTCCTAATCTTCACTCAAACATTATGTATCTCACTCCTCAGTGACATTTTCAAATGTATACTAATTTCCTCACAGGGTTAAAGGTCAATAGCAGGTAACAAGTTGCCCTTTTAAAATGAATGTCTTGTGTTCTGATTTGTAATATAATATGGATGGCGATGACATTCGTCGTCAGACACCTTGCCAACATCCCACTTTGCTTGAACTGCCTTTCAAACAGAGCGAGAGAGTGACACTATTAAACACGCTCGCCTATGAAAAGTGAGAAGTAGTGAAATGCTCCGTGCTGCGCTTTGCAACGCCGACTCGTTTGTCATCCACTGACAAGCCACGCAACAGTAACGGGCCAGGGCCAACGTCAATAGCGACTCGCTGAGGGGTAAAGGAGGAAAAGTGAGATCTCACAAAGAGAAAGACAGGAAAGACGTGACAGAAAAGAGAGAGCGGGAGAGGAAGGGAGGCATGTTGGGAGGAAAATATTTGCCAAAGGAAGCTTAGAAACTCACACAAGAAAAAAAGCGAGACAGAGGAAATGTTAGAGGAAATAAAAAGGGGAAAGTGATAGCACGGGAGGAACAGAAAAATGTGAAAGAGTGATGAAGAGATGTGATTAAGAGGGGAAAGGAAGAAGAGAGAATTTTATCTTGGTGAGAGAGCCTCAAATCCTCCTGTTGACTGACATTTCCTCTTCCTTTAAATGCCTTCATCTGAATTGCTTTTGTCTGCCTATCCCTGTGTGTGTGTGCGTGTGTGTGTGTGCATGTGTGTGTGTGTGTGTGTGTGTGCGTGTGTGTGTGTGTGTGTGTGTATCTTTCAGTAATCTAAGGAGGCTTTGTGCTGCCATAGCTAGGTTAAGTCTTAAGACCTGAATTTAATCCACTTGTTGAACACAATGATGTTACAAGTGGCTCCTTTGAATACAACAGTCACGAGAAAGGAAGTCCTCAAATTGTTCATCATTCATTTTGAATTACTGCTCTTTCCTTCCTTCTACACTTGTTCTCTTTTCTTTTTTTTTTTTGGGGGGGGGGGGGGGGGTGCATGCTCCTCTGGGTTGACAGGGCATTGAGTACCGTGTTAAAGTGAAAAATATGAACCTTTTATGATTTACAGCAGGAGAGCAACTCCCACCAAAACAAGAAACCGCCTAATCTTCATGTGACTTGACAATTGTTAGATTGCTGGTTCGTTTCTGTATCTTCATGCACTACAACTGAAATTGCAGGTTTTCACGGCAGCAGACAGACTAAACCTGACAGGAGATTTCCGAAGCTGTCATGAGGCTCGAGGAAGCAGAACAAAAAAACACACTAGGCGAGGCTTTCGTTAGGAGAGCGTTTTTGTTTCTGCCCCAACAAACTGCTTTAAGACTTCTTCGACGTGGGAAAGACAAACACTATTCTTTTAGATCCTCCTCCACCTTTTATCGAATTCCCTTACTGACAGAAACTCAATGATAACCAGTAAACGAGGCATTTATGGCGTACACCAGAGATAAAGTTGCCGGCAGTATATCTGCTGTTAATTGCACATTTTGAGAAATCAGAAATCAATTAATGGTGAGATTACTTAAAGACACATGCGGATTTATAGCCAAGGCTGATGACAAAGGTGACACTGATGAAGGTTGTTCATTTTGAAAACTTTTCTGGCAGCATGGACACACCTAATGGATCAGATGAAAGTTATCTAAAACAGTAGATTCATTTAAAGCTTCCTTCATTATGGCAAGTAAAGAAAAAAGTCTGTCCTTCCTGGCAGTAGGACTGACTAGACGTGTCTTCCAGGAAGAGATAAAAGCAGTTTAAAAAGACGGATAGCTCCGTTGACCCAATGCATCAGCCCCATTGAAGATCCAATGGCCCAATCAACCAATCATAGGTTACTCACAGCAGGCTGTTATTAAAGGGTTCAAACATCCGCCCAGCAACGGAATCTTACTCTGAGGCGTGATTGGTGCCGCCCGGGGCGCCGCGGTAACGACAGGTCATCGCCGTGACATGGAGCTATGCTATTGGCTCTGTTGAAAGGTCAGTGCTGAGGGAGAGACTACTCACACTCTAACTGCACAGTGTGCGTGTGTGTGTGTGTGTGTGTGTGTGTGTGTGAGTGTGGCTTGTACATGCGTGACAACTGTCACATTCAGCCATGCTCATTAACTGAGAAGCTGATTTATTATTGGTCTAATTACAGAGCGCTGGATGCCAATCAATTATAACTCTCTAAGCTACAAACTCCAACAGCAGCCTTCCACAGGTTACGGCGTGTGTGTGTGTGTGTGTGTGTGTGTTCCTTAAATGAGGAAGTGCAGTAGACTAAAGCCGACTCTGTTTCCAATAACGGAAGAACTCAGGACCGCTCTGCTTTTCCTAATGAACTCTTTATTAAGGAGCATTATACTACATAGGCAGTAGTGACGTAGTAAATGGAGTCACAAACCGCTGCATTTACTGGGACCACAGTAATCTCATTACACGTATACAGGACTTAAGGACCGTAACTATTTATAACTGAGATCATTACACGGACAAACAGAAACATAACAAAATACATGTGTTTTCTTTAGAATAAGTGGACAGCTTTAATTCATTCACAGTCAAATTGACTTCTTACTTACAAGAAAATCTATATTGTTCCCACTTTGTATTGAATTACATAATCAGTCCTAATCTAAGATTCAAAATCAGTGATCCTTGAATTTTTTTAATTAGGTTGTTTCACTAAACAAATAACATGGATTAAATTGTGTGTGTCGATGTGATCACAGTCATCTAATTCAGATAAAATAATAAGAATGAGGAATTGTTCATGTTTGTTGGATTTTATTAACAGGCTTTCCTATTTTCTAACAAAACCATATTCACTTAAGCTGCTCGATTAACCTGCTGCACTTTGTTTGGTGTGGTATTTACCCTCAGAGATATTATAGTGTTGGATTTCCTCCTAAATAAAACACTTTTTAAGGATCATTTGCAAAATGGCACCCTGACGTCTGCTTGAGTCTGACTCATGTTTGTTTCCCTCGGCGAGGATTTGCACCACAGCGTGTCTCCGTAGCTGTCAAACATCCAATAGTAAGACCTTGACAGTCCTGGATCTGAGAGCAGCCAATCATTACTAATCTAATGGGAACAGGACTGTCAGTAGTTAGGTGAGAAAGTGTGTGTGTGTGTGTGTGTGTGTGTGTGTGTGTGTGTGTGTGTGTGTGTGTGTGTGTGTGTGTGTGTGTGTGTGTGTGTGTGTGTGCACCACAATGCCCCTCCGTGAGCTGAATATTTATTTCCTGGCTGTCAGACCGGCTGAATGTTTTAGCCTGAAAACTGAGCTCAGGTCAGAGGTCATGATCCCTCCGGTTAGCAACCTTCCCTTTGCCTGCTGTGAATAAATACCAAAACTCATCCAAAACAAACAACCAACAGTCTGAGATCTGCAAGGGGATCCCAGCAGCACTGATTGAGTATGTGCTGTGTCTGATTCCTATACGTCACCTTTGTGTGAGGGCTTCTACTTAAAAGATAATGAGCCATCTATATGCACACACTCTTTTAGAAAGCCTGCACATAAGATACAGATGTAAAGAGAAATATGGTAAGAAATTGAGATAAGGGGAGAGAGAAAGAGGAAAGCGGAAAGGGAAGGAAAATGTGTGAGATGTGTGATAAAACAAATGAATGAATTATGGGTAAAAGCAGGACAGAGAGTGATAGGGGAAATAATTCAGCTTCTGACATTAATATGGTTGGGCGTAATCACTGAAATGAATAAAGGATGCGACTGCCAGACTGTCCAATAAAAGCCTCCTCTCTAATGTGATTCATATTTGGAGTTTGACTGTGAATTAGCCATGATGAAATCATTTCAATAAACCATATGCTGTTATTTGTCTTTTTTAATTTAACAGATCAGGGTGTAACGCACACGCAGCTCGCATGCTACAATTCCAAATCAAACATGGCAGATATTCGCTGCTGTATAATACCAGAAAACGAAACCTGAAAGAAACTGCTGCTGGCCAACTGGCAAGTATCATCCACGCTCTGTTTAAATGCTCTGCTTCCACAGGGGAAACGAGAGCGGCAGGTCCTGACCGGGACAAGAGGAGTATGTTTTCCAGGGAATTTATTAGTCTCATAAGGTGATTTGCAAACATCGCTGACTGAATTTAAATCCACCAGCATGGGCCTTTAACCTCCACCGACATGACTCACTGAAAGCCAGCAGTCACTCGCAGACTCACACGGGGACAAAAGGATCGGCTGACCTCCACTATGCAAACACTTCTTTTTTCTCAAAAGACACTTCTTCACCTCTCGTCTGGTTGTGGATTAGACGAGAGCCGATCGGATTCCAGAAAAACCCATGTATTCATTCACTTACACACACACACACACACACACACACACACACACACACACACACACACACACACACACACACACACACACACACACACACAAACACACACACACACACACACACACACACACACACACACACACACACACACGCTGTCTATAGTGTGTGTAAACTAATTCACAGCTTACCACAATCTCATATATCCTTTGGTCTGTTTTTCCTCAACAGATTTATATCATAGGTGCTTCTGAGGCCACGAATTATAAGGAGAAATTAAACATACAAGCATGCACACGGCCATAAACAACAGCACCCTCAAATTCATGCACACACACACACACACACACACACTGACACAAACCAGTGAGAAAGCAAATACAACTCTTCTTGCTTATAGAGGGTGGAATGTGTGAAGCTATGGTGACACCTACCCTATAGATGGATGTGTGTGTGAGTGTGTGTGTGTGTGTGTGTGTGTGTGTGTGTACATGCAACCTCACACTTCCAACGCTACGGTGATGCACCCAGGCCACAGAGGCGGACAAATGCTTTGTGGGACACGTGAGACATAACAGAACCCGCAGACACGTAGGAGCAGCATTAGAGCCCAGTGCTTTTCCTCCCTCTTCACCACACCAGTGAATAATACGATGCGGGCTCTTTTGTGAGCTGACATCAGCTCAGAGGATTCGCGAGGTGATGTGTTGGAGTGAAAATTCACTTTCAGAGGGGTTCAGGTTTCATTCCCTCAAAACCAGACCAGGATCAAGTACTTGCTGGAAATTATTGGCCGCATTTAAGTTCCTCTGAGAATTCCTCGGGCGGAGTTTTGAAGCATTAACTCCAATGAGACAAGTTGGTATTAAAATAGAGTTCTGTGTGGTAAATGCCATGACAAATTGTTTCGTTTAATTCAACTATTTACCAGACATGTTTAGCCAGACCTCTACACAGTATTTCATAGGAACATCCTAGTCTAAACACTTGATGTTGACTACATTTTGTGAAATCATCTTTATTATAATGTCTTTTATCACCCTCTTGGCACCAAAACCAATCATTTTTATTTTCTGCCTGTTCTGTTTGTGTTATATCTTAATATCAGACTTTAAATCTTACATTAACAGTTGCATCGTAATCTCTTAAGTGTGCCCTTAGACCACGAACAGAAACCAATAAGGGTATTTGGCAATTCCTGCCTGTTCAACCTGACTTATTTACAGATTTAAACACAACATCTTCATATTTTACGTGGGCCCTCAGGCCACACACTGCTTTCGAGTTTCAAATATTTTATTGAATCGAATTAAAGAGCAGCATATAGATAAATATTGTTTGCAATATCATCAAACGTTGAACTGTTTAGTGGTGTGAAATCTCCATGGCAAAAGAGGTTTTCTGGTCTAGAAACACCCATCATTTCCTCTCCTCTCTTCCACCCTCCCTCTCTGTTTTATTATCTTAGCAGACATCTATTACGAAGAGCTCCCCGACAGATCGTCCACACCATTCACATAAACAAACCATGGATTATTCATCAACTGAACACCTCCGCAGTGAGTCGATTTCTATAAGAGCCGGATAAAAAAACGGGACGGGCGAGATTCGGCGACACAGTGAGGGGAAACAGAGATGTCAAACTGGGAAACGGAGTAAAGGGGACATTACAAGACGGAACAAATCTGTGAGACAATTATCAAATTCCATCTATGACATTCAGATAAGAGGATACAGTATGTGCTTTCACCACGTATAGAAATCTCATTCTAGTCTATTCTGTGGAGCGCTACAATCTTCTGCATGAAATTCACATGACAGCTGGACGGGAATGTAGCTGCAGGGACAACAAGGAGGACAGAGAGAGAGAGACAGTGGAAGAGGTTGTAAAGGGTGACATGACTGGCATTGCTGGGATTCCTTTGAAGTCTTTTGTTGTTTGTGGGGATCCATGTGTGTGTGTGTGTGTGTGTGTGTGTGTGTGTGTGTGTGTGTGTGTAACTTCCAACTAAGTTCCCATCAAGAGAGAGACAGACAGCGGGGAGACAGACAAAGCAAAAAAGGGTTCAGATCATATTCAGGCTTACAATCCGACATAAACAACTCAAGGGCTTAATCTAAGGCTTTCAATCACAGCAGCTCATATTATGTAAATGTAAATGCTAAATGTAAATGTAAAGATTAATTTGCTGCGTTGGATGATTATTAATACGAAGGTTAAGAATCAGGACTCTTCCTTCTCACTCTCCATGTTTTTCTGATCTTCATCCATGTGTTTCAAAGTACAGTTTGGATTTTTTTCTTTCATTTTCACCCCATCCTCAAAAAGGCAGTCACACACACACACACACACACACACACACACACACACACACGCAGACACATATGCATGTACATCCACACAGTGAGGCTTTTTCAGACAGACAGGTTCTTGACAGTCGACACCTGTTAAGACTCAATGGACACAGGCAGACCGGGGAATCATGAAAGAGTCGTTTGATTCATTCAGATTCCCTCCATTCCACCTCCTGTCGACGGCCGTCTGATTTGTCGGTCAAACACTTATTCCTATTCCTGTTTCAATTGATATCTCAATGTCTTAGAACTCTCTGAAGACATATCAAACTTAGCAACACAATAATGTGATAAAAAAATAATCCATTTTATGAACTTATATTTACTTCATAATTATTTCTAACAAAGCGGATTCTCCGGAAATATAACACATTATAATATATTGAGGAAATTATATCTCTATCTTTTTTTTTCCAGTCTTAAACGTTCTCTCTGCCTTTTACAGACCATGTCTTTGTCCACTCTTCACCCTCCCCCAGCTAAACCAGTAAGGAATGCCGTTGATGAGGATTTCCCAGTCTCTGTGTCGGTGCGCGTGGATAAAACATTCCTGCCCCCCTGTTATGTAGAAGCGCACACCTGCAGGGCACCTGAGGTCACGGGGTCACACACACACACACACACACACACACACACACACACACACACACACACACACACACACACACACACACACACACACAGTGGGACATGCATGACTGGGCACCAACTACCTGTTGCTCTTTTTTCCTCTACCTGCACGCTGCATAGCTGAAAGTAAAACACATTATTCTACTAGTCCTCTCCTCTTTCACCTCATTTTCAACTGGAGCAGAAAAACAAGAAAAAGGTGAACAGATTCATGTAAAACCACCTTCAAGATCTGTTATATTCCCAGCTTTCTTCCGCTGCTTCCTTTATTAATGACTATCCTTCATTCCTTCCTTTATTTCTTTGCAGCCACCCAGAGTGCAACCGGTGAGAAAGTCATTAGAGATAGTAGTTTGTACTGGGATTAGGAAACCAAGCTGGTAAATACAGCAAGGCTTTCAGCTGGCAGCCAGAAAATGGAAGAAAGAAGAAGGGGAAATTGGTAGATAGAGAGGGGTAGAGAGGGAGGAGGAGGAGAGAGAGAGAGAGAGAGAGGTAGGAGAAAGTGAGAGCGTAAGGAGGGGTGAAAGCGAAGAAGATGGACAGACGATAAGGAGCGATTAGGAGCTGGTCAGAGGAAAAGAAAGCAGCTTCCCTCATTGCTCATTAAAAGTTGAGGGAACTCAAACAGAGCTGGCGGCAGCTTGCGGTCCTTCTGCTGAAAACCAAACTGAGCGACGGAGCGAATGGGAGGCGAGGAGAAAAGAATGACAGAGAATGGAGGTACTTAGTTTTCCCAGTCGTTTAGCAGTCGTGTTGTTGTCAGTCTTTAGACAGGCTTAGAGAGGACGGCCATTCACTCTGAGGCATGCAGACACAGCTGCTACACTGTTAGAAATTACCAGCATTTCACAATAATTAACAGTATTATTTTACAGTAACTTGTTGTAATTTAGTTCCCCTGTAATATCCCAATGAATACCTGTAAAAACTACAGTATCTTTGGATTTTACAGCATCTAACTCTAATGTTACAGTAAAATCCTGCAATCAAAAAACCCCTGTTATATCACAACAATATTTGTAATATCACAGCAACACAGTAAAAAAATGCAAGGATTTCACAGCATTCAACAGTGAAATACTGTATTGAACTATCCTGGGAAGTCACATGACATAACCGAACTTGGTTTGAACTGAAGACGCGGCGGTTTCCCTCTTCTCATCCCGGCTGAATGGAGAAGGTGAGCAGCATGCATAACTCTGTTTGCAGCACTTACACCCATGTTATTTAATATGATGATAATATTTACTTTCACATGAACGTTATTCGCATGACACAGTTCATATTTTGTTAGCAAGTGCCCGAAATTGTTGAACGTTATCTCACAGCATTTGCTAATAGCAGTAGTAATAATACTAGCTAGCAAACGGCTGCTAGCACGATTAGCAACGATTTGCTACGTGAGATAAGAACAATAAGACGAGAGAGAAATAAGAAGGAAAACGAACGGGAAAGGAAGTGAAGAAGTTCGTGTTTAATGTCGCGACGTGTACTTTTCAGTGTGTTATATGGTTAGACCATGTAGCCCAGGTTTGATTTGAAGCCGAACTGGTCCGTAGCGGGCCGTTGTTTCCACTCGGATGTCTTTTCGTTCCGGACTGTTACTGGTACTGTTGTCGTCATGTTCGCTCGCGGGGCTGGTCTGTTCTGGGTTAGCGTGTGCGGGGGTACATGGAAGTGTTTTGCTGCATATTAGCGTAACGTCGCCGTCACTATTCTCCTCTCATGAGTGGTCTTTCCGCACCGAGACAGTGGGTTACCCGTGTTAGCCGAAGCTAACAATACACCCGCATCCTCCAGTTCAGCTTCATATCAAACCGGGGCTACGTGGCCGAACATAACGCACTGTAGAGTACACGTAGCGACATTAAGCACGAACTTTTTCACTTACTTTCGCGTTCGTTTTTGACTCCAGAGCAAAAGCGGTTTTGCCGAACGGTAGCCGATCTAAGCAGGCTAATGACTAGCTAGTCTATGGGGAATATAGCGGCTCCCTGCATCGTTAGAGATATTCCACATAGACCAGCTGCTCGCCATGCATGGATAGGCTACTATTCTGCAAAAACGCTTTTGCTCTTGGTCAAGTTTCAGCTAGGGATAATATTGCCGTACACAGGTGATGTAACTCCAAAAATGTCCATTACATTTATGTACAGATCATGTTTTTTACAACATACTCATGATCATAATCTGCATTCAAACTGAAATTCATATTGTTGGTTGCCTTTGTGTAATTTCTCCTTTTTCTTTTTTCCAGGTCATCAGATGGCCAGGCTAACCATCCTGTTCAGTGTCAGGCTATCAGGTAAATAGATCAGGTAGGTGACGAGTTAAAATGCACCACAATGTTCCACTGTAAATTGGTTGGATGTGAGCATGTGTATGAGAATGTGTATAACTTCGTTCAGCACACAAAACAGCATACTAATGCCCCCTATTATTACTAGTGTGGGGTGCCTGACTGCTACAGAAAACACACAGGACTGCAAATTCATGTTTAGGAAGCAGAGGTCCTACCTGCAGGCTGCTGGGCCTATACCACCAGCTCTACCAACCTGACCCATCAGCTCTACCAGCTGACCCATCAGCTCTACCACCTGACCCATCAGCTCTACCACCTGACGCATCCTTGAAATGTAAAGATTTTTTATTCAAATATTTAAAATGTAAAATGAGTGATTACATTAGACGCCATTTATTACCTTGTATGATTTACTACCTCTGACCAATGAACAATATTTATCCTTTAATGTTAAATCCATGCTATTGTGTGTTACTATGTTACAGCCATGTGCCACTGCTGTGGACATTAGTACTCCAGAACGCCCCAGCACCTCCTGCTTGATCATTCAAGGTAATGTTACTTGGATCTAGTATCAACATTTCTAACTCAGTATTTTGTTTTGATTCTAGAAATCTACATCACCACAATAAATAATGATAACAAATTACATTTGTATAGCCCTTTGTATCTGAAGCAGATCTCAAAGTGCTCATAACACATGATGTTGTATCTATTCATTTTCAGGTGACATGATGAAGCCCTCTGGATGGCTGATATCCATCGAGGGACATGTCGTGATGGGCCCACACCCTTTGTTTTTACACGGAGTAGCTGCTTTCTTCAGCAGCTATTCAGTCTTCAATCTCGAGTATCCTGCTGCTGGATCGGCGACGCTGGAGTTCATTCAAAGGTATTGTATAAAGATCTCTTTTAACCTTGTAATTCACATTATAGTACAGGCTTCCAACTCAATGATTATCTTGAGTTCTAAATTGCTGACAATGGAGGTACCTGAGGCTAGCCTGGTGAGACCATCCTGATCTCGCGAACTCATCCATAAATCTATTTAAAACTGAAACTATCTTTGCTTATTAACAGGTGCTTCCTGGGCATCAATCCTGGAAGAGGCTCAAAGACCAAGAAGCGGACAACAATGAACCCTCATGCAAACGCCCTTTTGAGGAAACCTATTGACTTTGAGTGGCCATCATAGTGAGACAGGTAGTTCACTCGCAAGTTTCTGCACAATTTATCTGCATTTTAAGATTGCTTTGGAAAGTTTGACTAGGAAGTTGAATTTCTTGTATTCTTGAATTTCTTGACATTTGCTGTATGTTGAAAAATATTTATTTGTTAATAAATATGCCATTGGGCTAACATTGACTTTACCTCAGAGTTGTTTGTTCTTTTACAACAATGCATTGTAATATCACAAGACTGAAATCACAGTAAATTGCTGTAATCCTTACCGTGAAAGTCATGCAAAATTTATCCAATAATTTATTGTGAATTCACAGTAAAAGTACAGGGCCTTGTTGTAATGATGTACAGCAAAAGGTTGTAATTCCCCAGTAATGTACTGTAATATCACAGTAATTGCGTTGCCATAGAAGCTGTAAAGTTACAGTATACAGTTGTGCTTTTACAACAATGCATTGTAATATCACAATACTGAAATCACAGTAAATTGCTGTGACTTAATTTACAATATATTGTTGTAATCCTTACTGTGAAAGTCATGCAAAATTTATCCAATAATTTATTGTGAATTCACAGCGTAAAATTTTGCAGTGTACCCACACACACACACATGCATACGGATGCACACACACACGCATACGGATGCCCACACACACACGCATATGGATGCACACACACACACGCATACGGATGCACACACACACACACACACACACACACACAGATAGTCACACACCCCGTCTTATGCATTGTATTCTTTCATATTAGAAAACATTAGAAACAGTTCAAATCTAACGCTGCAGTAAATGAAAACTTAGTTTTATACAAGACCAATAAAGACAGTTTCTACAACAACAAAAAAAGTATGCAAACATAAATACAAATATAATGAAGTTCTGACTTGACTGAAGCAGAAATCAATCACACACTATAGCTCAAAAGTCTGGAGGTTCAAAAATGTAAAAGGAAGTCCACCAAACCTCCCAGAATAATCTGCAGGACAAAGAACCAAACATCCATTGTGGCTGTATGGAATAAAAATAAAATAAATTCATGTAGAAAGCATGTCAAATGAGCAAAATGTATACTGTACATACACTACCAGCTCCTTGTTAACTCTCCCTAACTGTAGCTCACACACAGACATTGACACACGTACAGTCGGACATTGTGTGAACCACCCGGCAGTGAACGTGGGACCGAAGCTCTGCTCTGGGGTGACAAAGAGTCATCTATGGACGGAGGGATGTGGGTTTGGAGGGTGTGAAAGACGAAAAAAAGAAAGAAAAGGAAGAGTCAAATGAAAACGAGTGTGTACACAGATATACAGAGGCCCTCCAGGCTAAATGAAACGGACTCTCTGTGTGAAGGACTGGAAGCTTTTAAGCAAACCGAAGAACGAGACATTTCTAAGGAGGGCTGGACTCAATATCTAGAGAGACAGACAGAAAAACAGACCGATACGTCCGAGCGACGATTCTTTGAGGGAGAAAAAGGAAAAGAAAAAACGCTCGACGCTTTCTTTTCCCAGGAGTTGAGAGGCCAAAATAACTGTACAACTGAACCCATTTCACAGTTAACTTGCATCAATTTGATCATTTAACTTGAAAAATAGCAGCAAAATGAGTACGAGGACATGCAATTAAGTTTAATGACAGAGAATAACCTGAATGAGCACAGGCAGGTCAAACAGTCAAAGCCATTATGATTAGTGGAGTCAAATGTCTCTATGTGCACAATTATGTTCAGGTACATTAACATTAGGCTGAAAACCAGGCAGGCTTAATGGTCTATCTGAAGAGGAAAAGCTTTGTTTGTTTGGATGAAATGGAAATACAAACGTTGATTTTAGAGGTATTTTCATGGTCACTGCTTTTATTTGGGGGGGAGTGTGGTCTTTAGTTAAATGTCTTCCATCTCTGCCTCCTGTTTGGATGATTTTAGGACAAGCTGAGGTTTTTTTTTTTTACAGGAAGAAAACCATCTTTGAGACCCTTTGAATTCGAACAGCAGGGAAAAGTATGTCCTTCACAATATAAATCAGGTCCAGCTACATAATACAATACAGTCAAACGCTTAATAAAACGAATTAGGTTTTAAACTCCTCTACGTCTTTAACTTCAAATCAACTAATCTCTGCGTATTGCTCCCAATCGCATCAATCTCTCACTGTGTTAACGCTTAAGTTGTTCAGCCACACATTTCATGTTTTTGTATGAAGATGAGATATTAGTGCAGCATGTTAGGAATCGTTCTGCATCAATAATGCAAAATTATATTTTCAGTGAAGAATTACATCTAGTCTAGTATGTTAATGTAGTATCTCATCTACAGTACAGTCCATGAAGAGGAAGATGCATGATTATCATTCTTTCACAAAAAAAAGTCCCGGTTGCTCATGTGTGTGTGTGTGTGTGTGTGTGTGTGTGTGTGTGTGTGTGTGTAATTTCAGTTTAGCGGACAGTAAAAAGAGGAAGCTGTGGGCGATCGGCTCCACTCTGTACTCTCTATGTGGTTTGGGTCTGTGTGAGTGTGTGTGTCTTGCTCTGATCATGGGTGAGTAAAAGGGCATGCTGTATGATGAGCCCACTCTGTGCGTGTGTGTGTGTGTGTGTATTGAGTGTGTACACGCACAGTTCCTCTGCCTTCAGATCATCTGAGCGTGGGAGGTTTAAAAATTCGACATCAAGCCAGCAGCGCAGGCCAAAATATGTGCGTGTGTGTGTGCATATAGATTTCCCAACCCGCCTATTTACAGCTAAAGGAAAACTGTGATTAGAGAGAAAGGAGAGAGAGCGAGGAAGACACACACAGAAGGGAGAGAGGGGGCAGACAGAAAACTCTCTCCATCTGGCCCGGTGGTGAGTCTGCCAGAGTGCACACGCACGCACGCACACGCACACACACACAGACACACACACACACACACACACACACACACACACACACACACACACACACACACACACAGACATACCGATGCAAAGTGTTATTTTCTTGTTTTGTTCTGTTCTCATTTCGGGGCCACGAGCGATACCTCACGAACCAACATCCTGACAACATCGGCACAAACACACGCGGATGTGCACGTAGGCACGCACACATGCACACGTGTGGATGTGTGAGACAGATGCTGGCAGACAGCTCGGTAGACAAATAGGCCGACAAGCGGACAGACAGTGTCTCCCTTTAAAACAACCACAGTGGCTTTTGAATTTAAGGCCTCCAAACAAGAACTACCCCCCAAAAAACACAATGATACCTGGAGACACACACACACACACACACACACACACACACACACACACACACACACACACACACACACACACACACACACACACACACACACACACTTTCATGTTCCTATTTATAAAGATGACCTCTCTTTGCTCCAGTCACACAGATACCGGTGCTGCAAAGGGTCAATTCATCAATCTGCAACCTATATTCGATTAAGACTACAGGGGCATTTTCCCTGACTGAAGGGGAACATTTCTCGAGATGGGAACTATAACAAAGACATTATCATGAAGGTGGAAACTCTTTAATGAACGTGGAAAAAGTGCCCTTTTTATAATGCCCCCTGGGCTTGGAAGAACCTAAAAGAATCAAGAGATGTTTTATGAGCAGTGTTAATGTTTTGAATAGGTTACTTCTTCAATCCATTACTTTAATCTTTTATCTCCTCTTTATCTTTTTGTCTGTGGTGCTACATTCACCAGGTCTCTTTTGTAAAACAGTCCCTGTAACTCGAGAGAGTTCCTGGTTAAAAAGAGGATTCTAAAATGGGCTTGTGAGATAATTGCGAGTCAATTTCACCTGCTTTAGTGCATGAAAGTGATAACAGGTGCAATGGAGAGGCAAAAGCAAGGCAAGCCCCAAAAAGGGAATGGTTTCGATGGTGGCCACAGACAGTCGCTATCTCCTTGTCCTTGGAGGAGAGGACTCCATCCTCTGACTCATCAGGAGCAGCCCAGACGTTACTGGGAGTTCATAAAGGCTTTTTTACTTTGATTTACAGTGAGAGTCAGCCGATTACATGATCCTCCTGCCAAAAAGACGTTTTTCTGATATCTGTATGAAATGAAGCCCTCTGCACCTGAAACCACACGTCCACGTACAGCCCAATCCTGACGACTGAAAAAAAATTCTGCTACACGATCCTCACTTCCTGCCTTTCAAGACGAGTGAACCGCCTGCTCCCCGAGAAAAAAGAAAAGGAAATATTTCAATTAACTTTTAATATTTTTTAAAACGCTTGAAAATAAAATCCTACCTCAACCAAGGTTTTGGCATTAGTCCCGGTGTCTGGTCTATTACTCAATCAACTGCATGCATATGCTAATAGCGGCCCCTGCCAATGAGCTTACCAGACGTGTTCTGTTCGAGGGGGCTAAGAGTCTCCTGCTGTGCTGTTAATGTACTGGTCAGCCACAGGGAAAAGTGCTTATTTCTCGAGTCATTTAACGGTTTTAAATGACTTGAAGGAATGACAAATGAATCTCTGATGACAGGATCAAACCAGAGAGGAAGCTAATAGAAGGGGTTTGTGTTGCATTCGATACGCGTGGAGAGTGCATGCACAGATGCAGACGCACAAACACACCCAAGGACAAACCTGTCAGACACGTACGCAGGGGCACGGTGACCACGAACGCTGCTCCGTCAGACTTGAGAGAGGTCGTCTGATGAAAGGCTGGAGGATAATTGATGATATTTCTGTGCTGGAGCCTCTTCCACCATGCAGCAGATTTCACATCTGTTATGTCGATGGACAGTTGACTTGAGATTTGGGAGCAAGAAGCGGTCTCTGCTCGAGGTGGTGGCAAGAGAAGCCACAGCTCACTGGATTATGTCACCGGGATACGAGCTGGAGCTGCTTCACAAGCGGCGGATGGGTGTTGGATAGTGTAAAAATATCCAGGATAATGAAGTCCCAGTTTATAGTGTGTAACTGTTAGTGGTTGTGTGAAAACAGCTCATTTGGATCAAAAAATAGCAAAGCAAAAGAACTTTTCTTCTGCGTGTTAAAATCCACAGCATCTTGTTTGAAAATATCCCTGTTTTTTTATCTATTTACAAAGCTGTTTCCCCCCAAATGACGTTAATTAACTACATTACGTTTTGGTTGGAAACGTATTTTCTCCCATATTGCGGTTGCTGTTAAAAGAACTTTTAAACACGTGGTTAAAGCTGTAATATGATACCAAACTAAACAAAAACAAGAAAACTACTTAATTAGGTTGAGGAAAAAACATCATGGTTTAGCTTAAAATGTTTGTTTTTGTGATTTAAGCTAGGCACGTAAATTACAATTAGCGAATGTTGACTTTTGCTTTCACACAGGACACAAACAGCGGTCTCCTGGGATCAGTGGCGTCCTGGAACAGATTGTTTTAGTAGACGGGGCTGATATGTAACACCTGCTTGGTTGTAAAGAAAGCAACTTGTGTCCCCTAATCCAATTCCAAAGAAAGGAAAAAGAGGAAAAGGGGGGAGAAAAAAAAGATGAAGGTAAAGGAAGACGCCAAAGCCGCGCCCTTTACAGTTAATACAGGGGGCTCAAAGGGAGTAAGTCAGGAAGGAAAACCAAAAGAAAGAGAAAATCTTCTGGGATAGATGTTCACCTTATAGGAAATAGATGTCTCTCTACAAATTTTCAATTGACACGCTACATGCATCAATATAACCCTTAAGTATCACCAAAAAAGCTTCAACATAACGGTTTTGATGCCCTTTGATATATTCAAAATGAGTTTCTTCAACGCTCACTGATCAAAAAGCACACCAGACACCGACTCAGGACTGAGAGGAACCGAGTCAGAGAGAGAGGACAGAAAACAGAGGGGTATTCTCTTGTGGACTACGCCGGGACACAGGTTAATTCTATTATTGCACGTCTGCAGAGTGGAAGAAGCACGGATGAAGCTTGAGATTGAAAACAAATGTCATGGAGAAATGAGTTTCTGTGCAGAGTGGAGGAGAGGAGAGACAGACAGGGAGGTCGGGGATGGAGACAGAAGCAGATCAGAAAACTTTTTTTTTTTTTTTTTTACATTGGCTTGAGATTACTTTCTGATTAGTTTGGTAGTTTCCTCATTTTAAGTTTCCAAAAGCTGGAAGCTACTAAGCAGTTAAATATCACACCGTTGACCAACGTCTGCTGTAATATATGAACGGAAGGAGAAAAGCAAAGGAAGAAAGGGAAGAGATTGATGGATGGGAACAAAGGGGGAAATGTGAAAACCTGAGAGGACAGCGATCCCAGCCTCGACACGCGGAGCTGACCGCAGTTAAATCTATTATGGGTTCAGGTGTGCATGTGTGCGCATGCATGTTAAAGGTAAACAAGCTGATAGGTCTGGAAGACCACTTAAACAAAATGCTGGAACAGCAACAACTCACCGCAGCCTTGACCCGTCACGCACACACACACGCCTGTCTCGCTCACCCTGTCAGGTACACAGACACGCGCCACTTCAAGTCTTTTTGGGTCAGCACTGAAAGCGAGGCATCATGGGAGTCATATGTTACCTCCCTGGCGTCTGCGGTGCTGCCTGCTCTTGACATTTAACCCCTCAGACCAACCGCCGTGACAAATTTCCCACAACAGCGAAGGCAAAAGACGTCTGTGCGACGCGGAGCGGCATCGGTGGAAAGTTTCTGCTAAGTTATCTTACACATAACTGGAAAGTATGTGAATCAACGAGAAGGTCGTGGTTTTGACCTTTCCCTCAGTGAACTAATGAAGAATCAAACCTGACAGAGGCGTCTCTCACAGAAATCCACTAAGACATAGGATCCAAGACTACTTGCTGAAAAGGTCAAACCTCAGTGCTGGGAAATGACAAAAGTCTGGAGAGAACTTTAAACTGAGAGGAAATGACAGCACACCTGCACTGACCCATTTAGGGTTGAGCTAACCATTTAAAAAAAAAAAAAACACATATTACCACACACTCAAATATCATATTTTTAGTAAGTCATAGTTTTAGTCATGAAAACAGGGGGGAATGACTAGACAAGTGCTCTTACATACTATACACTTAGTGGTGGAATCCGATTCTTTAATAATACACAACGATAACGGCAGGAGAAATATAAAGCAGGTGGTGTTTAGACAAACAAGAAAGGCAAAGCTTTCCCTATCTTCAAATAAGCTTCCACGCATGTAAACACAGTTCTGCAACCTAAATGTTGACGTGAGCTCTGAATCACAAAAAAAAAAAAAAAAAAAAAAATTATCTGGGAAGCAAACAGATAAATACTGCAATGCCATAGCTTTTCCCCAGAGTTGTGATCAGGCCAATTCAGGCTGGAGACTAATTATGGGATGTATTTAAAGCTGTGATGGGTGTCTGCACTGACTAACTAGAGGAGAGAGAGAGAGAGAGAGAGAGAGAGAGAGAGAGAGAGAGAGAGAGAGAGAGAGAGAGAGAGAGAGAGAGAGAGAGAGGAATGAACAGGAAGCCTGTACTTCAGTCTTTGCATGGCTGCTGTTCACTGACCCATTGACGACAGGAGGGAACTCCCTGAGCACTGCAGTCAGGTGTGTGTGTGTGTGTGTGTGTGTGTGTGTGTGTGTGTGTGTGTGTGTGTGTGTGTGTGCATGTATGTCATGCATTACCAATATCCCAATGAAAACCTCTGTGTGTATGTTCTGTGTCTCCACCTGCATGCCTCCTTACAAGCCTCTTCCGCTCTGTGTGTGTGTGTGTGTGTGTGTGTGTGTGTGTGTGTGTGTGTGTTTCCAGGTATCGTCCCTTCCTCCCAGTTCAGTTTTCACTCAGCATATTTCATTAATGTGGCTCCTGGAGGAGTCTTTCATCTTACTGGCTTTTCCGGAACGGTAGAATGGTCTATTTACCAGCCGAGTGCCGGCAGAAAAAACTGAAACTGCTATTATTATCAGCCTTAAGATTTAGACTGGTGATTAATAGAGGCTCTGTATGTGTGTGTGAGCGCGGCGGAAGTCATTTAAAGTAGTACAAAGAGGAGGAAACACTCTAGAAAGAAAGAGGGATTATCATCGGGGGAAAGAGACGTTCCTTTTATTGGCCATTAAGTATTTTCAACCTCAAAGTGAACCATTTAGTCTCTCTTTGTAGAACGCCAGAGATACGTTCTGAGCATGCAGTTATCTAGACACTTTAAACAGAAAGCATGATTTGCAGTACAGCTAAAGGCTAAGACCACTAATGGTCATTATAGAATATAAATAAACAGAAGAAGGACCATCACGATATTCTCCATTTGCAGATTTAAAGAGATGAAGCGTTTGTTTAACGTCTGTTTTTTAAGACTGTATTTGCTCTGAGCCACTCTTTAGGAAATCATTTTTTAAAATACTCCAATTTGTGGATTCCAAAAATAAAACCCCTCACTGTGTTTATATTAGCCACTAACGGTCTCTCTGTACTGAATGGTACTCGGCAGTGAGAGGCACACTGTTTACAGTCAGGCACTCATTCACTGAAGAGCGGTGGCAATATTTTGCTATCTGACACACAAATGTGCAAGGTTTTTTTTTTTACCTCCACTTATGAATTGTAATGCCCACAGGGAAACAGGAGGGCGATTATGAACAAGACAAGCAGTCATAAAGATCACGGGCAGGGCCAACCTCCTGGACTGGTCAGACAGACAATGGCCTGGAAGGAACTCAAATTATCCCAAAAATCCCAGAGGAGGCAACTGAGAGGATCATATCAACAGGCCGGATTGGGGAAGGAGTATACTATTCAAACCTAGGACAAAAAAACATCATGACGAATAATGTTTTCCAATGGGATCTACAGTATATCTTAGACGAAGAAGAAGAAGGGTGTGATTTACGTTGGTGTTGATTCTTAACCGACTCTCATTTCTCCTCCCTCCCCACTGTGACATTTATCTCTCAGCCCTCTCTCTCCTCTTGTCTCTCATTGTCTGGTGCTGTCGTTCTGTCTGTCTTTTGCACACACTGGCACAAACATCCCCCGTGAAATAACGTTGGTTAGCGTGCAAAGACAAACACTCAGCCTGTCGGTGGAAAAGAACGTAGGAAAAAAGGTTGCAGGCAGTTTAAGAGGACACTAATTGAATCACAATTTGATTGTTTCAATTTAACTTTTTTTTTTTTTCAATTAAAAGTGTTTCAGTCTTCAACAACAGACTATGCCTGGGGAAGTGTGGGTGAAAACTGCATTTGGAAGGACAGCTGAATCAGTATCAAAGTAGTGATATATATCGAACTGTATCGAATGGCTGCATTTTTGTATGGAAGACGTTGTATGGAGATACAGATTCAATCATCTTGAGAAGCAAATATGTAAACCCCTCGTCATCAGTGACATTTTAAAGGATAAACTTTTCATTTATAGCACAAAAAATACTCAAACCAAGAGGAGAAGAAGAAGAACAAGAGTACAAGAAGCTGGCAGTGTAGGCGTAAAACTACCTACTGAGAACAAAAAGAGAGTGGAAGAAGAAAAAATAAAGCAATTTAGAAAAAAGGAAGCAAACGATGATGAAAAAAAATCACGGACGCTGACGATGATGATGACTGTTGTGCTGAAACACGCAGTTGTGTTTTCTAAATTGGGTACTTAGACACTCCAATTGACTCCGGAGGCCTGTAATTATACACAGTGATATGTTTTAGATGATGACACACACACACACAAACAAATTGCGCAAACACACACACACACACACACACACACGATGTCTGCTACTCTAGACTTGGCAATGTTTCCAAAGAAAGTGGGTATTTGGGCCTCAAAGTGTGCATCTGTGTGTGTGTGTCAGTGTGTTCAAAGCCTCATTCCCGTCATCTCAAACATCATCCATATATGTGTGTGGTATCGTCACTGTTCCAGGAAGGAGTGTGTAACTGTGTGTGTGTGTGTGTGTGTGTGTGTGTGTTTGTGTGTGTGTGTGTGTGTGTTAACGAGACAGAGCTAATTAAAATCAGAACAGCTTCGGAGTAAAGCCATGTTCACCATCCGTGACATTATTGCATGTCATCACATACGCACATAAACGTTAATATACGAGCAAAAGCAAGCGCATGCACGAAGCCACACCAAAACACCACACATGCAAATGCGTACACACAAATCTCTGGTATCTCTGTGGTGTCTCGGAGCCAACAATGTTAAATTCTTCCCGCCTCTACGCCTCCCACCATCCCTTTCTGTTTGCGAGGCTGTGACGCCAGCGACGCCTCTTTCTTTTCTGTCTTTCTCTGATTGTCTGATCGTTGGCGTCCATCAAACAACAATGACAATCTGTGCTGAGCAGCCCTCTGATTTCAGGCTTCCATGATTTGATCCGAGTGAGGTGAGGTGAGCGCTGGTGAAGCAGCGATAACAGTGTAAAGTTGCTTTTATGTCACGTTTCATACTTAAAGTCCATTTAGTAGCCACTCCAGAGCTTCTGATCGTATCACATGACGTTCGTTTTTAGCAAAAATATTCTGCTACGTTGTCCTGGAGACTAAGATGGACTAACTTGATCTTGGTATTTAATATCTAAGACAATTAACAAACTTTTTTTCATCAACTTCATTTAAGTAATTTTGGTTCACACGCAATATAAGCCATGAAACAAATAATCAACTTATAATTACAATCTCTATAATGCTAACAGTCACACACATCTCAAATGTTCTCACATCCCAAGTTACTCTGGATAAGTGCATCATCTAAACATGTTGTCATCATTTTTCAGAAAGGTATATGCTTGAAGTTGTTTCCTCTAAAGGGAAAATAAATGTGAAGAGGAAGTTCTGACATAATGCCGTCCATGATGAGCTTTGGTCCAGTAATAACATGTGTTCTGCCTGATGCTGTCTTGCTTGCTCATTGGGGAGAAAATGACTCCTCACACAGACATACCACACACATAAAGTTTATCCCCTCCAACGGTGCCAGCACACCTTTCATAAAACAGAATGACCACATGTGCCGCAGATTCCTGAGGACGTACGTCCATATGTTCCCCCCCATCTGTGTTTGTGTATTTGTGCGCGCGTGTGCATTCGCTCATCTTGTGAGTGCTAGAATGACGGTCTAATGGAAGCCACATGTGCGTGCGACTCAAACTTGATTCACTCACAGCAAATATGGAAGAAATGCCAAATATCCCAGAAAGAGGACGAGAGTGAGAGACTAGACGGGGAGTGAAAAAGAAAGAGCAGGCGCCAAACCAAAACTTACGCTGCTGATCCAAATGGCACAGAAACTTAATTATTGATAGCAGATCTTAAGTGCATAAGTATACTGATGATTTCAACTCAAACACAAGAATGTTCCAACTCCCATCTTTTGCTTTTAGCACATTTGTGTTTGACAGGTTTATTTAATAGCTTTGCCATTAGTGTCCTTTTTTTTTTTTACGTGTGCAACCCGCCTTGTTTGGAGTGATTTCATTGGCTGTGAACACACTGACACACATGTCTGATCTGTCTGTTGCTGGCACGAGGCCTCGTGGTGGAAGAAACACACTCCAACACACGTGTGTGACGGCAGGATCATGGGGCACCTTGTCAGGGAGGTGGCACGAATGTGTTTATATGCATGCATGTGTGTGTGCGTGTGTGTGTGTGTGTGGACATGTTCATGCTCTTGTCAGCCAACAGCTCTTCAGCAGTGTGCCCAACACCTTGTAAAGAACAGACGTTGTTTGCTCACAAAGAGAGAGACAGATTGTTTTTCCCCCAGAAAAGTGTCTTTCCTTCCCAAACAGTGTAGTAAAACTGTGACATGACCAACAGTTTGATCACCCACAGTTGTGGTAGCGGCTTCGATTCATTTCATTTAGCCTAGACTTTCACTGAACGAGCACAGCGACGTCGTGGATCTTGATGAAGGTACGTTCCCAATACCTCCGTTTCCAGAACGAAAAAAAAAGGAATGAATCTCCAAACAACTAGCAGTCTTGCTCTGCGATGGCCACATGTGTTTACGCTGAATAAATGGCACAAAACGATCCTGCTAATGACTTACTGATGGTAAAATGCCACACGTAGGCCCTTTAAGTGCTACTAGATCCCTCCGGTCGGACGAGTCTGGTGTGAATCAGCCCGTTAATCCTCTCGCAGCATTGGACGAGCTAAAGCAGTTGCAGAAGAGTGGAAACGCAGCCAAGGAGCGGACGGTGACATCATCTCTTAAGTGACCACTTGAAAGCGGCCACCAGGCGATGGGCGGCGCCGACTTCAGTAGCGCTCGGCACCACTTGACACCTGTTGGACGTTTATTTAGCTTGGTCCGTTGCTGACACTAACTGGTGCCGGCGTTTATTTGCTCTCCGTCTCTTCGGTTCTTCATCTCCTTCCCTCTCTCCGTCATGGCCGCCATGCAGCACGCGTCTCTACCAGACATTCTTCATCTCACTATCAATGACCTGATGATTTATTCACGTCACTTTTTCCTCCTCCTTATGTTTGCTGTGTCTCGTTCTACTGTATGAGTGCAGTAACATGTACTAAGCAGCCCGGTTACTTTTGGCTTTCCTGAAGTCAAAAGTAATCCGATTTCTTCAATGTAATGTAGAGAAGAAATCAGATTTCCGTAAAGGAGGTTCCTCATTTCAATTTTTCTCAGTGAAAGCCAGATGTTTAAGAAGGTTTCTAATCATCTTTTACATGTATGCATGTGTAGGACAAATATTGCGGTCAACAGAGATCATTAAACATAACACTGCATCATCATATTATACAAATTATTCAGTTCAAAGTTACACTAAAGGCCTTTTCCCACCTGGAGTATGATGAATAAACAAAAAGAAAATGCAAACTAGTCTCAGGATTTTATTGTGAAAGGTAAAAACTGAAGAAGTGGATCCAGTAGGAACTGTCTTGGTAAAGGTTGGAAAGAGGATCGGAAATGTCAGATTACGGGGCCTCGTCCCAAAAGGATATAAAACTATCTCGCAATGTACTATTTGCGTTCTGTGTGAAAGCATTCATGACACGACTTAATGATGTACATTTGTGCTCCAATCGCAGGAAAGTGCGCGTTAAGGCGTTTTCCGATTTCCTGCATGTACATGTAATCGCTACCTTCTCACTGTCTAATTTCTGGCTGAAACCTTTCCCTTTCATCTCGTCTCTCTTTACTTGCCCTTATTTATTTTTCCCTCTCTTCCCCTCCCTGTCTTTGTTTCTGTTGTGATCGTTTTTCCTCCCTCGGTATGAGTCTCTATCTCCACAGTTTATGTCTCTTTTGTCAGTGTTGATAACTGCAGCCGGCTGTTTATTGATGTTCAGTGATGGAGACAAACGTTTCCACACATCAAACATCCCTCGGCCATAATCATCATCTCCTGCTGGCACTTTATTTTTCTTTTGCTCTCATACTGATTCTGGCTCCTTTTGCCAGCTACCTATAGAAAATGCCCATTTTCCTGAAACTAGCCATGAAATAGTCCCTAAATTTAGATCTAGTGATTAGTGTATGTAGGCAGGAAATTTCCATTTGCTTTGTGTTGCTCATCAGGAAAACTATGCCAATGGAAAGTCAATGCAGGTCATTTTTTGTGGAGGACACATAATTAAACACATCCACATGAGTATGCAACGGTCAGAGTGACGTAGTATTATTGAGAAGGTGGTGATGATGGATAAATAATATTGAAATACTATTTCACAAACTGCTGTCAGACTTTGTTGGGTATGACATATTCCATAGAACACTTAGAATCATGATTGACCAGTGTGTCATTAATTCATTTATGTATTTATTTGTGTGTTAAATTCCTTATATGTGAGATTTTACATGAGGGCTTTAACACAGAGGCCTCATAAACGTGCTCAATAATTATGCATAACCATACACGCATATATCACAACTTATTTTGGTTGTGACAGGGCCACAGCTTCTACCACTTAATGGGGCAGTAAATTTGTGTTTATTTCAGTTAGTGCCAACACAAGGTTTCCATTTAATCTAAAATATAATGAACAATCTGGCATGTGGTCGTGGTGAAAACAAAATAATCGACTTCAAGCTGAAAATAAAACCCACCGTGGAGTCAAAACCCTCTCCCAGATGGCATTTTATTTCTGTCACATATTTGTTTATTGTTTCATTCATCCAACCGTGCAGCGTATCTCAGACGGCGATGGCTGGATTTTAGCAAAACATGTGCGACTGATGCATCTTACCACATCGTTCTAGCGCTCCAAAATTATACAATTTAACCTGAGGGAGATGCCACTATAGGCTAAAACAAGGTTTCAGTGGAGAGCTTTAACTCCACGCTGTGTTCCTGTAACATTATAGAGCTATGTGGGAAATATTGTCCCAGAATTCACGATAAGAGGTGGCAACTTTCTGAAAGATGATGTCAAACTGGAGCAGCAGTGGGGCAAAAGTAAAGTAATCTGCAGATGATAGCTGGAAGAGCAACAGTTCCATTGTTTTATACTGGAGAGGCTGTGGTGGCTTGGTGGCCTCATAAAGCCAAGCTACCAATTAGCGGCTAGGCCACTGGAGCCTATTGTCTTTGACTATCACAGGCACGCTGAGACACACAGAAGGCCACGGGGTTACACCACCAGCGTGACGCTGCGCTTGTAAAAGTGACCGAAATTCCGGCTGACAAGTTTACAGAGAACAATGTGTGCGGCGGAGTACACAAACACTCTTTTTTCATTGGCTCTGAGTGCAATGTGTCTTTACTTGTATTATATATATACTATATATATATATATATATATATACACACACTTCTGTTATCTGTCTACACACATTGCCACTGTTAAGCATGTGTAGGAGTGTGAGGATGTCACACTGATGATGGTTGGAGGAGCACACTGATACATGCTAACTCCAGGCATGCCCATTCATAAAACTCTTACACCCTAGCAGTCGGATCGCAGTGCAGATGCTGCTGCTGATTTAACTCCACATTAATGCACACACACACACACACACACACACACACACACACACACACGCGCACATTGAGTAATTAACGGAGAACCACGCAGCTCCGACAGGTTATCAGATGTCTGCATGACATTAGCCTCCCCGTGCTCGAACATTAGTTAACCTGTCGAAGCCAATGTTGTGTGAGAGACTGAAAAGGGAAAATAACAAGGAAGAGAGTGGAGGGGGAACGAGGATTGTTGTTGTTTTTTTTGTCATGGTTTCAGGTTTCTTTGTTTGAACACAAAAATGCACATTCCTGTTCCACTGTTTAGTTCACACTTGCACAAACACAACAGCTAATACCGTCTCTCTCTTATACACAAACGCACACGCACAGTGACGTCTACGCACTTTCAGCCGTGAGAAGAATCCTCAACCCAAACAAGATTAACCCTCATGTTTGTAACTTGACTTGAACAACATAAACTCATAGGATCTTGAATTATCTTTCTCAACCTAGAAATAACCCTTTTCCACTTATCTTGTCATCCGTTGCCCTCACAAAATGTGCCGTTTTCCATTTTGTTTGTGCCATCGCAGTATGCCTTTATTTGGGCAGGTCCATCCTCAGCTGTTCACGTCTCTTTATATGTAAGATAAGACTTGTGTTCAATTGTGACATTTGTAGACTAGACCTGAAATAACAAATACTCTGTTTTCATGATATAGATGTAAAACTTACAAATGTAAAAGTTCAAAGCTTTGTCTTCGAGTTCAACAGGTGGAGCCCCAACTGTTACATAACAGCATGAAAAGTCATGTCTGAGTCAGGATTTCTGTTTTAGAGACAGACAGGCAGAGAGAGGGAGAGAAACAAACAGTGGAACTGCACATACTGCCAGTGTGCTTTCAAGTGTGTGTGTGTGTGTGTGTGTGTGTGTGTGTGTGTGTGTGTGTGTGTGTGTGTGTGTGATGTATAAATATATCTCTACAGGTTTTAAAGTGGCTTTGCGGTGTTCTCTATTTAGAGGAGGCCTGGTTAAATCTCTTCACCCCATTCATGTGGCGGATGCTCAATCTCTCTCCCCCTCTCCCTCTCTCTCTCTCTCTCCCTCCCTCTCTCTCTCTCTCTCTCTCTCTCCCTCTCTCTCTCTCCCTCCTCCTGCTGAGTCTTTCATTTCTTCACATCTTCATTCTCTTCTCCCATCTGTCCGTCACACTGTAAATCCAGACGTCTGTGTCGTTCATCATCTTTTCTCTCTTTTCCCACAGGGATGTGCACAATATCGACATTCATTGCTTCCAGAGAACGAAAAGGAATGTAAAGTAAGTTTCGACGGTCTTCTGTCAACGTAGGTATTTTTGATGTACTCCCCTTTTGTTGTATATCTGCATTGGACATGGTCGGCCTTTTAAGTGATTTACAGTCACATTTTTTCTCCCTCTGCGTATTTCATGACAACCATCATTACCTCTATACCACTGCTGGATGGACAGCTTTTGGGATCTCTCAAAATACACGTTCTCCTTTGTTACGATCACTACAAACTCTGGACAAATGGATGACAATTTCAAAAGGAACAAAACAACACTAATTGCAAGGTGTTGTTTCACCGCAGGCCTCACTACGGCTCTCCTTCACATATTTGGTGTTTTGATGATGCCGATCAAGTGCGCCATCTAAAGTGCAACCCACCACTGCAGATGATATTATATAATACTGTGCAAGGGTATTATTCCTCATGGCGCTACTCTAAAGGTGAAGCGTGTAACCTAAATATCAATTCAGTGGACAAACCATTGCCAAATGTACAATGATAGCGTCGTTACCATGGAAATTAAGGTGATTGGTGGCTTAGACTGTGCATCTGTGTTATTGTTAATGGAAATATTTCTAAAATTAAATACTGTATTTATACACTGTAAATATCTTGTTATTATATTTATGTTATAGTTGTACAGAGTGTTTTTGTTGACCCACGTCTGCTGTGTCAAAATTATTTCCCAGTCTGGGATAAATATAGTAATTATATTCTATTTTATTCTATTCTAAAGACCACATTTGCCATTAACCTCAAGTGTTCAAATCAACAAAGAGGATATTTGGCTGTTCTGGGGTTTCTCTCTAATGTATAATGATGTTGGAAGTAAAGTATCAATCTTTTATCCTCCACTACCATCTGAAACTGTAGCTCCATTTGTGTTGGAAGAGCAGTAGCAGTAGTTTTGTACTATAAAGCAATCCAGGAGATTTCCATCCAAATCGACAAGATGGCAGATGATGTTGAATTCAGTTTAGAGACTGGAACGAAGCTGCCAGGCTTCCTGGGCTTTTTTTTTTTTTTTTTTGCAATGTTTATTCTAATGTTTCAGCCTCAATATGGACATGATTTAGTGATGTCAAAATGTTGCTCAAAGCAGCTTTGTTATGTTTGCTGTTGACTCATGCAGTGGTACATTAAAGCTTCCAGGGTTAGTTAGGTCTTCATATCCAGCATGTTATACCATAGTAACGTAATGACAACCAGACAAACTTTGATTCCGTCACACTCTGCAGTTCATTGCATGACAGAAGAAACTTGTGTTTGTATGTTATGCATTTTAGATATGTGAACATGATTTTGTCCGCAATAGTATATATAATAAAAAGGTAATTTTAACCCTTTGCTAAAGGCTAAGCAAGGCATTTCAAAGTTCATTATACAAGACATCAAAGAAATTAACACAGAATTAGACAATGTAAAAACATTAAAAATTTAAAGTGTAATATAAAATGCAATTTTTAAAAAAACGCTGAAATAGATTAAAACAGGTTGTTTGTTAAAGTCACATTTTCTGGGAGTTTGTAGCATATTTGTGGTGCATTATAAGAAAATGCTACTTCTCCATGTTTAGTTGGGACTCTGGGGACAGTAAGCAGACCTCTCCTAGACCACCTGGGAGGTCTGGATGCTTCATTTGTAGCCTGTTTGTGATTAACCAGAAAAACTGATGCTCTTAGTACTTCACTATAGTTCATTTATATTGATAAAATGTACGTTATGTTTCAGACGGACACATATCTGGAAAGGACAAAGGGAAATATTACAGCTACTAAAACTCTTAAATCAGTCGAAAAAGTATTGCAACACATGTGAGAGCCCATCACTCGGGTGAATGTGTTTGTATGAGAGCGAGACTGATGAGGAGAGAAGGACAGAGTGACAGCACTGGTTCCTGTTTGTTTGCATCTCTCCTCGGTGCGTGGGTCGATGTGTATATCTGCAGTGTGTGTGTGTGTGTGTGTGTGTGTGTGTGTGAGACATTGGCCAGTTCCAACCATGTAGTTGTCGTAGCCATAATAACGGAACAATGAATGCAGTAACTATGTCGACCTCCCACAAAGTCTCTCTCTCACATGCACTAATGAATCAGAACAATTCTGTTGATTTAACTCTGAAGACAGTTAATTGCACATTGCAATATGAGTTTATTGTGTGTGATTTTTCTAATAGAAAGCCCACTCAAGAGATCAGACGTGTCGCACGTGTATTCAGGGTTTTTCCCGGCTCAGAATGAGGCCTAGGTGGTACCAACCTGATCATGTGTTTTACGTTTTACGTATCCTTTTCTTTTAATAGACACTTTTGTAAGACAACATATGCTTTTTTTTTTATTGTATCATCATATGCATTGTTGTGAACGTATTGTCTGCCAAAAAGTGAGAAAAAGTTGATTAAAAGTAAATTCCACTACTACTTTATTTCCTCATATTTCACCGGTGGAAACAGAAGCAGATGTTGTATACTTGCAGTATAAGAGGGCGTTCTGACACACATGTTCATAAATGCCAGTTGGCAATGTAAAAATGATATTAAAACATTGAACGGCAGGAATAGGAGACTAATAATTACCTCACCGGACCGGCTTTCCATGTTCCATATGATTGATCACAGAATGTTTGGTTTCTTTTGCTGTGGCGAAGACGTTACCAGCGGAAACACTGTGGCACCAATTCATTTTGAAAGAGCAATGACCGATGGTGTAATTTCATCACTCGTTCAGTCAGTTAGTCACATATTGGGCTGGCTCCTTCTTTGCTGCAAGTCCAGCCAAAATGAGGCAGCTTTGTTCTTCCTATTTGGCATTTGTGCCGATTACGATACGACACCATGACAAAAATGAGAGAAATCCATCAAGTGCAACACTTTAGAGTTGTCCATAGAAATATACTTATAGAAAATGTCTAAAGCGTGTCCAGGTCACTTCTGACAACAAAGAGAGTGAGAATAAGCTTGAAGTCCTCGTCATGTGATTTCTTATTTTTAAAAAAACTATTTCGACTTAGCCTCTGTCACATGCATGAATAAGCATGCGCTGACATAACAACACACACACACACAAAATGGGAGAGTGACTTCACTTGACATCGTAGTACTCCACTATAACTTTACATCGCATATAGCTGTTTGCTGTAATGCTCTGAATGTGAGATACAGCTCATTTCAAGACTACTAGGCCATGTGGGAGTCCTGTTGTTGCGGAGAGGTTTCAGCACTTGTATGACCCCACACTGAGTTGAAGTTTCAATGTATACTGACTGTAGGCAAACCTGTCACCTCACAGTAAATAACCTGTAAACATTGATTCCCAGAATTTCAGAGAACACTGAAGACTGTTAAAAAACATCATCATAACCGTCAGTCATCTGACTTCAACTGTTATAATACTAAGAGATTTATTTTGAAATCAGATAGCTGCCACTTGAAAAATTAGATGTTCTTACAACAAGATTAACAACACAAAATTAATCCATACAAAATTGAACAATAATCATGGATAGCATGAATACTTAGCTAGACTGGTTACTCTATCTCATCGCTGAAATCCAGTTGGACCTTTGCAATACAAGTCTGTCTTTCTCCTCACTAATCCACTGTGCTTCCCAGGAAACTATGAAAAAACAAAGTTTGAAACAAGCAGTCTGGAGTTTCACTATAAAAAGTGCAACAGACATTAAACTGAAAGCTTTGTTGAGGAAAGAATCTGTCTTTTTTATCATCTTCCAGCTGAATGTAATTATGGGGGACATTTCATTTGTTTAATGGTTTGATTTTTGTCAGTGATGGAGTGCAGTGTGTATATGACTCCATTGTGCTTTTACTACTGAAACCCACCCTGTCAACACATAAACACACATGAGCAGGACAGACGCCAGCTACCAGGTTTTTTAAAGCATCCTTTAGGGAAAATAAAGTATCTCAAATCACAGCCAGATCATTAGTCTGATCGGTAAGAAGGGGAAAAAAGAAGTCGACAATCAACAAAAGCTTCCATTCTCTTAAAGCTGCTACTCATAGAGAGAAGTCTGCCAGCTCATTCTCTCCTCCAGCCTCCCTTCATCTCCCATTTTTCATTCCATTCCGTCCTTCCCTCCTTGTCCTGTCTTCACCTGTCTAACAGGCTTGATTTCTCTCCTCCCCTCCTGCTCCCATTCCCCTCATGCCTCCCCATCCATCTATTCCTCCTCCTCCTCCTCCTCCTCCTCCTCCTCCTCCTCACTTCACTTCTCCATCCATCTCCTCCTCCTCCAGCTTTCCAGGGAGCCGAGTCTGTTTTTGATTAGCATTCTCATGTAAACCTAAATTGTGATTAAACAAACACTGTGTGAGTGCGCTTGGCCCTGTATCAAGTTTGCCTCTCTTAAATATATGTACACACATACACACACAGAGACAGAAACGTATATAAGTAGACATGTACAAACAAATGCACGATGTATACAAACATAAGTAAATATGCAGACGCATGCAGAAACACATATCACTAAAGTATGTATACACATTTACCATGTAAAACAATATACACATGCTGTATATTCTTATTCAATATATACCCTGATTGCACACGTTTAGACATGCAACCTTGATCAAAATCACCGACACACACAGACCCATATGGACATACAGTATGTGCATGCAAACATCTTCATTGCCTGTTAGAGTAAACAGGTCAAGGGGAAAGTCTAGCAGCTCCGCGGCTATTCTGCATCCAACTCACCTTTATTTGCGAGGTTAAATCACTACCACATGCAGCCTCTGTGCTATTTCAGTGTAGGCACATAAAAATTCTTTGCCATGAGAAAAAAAAAAGGAGAAAAAAAAAAAAACTACAGGCCCACAGCCTCCCACGAACATTTCATGGGATCTAGCCCTGCAGCGGGCTAGCTCGCTAGGTGCTAAAGTAGGCAGCTGAAAAGGGAAAAGGTGTTGCTGCCGCCAACTTCGTCCCAACTGTGTTCACAGCAAGAAAGCCAAACTCAACTTACGCGTTCTCATTCATTCGCTTTGCAAATGCTTTAAAAATGTGTGAGACTGAGATAACAAAGTCATTTTAACAGCAGGATGTTCCATATAAAACAAGTTTACTCTTATGTCCCCGCTGTCAAATGAACAATGTCAGTGAAGCAAGAAGCATGTGTGTGGGCGACAGAGGCCTGATGTTGACCAGCTAAATGTCAGCATGAGACAGTGTCAACAGGAAGGCAAGGGACGGGGTTAGGCTGTACACAAACAAGAAGTGCATTATGGGTCATTTTTTCTTTTATTCTGACACTTTTTATTACCTTGTCTACTTAATTGTTGTATAAAAATGATATCAATCTATCTCAATAGTATTTACTCTCTCACTCTCCGTCTTCCTCTCCTGTTTTCGGTATCTCTGCAGAGTGTGTAGGGCTGAAACGATTACTCGAGTTAATAGAGTAACTCGATTAAAAATATTTTCGAGGCAAAAACTCTGCCTCGAAGCTTCATTAAATTCCTATCTCGCGCACTATGTGGCCTGCTCAGCGCCAGGATCAATGTTCCACATGGACTGTTTTCAGTAATCAGTAGATTACTCGATTAGAAAAAGATTTGATAGCTGCAGCCTAAGTGTGTATTCATCTAAATATGTCTTGGGACAAAATCACACTGCAATCTGGGCTGTGGGAAACAACACACACACACACACATACACACACACACACACGCGCCGCTAAGAGCAGCCTTATTTTAGAGGAGCTCTGGTCAGGTTCCTTCTGTAAAAAAAAAAACCTTCCCTTCCCGGAATACCAGTGATTTTCAGCATGGGTCCTACGGCGCAGCTCCATCCTGAAGCCTATGGGCCTCCTAGTACAGCTTCATGCTGGAACACCTACTGCCATTTAAACCTTCTGGAATGTTTTGCTTTAGGACTTATTTATATGATTTTAAGACTGAATTTAAGTAACGCAGTGTATTACTATGCACAGGCCCTGTGGTGCAGCTGCGTGTCAGGTCCTACTAGCCTTGTGGTGCAGCTGCATACCATGGTTCGTTCTTCTGAGTCATGTTTAATTATTAGGAAGTTCTGTCGTGGGCGTGTGGTTTAGTATAAAACCTGCCATGCACACAAACACAAACACAAACACAAACACACAGAATTTTGCATCCAGAGCCTGTGGTGTTAAATCAGCAGGAAAGGTGGCGTGAGAGAGAGAGATATACTTCTGTATTTGTGGCTGTGTGTGTGTTTGGGGCTTATTTGTTTCTCGCCAGCACCCACTGGCGTGAAAACCAAACAAAGGGCCCGGAGTCTGGTGACAAGCAAACAGTCGTTCAATTGCTGACAGCAATACAAATAATGGAGCTGTTTTTTTCTGCTTGTGTGCATCAGAAATGGAGCACAACTGAAAAACAAAGTCTAAGAAAGGAAATGAGTGAACCAGCCCTTGATGAAAAAGAGGAGACACACAGTTTACGTTCACCCCTCACCCTTCCAGACCATTCCTGCCAATCGCCACGGAGGCCCCCGTCTGTTGCAGCCAATCACTGGCCACACAGAGAACACCCTCTTCCTGTAATACAAACCGTAACATTCCAGCAGGTAAACTATGGCAGTCGCCTCTAAATGGACAATTAGCCAAGATTAAAGGCAACCTCCTCGTCTTTCGCCATTAACTTAATTAGGAGGAAAAGACATCTCAAATGACCCCCCGCTCCTTTTAGCCTTCCCTCCCTCTCATTCCTCTCTCTCCATCCAGCATCTTGTTCCCTGGCTTAACCAGCACAGTTGTATTTACAGTAACGGGGGTCCACACTACAAGTGCCTTGCCCAAGGGTAAGCTAATGGTGCTGAAGAGCATGTCAAATTACCGTCCAGTCATCTGTGCGAGGGTTTGGACTGGCAACCTTCCAGGTCATAATTTGTTGAGTATCAGACTCTTGCCGGCCATTTCCTTTCTATCCTTCCCTTTCTTTATCCAGTTTCACTTCCCCACAGGTATCTCTTTTTGACTTGCCTTCAGCCAAACTTTTTAGAAACGTATGTAATGCTGTTATCCAGACTGGCACATAGTAAGTGAACATGAACAGATTATCCATCATTCTCAAGGACACTTTGGATAAAATCCTTCACCAGCATCCCTCTGGACAGGAACTCACTTCTCCTTCCATTATGCCTTAAAAAAACCCCTTTTAGGATGAATGTTTGCCTGCTGGTGTTCCTGCTGCGATGCGTTTTATAGGGTGCAGTTAGGACATTATGGGACCGCAGCAGTACTAAAGAATAGGAAGAAGCTGAATACTAAAGAAGACACAGGAGTTTACAAGGTTTAATACAGAGCAGCAAACTAAAATGTTCAAAAATTCAAACTTATGGCTTGATTATTGGGTTACATGTTTTTCCAATACAGCGTTTGCCAGTTTTCATTGAACAGAAATTTGAAAAAAACGTTTGAAAATATTGGGTAAAACTAGCAGAGAAGAGTGATAAATTCATTTAACTTGAGTCGGTAACGTCCAGTTTGCTAACATTAGCCATCCCTCAGACGGTACCACATCACTGTAGACAGGATTCTCAGCTGATCAGTGCAGCAATGGGAGGGAAATTCCACACTCACCTGAATCCACGTACAGCATAGTTTTGGAGGCTGACATTTCTTTTTTACAGTACATAAAAAGAATGCAGTCTATTCGTGTTAGCAGTGCAGGATGACCCTTTCAAATTCAACCAAGGTGGTACCAAATAGTGCCAGACGCTATCAGGAAGACCGGATTACATGGCAAATTTCCCCATTTTTGTTTTACATGCTGTCAGATACAAAAAGTCCTGCTCCTTAATAGTCAGACAATGCTTTCATTTCAATGCCCAAACATGTTGAAACATGGTCAAAAAGCACCTCCTGCATTATGTAATACTGAGCATCTGAGGCCCTCCTAGCAGTGAAGGAAAAGGCGAAACATCTCTCATTTGTCTTCTTTGTCTCACCCCTCTCCTCTCATGCAAACCAATCAACTGTAAGCTGAGCTGCTTTAATGGGAGGGGATGATGAAGAACGACCAGCGCTGGATCAAATGCACAGACCGTACATGTGGGGGCCCTCCGTGTAACTCACTCTCACACACATTCATCGGCATGCACACATAGAACATGTGCAAACACACACACACACACACACACAAACTAGCAGAGCAGAAAGTGAAGATAACAGGATGGGACTCAGGCTAGGTCAGTGTTATTAGACAGGAGACTAAGAGCCATCAAGTCACTTAGCAAAGTAAACCTTCCCCGATACACTGTGATGTGCACTGATGCACAAAAGCCCTCAAACCCAATGCTTGCATTTTTCCAACCCAGCAATCCTGATTGTTGCTTTTCAAACCAGAAAGTCAATGCCTTTCAACTAGATGTATTCTATTCAGAGCTTGGTCTCAGAGTGTGTGTGCGTGTGTGTGTCTGGGTGCATGTGCTGTGAGACCACAGTCTCTGCAAACTGTGGGGGGAAAACGGCCGCAGACTGCACACACTGAAAACCACAGACTCCAGTCCACAATCCATCTATCTCACCATCCCTATCTTTGTTTTCTCTCCCCCCCTACCGAGCACCTAGTGGGGTCACTAGGACTCCAACCGCTCCATCCATCCACCCACTCCCTTCATCCTCCACCAGCATCCGTTCATCCATCCATCTCCTTCCTTCGCATGACCTCCCCAATACCTATTGTTCATCCGTCTTCGTCAGCCACTCACCATCCGCACTTACTGCTCAATTAGAACATTTTTCCAACGGGACCCAAAGCCAACCTCTTCGATTCTAGCTTTGAATCAGATGCTTCGTTCATCTCGGCAGGATCCGAGTCTCTTGGAAGATTAAAAACTATTATCCAGCCCGATACCTCTTGCCCTTACCTCCCACCCTCCTGAAGAGCAAAACCTCCAGCCCATGCCTATTTTCCCTTGATGCTAGTCCAGCTCCTTCCCTCTCCTCCCGTCTCCAAACCTCAGACCACAGGGCTTTAATAGGAGGGTTAAGAGGTAATTCCTATCACACTGCCATCATTTAATATCTAACCGAGGCTGACAGAGAGGAAGGTTACGAACCCAAACCAGAAACCCACCAGCAACCCTCCCCGTCTCCTCCTTCTTACCCTCCCGCTGTTATTCTCTCTTTCACTCTCCCTCTAACCTTTGCTGTGATTCTGGTTTCGTTCTAACTACAAGTCCTTCCTTTTCTGTCTTTCCCTCTTATACGTGCTTAAATCTACATATCTGGCTATTCACATTACCGCCACTTCCTCAATTCGCAGAAAGCGCAGTGTCGATGGGACGAAAAGTACCCAAAAAAACGGACGAGAAAAGTGGAAAGGAAAAAAAAGAGCAGGAGGAAACTCCAGACACTGTAATTTAGATTGTGCTGATGGCAAAGTGGGGATATAAAGAACATGAGATTTATAATGTTAAGTTTGGAACATGTTCACCCTTTCCACTCCCTGTCCGAGAGCTCCAGAGATCCATATTCGACCGGCGGTAAATAAGAGCTATCGAGACCAATTACAGGTTTTATGGAATAGTAATCCAGGCGGTGGAGGGAATAAGACTGTCACTCATGAAGAACAAGAGAAAGGAGTGGAGTAAACACAGTGAAAGTGCGTGTGTGTGTCCATTTGTTTGCACTGTGTGTGTCCCCGTTGTTCACATGCAGAGCCCTGACTGTGTGCGATCCTGGAAGCCACAGTTGACGTAATTGACAATTTGCAGCAACAGTCTACTTCCCTGTCTTCAGTGATATATCACGCTCATCGCCACAAATATATGAAACACACGATCGTTCTTACAGAGGTTTCACAGTGTGGCCCCCCTACTGAGAAGATTTCATCTTTCTGTGGCTTCTCTGCAAAAACAAGGGATCAGATTGAGAAAGCACTGCGGAAAAATAGCATTTATTGTCATCACAATAAACCACCATAATAATTTGATTGTATTTGTTGTAAATGTTCCTTTACTCTGTTACAAAATATACGTTTTGAGAGCAAAACTTTTATTTTATTTGGACATAATTGTCACTGTCAAATGGGATCCATGTATTAAAACATGTCCACAGAAACTTCTCTGTATGTTACCAAATCACTCTGCTTATTTGAGGGAAAGCTGTAACACTTGAATCGTGGATGTAGTCATGCTGCTGCGAGACTCCTGGTAACATATTGGGCACGGCTTGGAAGTGGGTCTCAGTCCTGTGAGAGATGTCTTAGGACATTTTCAATGATGTCATTCTGTGAAGAAGCAAGCTACAAACTTTTCAGACCAGCTTTTTGTTTCAGCTTACTGGCTTTCAATTTTTGATACTAAAAAAGGTATTAAGTAGAGTATCCCTTTAATTTTTTGTCAGCGTAATTTGCTATTTGATCTCTTTAACAGCTAAAAACTTCAATAATGCCAAAACCTCAAAAAGCCCATTCACAGAAGAATACACTTTTTGAACAAAGGAAGGTGTGAGAAGCTTCCAAGGCGTTCTGCCTCATAGAAACATTATAAAAGAGAGGGAGAGAAGTTTAATGTCCCAGCACACACACACACACACACACACACACACACACACACACACACACGGATACAGCATATCAACATCATGCATGATAAATAAGCTGAAGAAGCGATACAAAAACTATGTGCTTTGGTTGAAGGTAGACCAAATTAAACAGGTAAAAGGTGCATCAACCTTCAACCTCAGCTGACGGAGAATCTCACTGGGTTCCCAGATGGGGGGAGAGAGAGAGAGAGAGAGGGGGAGAGAGAGCATGTCTGGGAATGTGAGACGTAAAAGAGAGAGAAGGAGGGCAAGTGGGAAGCCTCTCTGCATCAGTGTGACCTGCCCTTACACTCTGAAAACTCTGTGAAAACTCCATATTCCCAAATAAAAATTCCTCACAGGTCCAAGCAAAACATTCGCTCCAGGCACACTTTCACCTCTTAAAACCGCGCACACTCACATACACACACCCAGTTTCACCTCTCAGCGGGAGCACAGAGCAGCACTGTGACACCTGGAGAGGGACTTGAACCCCCAACCCGGATAAAAGTTCTGACATTGCACTGTGTGCCGTGTTTTCAAAGGGATCACATATCACATCAAAAGAAGACAGAAACGAGCAGAGAGGGGGAGCGAGAGAGATGGGAGATTTGAAGAAAGTAGGATGGAGCGATGGAAAAACAAAAAAAGGTGTACTCACAGTCGTCCGAGTTTGGGGTTGGACTGAAAGAGAAGCTCTGGGAGAAACTGAAGTTTGTTTCTGTTCAGGCGCCTGTGGAGAGGGAGAAAAAGGAAATTAAATGGTTTCACTTGGTAAAACTCAACGAGAAACCTCAGCGTGAACAGAAAAGGGCAAAAACACACTCTCATAAATCACTCCGACCCATGCTTTTGTGTTGACTGGACTATCACCAACCAGGAGACTGGATCACCTTGAAGGTCAGCGGGTTCACGGTTCAAAGGTCAAACTCATGGGAGAGTCTGACTGGTTTCCTGTGGTCGTGACCCCACGGGTTATCGTGCTATGTTTTCTGTGTGTGGGGCAGTTGCAGGTTATCGTGCTGTTAGCTTTCTCAAGCCAGTTATCACTGTCAGCCCTGCATGTGCTTTGACCTGGGAGGGATGGGATGAACAAGTTAAGGTTCCTGGCGTCTTCCAGTCTTCTGCACTAAGTTGAAAGATATGTTCAGAAAAAACACCCTTCCCTGGAAAATACCCCAAGTTGACACTAATTCTTAGTACATTTTCAAAATAGTTTGCTGTCACTTAATAGAAAGAAGGCCAAGCCATCAATTAGGTTACGATAATTTGTCTTGATAAGACAAAAATGCATGAAATGCAAGAGCTTGGCCCAAGAATTCATATTTAATTCACATTTCTCATTGATAAAACAGAGTGTATCCATCTTGCATCACTCCTCTAATGGTGGTCAAGACAAAGAAATCAAAGGGTTTGCACTCTTGAATCCAAGCTTTACAATAAGTTTCAAATGCCATATTATTTAAGTATTTTTTTATGTATTATATGTACAAAAGGTGGATGTAAAAAAAGTGACAAAACGTACTGTAGACCCGTACAGACCATCGCCAGCACAAATAAACAACCATTAAATCACAGACATTATTACAATAAACAAGTCAAAGAAAACTCTAAATGAAGATCCCCTGGGTGTAGCGTTCTGCAGTTTATTAGCTTTTGTTCAACATCACCAACTCCATGTGGCTTTGTAATCTGGAACATTTTGTTTCTCAACTAATATCAAGTGAAAACAGCATAATGCTTTCTTATGTTTTACAAGGAAAATACCATTACTTGTTCAAGTATGTCAAACAGAAATGAACACATGGCAATTATTATCAAAGGAATGAGAGGCAGCGGAAGATGGAGAGAGTGAAAGAATAATGTTGACCAACAGGTTAGTGTGTGTGTGTGTGTGTGTGTGTGTGTGTGTGTGTGTGTGTGTGTGTGTGTGTGTGTGAGTGTGTGTGTGTGGCATGGCTGCAGCAGAGATAAATGAGGACAGCCTGACGAGAGGGAGTGAAAACGTTATCAAGCTACCAAAGCATTTGGCTGAGAAAGGAGGCGTGGAGGGGAAAAGGAGAAGAAAAAGAGGCTGGTGGGGGTCACGGGGGTCACCAAGTAGAATCTGCTCTGGAGAAGACACAGACACCAACCTTTTAACCCTGGTGATAATGATAATAAGACCCTAACTTTCACTTCTGTGTACACCAATGGAAAGAGAGCTGCGGTCCAAAAAGAGATATCCTCCATTTGAAATAACTGACCCTTGCTCCTAGAAAATAACTGCTGGTAAGAAAGTAAAGCGCATGATCGGCTACTGTTACAGTTATGAGTCATTTTAAGATGTTCGCTCATAAAACGGATATAGTTTTTAGGAGAAGAATCCTTTGTGTATTTTCAAATCCGAATGACGAGTTTCTTCTGCTTGGAACCTTTGAAATAATACCAGACCACAAGTCCACGGACATTATATCTTTAAAAATTGGAAAATTATCCCTATTCGTCAGAACACAATGAAGGCCAGAAGAAATGGTTTGGAGACTGAAGGGAACTAATCTCACTGGGCAACTATAAGTCAAAATCAAGAAGTTTAATATATTTTTGTAAGGAAAACTAAATAAAAACTCACTTCCTGAAAAAAAAAATCCCTTTCTTTTTGCAAAACGTCCATCAATTACAACCTTCTACAGGACTAAAGACCAGCTACATTGAGCCAGTTCAGGCCAACATGCGCCTCATGTCTTTATAATTTATGTGTTGACATGAATGTCCTCACCCACGGAGACGACTACCTAAGCTCCACGTTTTTCGCATTGCGACACCATAAATCAGACAGACTCAGCACCACAGTCTCTCACCCCTAAACTTTCACCCTGACGGCCATAAAATCAGAGACCCTGTCAACAAAGCATTTCAAAAAGCTTAAAAGTGAAAACAAATCCCGGACCCTGATTATTAATGTCATCACTACAGGATTTCTCTTTAATATGTTTAAACAAGTAGAGGAAATTATCATAAGTCATCCAGACACTATGTGAAAAGAATACTAGAATAGAATAGAATAGAATACTAGGATTGTAAGCAACTTTGACTATAAATACATTGAAGGTGTGAGATATGAGATTTTGGGGGGGGGGGCATCATCAACTGTAACTGCTGTATGAGAACAGCGACAGCCATAAGCGAGCCAGTGGAAAGATGCACTAAGCTCAGATAACAACACACACAGAGGGACGTCCATCTGCACAGGTACACTAGATCTTTCCATAGCGAATAGTTGCTTGCTGCTGCATTAATGCTCTGAATCCCGTACATTGCTCCTTTAAGTTGCATGATGCTTTAGACAAATCAAATGCTCACATCTCTTGTGTGAGTTTTGAAACGCACCTTTGCCTCCTAACCTCCCCCCCCCCACCCCCTCAACCCTGACCTCTGACCCTTCCTGACACACCGCATTAAAGAGCATTTTAACATTAAAGCAGCCCATCACCTCACAATTTCACTATCAGATGTGTGATCTCCATTTAGAGACAAGATACACATGTTGCTGCCAATCAACATTTGATGTCCCCCGAACTGATTTAGTTGTATGTCTATATATGTCTGTGAAACAGCTCCCTCTTAGACTTGCTTTAAACTCTCCTCTTCATGGCAGACTAAACCTTTATAACCTTTATATATATATATAAACACACATACATATGGAGCAGTCTCCGTAGCATCACATGTACATCAAATGTCGTGACACGGTACGATGTGGAAAGATATGAAATAGTGGACTATGCTTAAACAACTGAGAAGCTGGTCATCATATCAGTGAGGAAATGCTCGGCTCCTGGCCTGCCCACTGATGTGAATTCAACACGGTGAAGACAGCCAGTTCCTAAGTTTAGAATTGCTGTCCTCTTCAGATGTGGCAGCTGTATGCATGTTACATCACCAGAAAGCCACTTGTAATAAATTCAAATTATAATTGATTTTTTAGGAGTTGTCTGACCATGTGCAGCGTATTGCTCTCTATATTCATTTCATGCCCCAGTATCATAAACACTCTTTACAGCAGTCGTCCTGCAGAGCTGTCTGTCTGTCTGTCTGTCATCCCGCCAACACAGTCATAAACATGCAGGTGTGTGTGGGAAGTGTTGCACTGACACCTCGATTGTGTTGACTAGAGCCTTGGTGTGAGCTGACGGATACACACACACACACACACACACACACACACACACTTGAGCTGCTGTATTCTGTACATCACTCATGCACACACACTCATAGTGTGTCTTACAAAGAGAGTTCCTGGATGAGTCCATCCACTTCACACACAACCTCAGAATCTCTCAAGGATCTTGCCTTGTTCACTGTGTGTGTGTGTGTGTGTGTGTGTGTGTGTGTGTGTGTGTGTGTGTGTGTGTGTGTGTGTGTGTGTGTTTGCGTGGCCTGGTGGAATTTATTTTATGCTGTTTATTTGTTTCAGTTGTTTAGCATTTTATTTTTCACTCCTGCACAACAGGTAGCAACAGAAGACGGCGTACTCACAGTCTCTCCAGCAGTCTGAGGTCTTGGAAGGCTCCTCTCTCCACAACACTGATCTGGTTGTCCTCCAGATGACTACAGCAACGCGGACACAGAGAGAAGAACAACAGTTGTAGTTACTATTATAAATGAACAAATCCAGCAGAAATACTATGTTATTCTGCAGTAAAGAGAACAGCCAAGACAACAGGGAAATATTATTAATAACAGTGTTTCAAAGGAGGAAACACAAATTGTCAAAAGCCTAACATAGTTGCAGATAACATCTCTTAAAAATGTCTTAATTTAAAGAAACTTGAGGACAACCATGTTGTTGGGAAAACCAATCCACAGCCAGCTTTCCCAGCTGTCCCAGAGGTTCACTCCAAAAGGAAGAAACACCAGATAAATCTCATTTTCTGGACAGTGGAAACATCAGCTGCTTGCCAGAGAGAAATAAAGAGATTTTAAACATCGAGAAGAGACATTTGCACTTTTTAGAAATTGGTTGTATAAACAAGGAATCAGTGGCCTGAACAAATGAATCTGGCACCAAGCGAACGTCTGAAAAGTTTAAGGCAAGCAGCGTTTCACAAATGTCACAAGCAGTGAGCCAAAACAAACAGTTAACATCCCATCCCTCTTCTACCCCGAGGATATTGTCTCTGTTTCCAGTCCGCTCCAAATACAATGCGTACACCTCTTTTCCTCATCCCAAGTGTGTGGTCATGTTTTGGGGGCGATCGAAGGTTTTCCAGATGGGAGGAGTAAAGGAGAGCGAACATCTCCACAGATATGCATGTTTATATTTTCTGTCTGAAGATGTTAAGAGTGACATCTCCTGAGAGAAAGGAGGGAGGTGGGAGATCGAAGGGGAAAAGTGGCTGATGGGAGAGGCAGAGGAAGAGTGGAGGGAAGCGGTAAAGGGAAAGGGCGTGAAAGGAGGAAGCAGAGAGAGAGAGAAAGAGAGAGGAAGCAGAGACTGCGAGTCCCAGAATGAAAGGATGGATGGAGAGAGAGAGAGAGAGATTTAAAAAAAGAAAAGAGGAATAAAACTCTGACGTCTGGCCTGCCATGTGGACTTTCAATTGTTTTGGCATGACTTCCCTTTAAATATTCTTTCAAAGAAAATGTTTAGACAGATATGCAGCTGTATTACATCCATTAATCTGTGATCTGCCCGGCTATTTCCATAGACACACACACACACACACACACACACACACACACACACACACACACACACACACACACACACACACACACACACACACACACATGCACTTTGCTGAAAGATAACAGACTTAGACACTGAAGCGTGCATTCAGGGACATGCACGTGAACACATGCAGGGCTCTTTTTGTATGTATGCATGTACCAGAATGTTTCTTTTTAAAGAAGAAAATGTACCAAAAATACAAAAATATTTCTTAAAAATCCCCGTTCTGTATTCTCACTCATACTCGCTTTACACATTTACTTATTACTAAGGAGATTCTGATGCAAAATGAGGATGATTTGCAAAAGATTTGTATAATATCCTCATTTTTCTCTTCAGTTTGTTTGGAAACTACTTTAAACCAATCATATCCACATGGTGATGAGTGAAAATTGGTTTGAAAAAAAATGTACACATCCAGCAGTTTGTTCACCGAAACTCTCAATATTTGCTAAGGAAATGAAGGAACGTCACTACTGTGCAGAAGATGCATAGTCACACACCAGGACTGGGCAATGTCAGATATGTGTGTAAACACACATACATACAGTGCATACAGAGTAATGCACTGGTAGCCAGCACACCAAACACACATGTAAACAGAGGCCCAGCCCTGACTGCAGCCCATCACTCATGACTTACGGACCAGCCAACAGCAATCCAGCATGTTTATTCTACTCTCGCTACATTTTCTCCATCCTGAGAGAAAAGCCTATCTCATAAACTCCAGGGTAAGATAAATCAAGACGTAAGTTTGAGCAACTATCAGAGTTTATTTGTCCAAATGAGGGATCAACCGCATGCTGATTCATTCGATGAAGTTTATAAAGGCGGGGGATCTTAAGCCAAACACATGGTGTGGGGAGCTGTTGGCATATTGTTCAGATGAGGTATTGTTTTTATATTGTTCCGTCTGTATTAGGCATTACTCATCGGCATGGAGATAGAGAGAAAACATGTATTGATTGCATGTGTGTGGGGCCTGGTGTGTCTAAAAACTCCTTCATTCAACCATATTGGAGTCTTAGCAACCATTATAAAAAGCACAATGACATCACGCTACCTTATAGCAAACTGTTGGAATTAAATAAGGAAAGACTTGAGGGAACGTTAACTTTACTTGTTTACACACAACGGGTGAAACCACATTCATTTTCCCCCAGCCAAGTGTTCAATATCAAGCACAAGTTTTCACCTACATCCAAATTTGTTTGGAATTACTCAATTCCGCCGCAGTCTGGAAGAAATCTTGCGATGTAAGGCTGCCAAAGATATTACACTAAGTGTTGCGCATGCAGTGTGGGTGCCGAGACAAGCTGTGACTGTGATTACAGCAAGACAAGTCTGACCGCTAAAATCAAAAAATTATTCAGACTGGTGGATGGGATTACGTGTTTTTAAATCAAAACATTATGTCAAACGTTTAATCGGATTAAAGCGGAAAGTGTAATTGTGGAGCTTTAATGAGGTAAGATATTCGGTTTGAAGAAAATAGCAACAAATGAGTCAAATTAACATAGATTAATGTTTTATGTTCTGCGATCACTGAGGTGTTATTTTATATTTGAAGACATTTACATTGTAGTTTATTTGACTGATTTGTTAAACAGAACTCACATTATATTGTTTATTATTATCAGTAATTATTAGCCTGTGTGTGCATGGCCATTGAGGAATACTTTATCTTCCCTGGGAAGAATTTAGAAACATTTAACTACATGCAAACTTTTCCCACAAGATATTTGTGTGTGTGTGTGTGTGTGTGTGTGTGTGTGTGTGTGTGTGTGTGTGAGGGAGAGGTCTGGTAAGTAACAGTAATACTGATAAAGGAAAGGCCACTCTGTGTTGTGTTGCCACATAGGCTTTTGTTCATCCCTTGATATTGCATGAAACAATGTGTGTGTGTGTGTGTGTGTGTGTGTGTGTGTGTGTGTGTGTGTGTGTGTGTGTGTGTGTGTGTGTGTGTGTGTGTGTGTGTGTGTGTGTGTGTACTTTCTCAAACTATCCTTCCTTTCCCAAGCCATCTCCTCCCCATTTCTTTAAGACATTTAGAGTGGGGAAATGTCTCAGCAGTATATCACCAACCACATGAAACAAGCTGCTGGCCCACCACACACACACACACACACACACACACACACACACACACACACACACACACACACACACACACACACACACACACACACACACACACACACACACACACACACACACACACACACACACACACACACACACCCTGCCTCAAGTGCAGGTACACAAATAAAGGTCCCTCTTCTCTTCCTCGTCCTCGTCCTCTGTTTGGCTCATACACACACACACACACACGTTGTACGGCTGCAGTCAAAGAAATGCACTACCGCATGCTGCTAACACACACATGCATAAACTTATTTCCACTCCTCAGCGTAGTTTGAGCTCGGAGAGTATTTTTATCTACCGGTCTGGTTAAAACAGAGTGAGGAGGGAAGCTGCATGCAGCCAACGGTGATTATAGTTATTATAGGTCTTAGACAAACACACACTTGGGCGCACACACACACACACACACACACACAACATTTGAGTCACTAGAGGTAGAAGAGTGAGCGAGCCCTGGATGTCAATTAGGACAGTTGAGAGGATACGAGGAGTCAAGAGTAACATCGGCAATAATTTTAGTCAAGTCCGGCTCGACTGTTTGAACCCACGTTTGAGGTCTCAAAACAAAGCTATTTGTGAACAGATAGATCCACCAGCTGGAATCACCAGTTATGACACATCAAGTTAGTTCAGGCTGGTTGAAGAGGAGGTCTCTCGGTGGCCAGTAGGCACAACTAAAACAATTACTGTACAGTGATTAAAAAAAGAAGTACATGTGCATATTTCTCCATTTGCTATGCATTCTTCTTTGTTTTGATTTTATACAAATCACCATTATGCATCTGTAAAGATCTCAAATATTTCTTACTGAATTTGCATTTTCAAAGGCATTCTGGTATCTCTGGCTGTCACAGTGTTTCACAAGTTTAAGAATTCAGCTAACTGTTCAGGGACACAAAGGCGTGAATTCTCAGTTATCTCCTCTTTGTCTGTTTCTATGAAACATGACTCACAGTTTCTCACTAACAATTCAGAAATTGTAACATTCTTTCCAGCAGTTCAGTCTCTGCATGCAGTCATAGCTACACCGCTTTTACATATTGTCGCTTGTTAAGGAAATAGAAGTCTTGCTGCTTGTAACTGGCTTGTCAGCTCATAATTACTCTATTATTTAACCTCGTAAATATTCAGTAATTCCGAAATGCAACTCATTGGGTACTTGAATTCTCTCCTGCTCTCTGATACTCATTAGGATGGGAAACTATATTTTATAGAGACGTGTTTTCCTTATAGACATATACAGGCCTATTAGGTAAATATAGTATTTATCCACGTCAGTGTTACTCATTGCGTGGCTCATGAGCCTCTTGCGGCTCGCCAAGCCTCGATTTATGGCTCGAATCAGTGGTAAAATAGTCGTGGGGCTCTATGAGTTCCATGATGCGGAAAACGTGGATGGAATCGTGGAATTTGACAATGAAAATTAGTCAACTGTAAAACGAGGAATTTCGTGGAATTTATCAAAATCTGGATACACTTTATCGAGAGTCTCTACTGTGTTTTAGTGTAATTAACGGGCACACCGCTTCATCCAGCGTCTCTTCTCTCCGTCTGTCGAAGACGTTTATAACTTTTCTTTGAGTTTTGTCAACATAAGAATGAGTCGACCGGCAAGAATCCTTGTGATGAGCAGCTACAAGCAGAATCTCACTGATTCACAACTGAAAGTGAAAATTAAATAGCGGCAAGTGGATCGACAGATGCACTGATTTTAGACACGGCACATGTATGCACATTTGCATGATAAGGAATTACAATTAGAACTACTAGAATGTTTCTTCAGTGTCTTCATTTTGATCAACCACATGATTAGACACTATTAGATGGTGGAAAATGCTCTAAAATTGTAAAACAGAATTTAGAAACATTTAAATAGAAAACAGAATTTGGGAAAAAAAAAATGTATCTGGAAAAAATTCAAACGGATTGCATAGGGCCCTTCCATCCATCCATTGTCTACCGGTTATCCTGTATTCAGGGTCGCGGGCTGGAGCCGATCCCAGCTGTCATTGGGCGAAGGCAGGGTACACCCTGGACAGGATGCCTATATGTCTATCACAGGGCCGACATGTAGAGACAAACAACCATTCACACTCACATTCACACCTACGGGACATTTAGAGTCATCAATGAACCTATCCCCATCCTGCATGTCTTTGGACTGTGGGAGGAAGCCGGAGAACCCGGAGAGAACCCACGCTTACACGGGGAGAACATGCAAACTCCACACAGAAGGAACCCGAACCGGGAATCAAACCAGGGACAGTGCTACCCACTACACCACCGTGCAGCCTTCATAGGGCCCTTATTACACATACTGTATGTTAAGTGGGATGACAAATAAGTAAGCAGATATGCTTAGTTGGCAGTCGTAGTGGCTCTCCTGTGGACTTTGTGTTGTAAATGTGGCTCTACTGGAAGAAATAGTGAGGATCACTGGTCTAAGTGCTCCAGCATGGCCCTTTTTTCATTAATAGGATTCCCTGTTAAGAAATTAATATGGATTCCAAATGAGGGAAAAGGAAAGAGGTCATAATAGACCTGTAGCTGGTAGATTCAACATGGAATCATCATACCTACATGACGATGGGATGTGAAGTCACAAGCTTTGTTTGCCAAAACATCTACTTGGATATAGATTTAGTTGATCAAAGATTACATCATTTTTGTACTTTATAGTAGCCCTATAGTTGCAGTCGTTTTGTGAAGCACTTCATGTCCATAAAAAAATCTCCCCTGAATAAATCATACAAAAAGATTGTAAGTGGCTGGTATGCAGAGAATTTGCGGTATTCTCAAGAGTTTCTCATTCTGAGAATTTTCTCTGACGTGGAACACTCTTATAAAGAGCTAACAGTAAGAAAGGAGGACAAGAATACAAAAAATAAACATGAGTTAACCAAAGGAAAAACTTGGCTAAACAAGAGTCATTTCAGTAGAAGTGAATGGTTGATCACCACAAAATGTTGACAGAAACAAAAGGAAGAAACAAACTTACAGAATTCTGAGGTTCTTGAGGCCAGAGAAGTCCACTTTAGTGATCCTGGTGATGTTGTTTCTGTTCAAATCCCTACAGAAAAAAAAATAAGGGTTACAAATCCGATTTATGTGATTTGATCATAAAGATAAAATTGAGTTTAATGTACTTAATATAATACAGTGCGTCTTGAAATCATTATACATGCAAATCAACATCAGTGAGGAACAACTCAAGTGTGTGTCTGTGTGTGTTCTCACACTCTCGAATTTGTGAATGTGGCAATAAGAGCGTGAGAACAGCAGGCAGCGTACAAGCCCCCCCTCCACACACACACACACACCAACAAACAGAAAACAAAACACACAAACACTCCTACCGTACAGGCACCAGGAAAAGCACACACACACACACACACACACACACACACACACACACACACACACACACACACCTCACCACACACATAGCTTTCTTGCTGATCTGACATATTGAGAATTTTTCCAGCAAAAAAAGGAAAAAAAAAAACTGGGATGAAATTATTTTCTCTTTCCATCATCAGAGTTTAAAAGCTTATCGTGTTTCCTGGCCGTCATTCAATCTGTTTTAACTACGAGTGCACAATGTATGCACACTGCAATGTGAACTGACTGCTTGAGTGTGTGTGTGTGTGTGTGTGTGTGTGTGTGCGTGTGTGTGTGTGTGTGTGTGTGTGTGTGTGTAGACTGGTTCCCTTTATACCGGTATGCTGTTTATTGAAACGCTGTCGTCCTGGAGGAATTAGGGAGGGAAAAAAAAAATCTCACACACACACACACACACACAGAGAGAGAGAAAGCGCAGACAAACAACACACACAATTTTCTCTCCCATTTCACACACACAAGTCTCTTTCCCTGGCTTTGTAAGCTTCCACTCGCCCTCTCACTCTCACAGACACACACTCATACATACACATAAACAGAGTCTGGTTTTGCCAAGGCGGCCTGCGTGTGTGCTTTTCATAATACACCTAAACATTTATAAATCTGATTTAAGACCATATTAGGTTTCAAAAGGCTTCTCCAAGCTGCCATGTTAAGGACCACTAATAAGAGCCATACCCCGGCCTGAGACAAGGAGGGCTGGTGTGGGAGAGGGCAGCACACCCCAAAGCCAAAAATGGGGTCTAGTCATCCACCAGGGGTCCTTGAAAGGGCTCCGGGAAAATGAATAGTTTCATCATATCGTCTCATGCAATGAGATGTCACATAAAATTATTGCTGAGCGAAGATCCCCACCCACTACAGTACAGACTGATATAAATCACAAGCAACAACCCATACGTTCTCAGGATGAGGTCCCAGGCGAGCACTGATTTGTAAGGATTCCTGATCGGAAAAAGAATAGAAGTTCTGAGCCAAAACATGCTTGGCAAAACTTGACGGATAGACAGAAGTTTGGGAACAGCTGGTAAACATAGCGGACCATTTAACAACGGAGGAGTCATATTTCCCTCACAAGTTGGTGGAGACCAAAAAAGAGATAAAAGGATTATGAACATACTTATTTTTGCCAGGGGGCCAAAGGAATGTGAACGTTGCTCCGTGTCTGCTAGTTGTGTAAATAGGCTTGCTAACATGTTCTACATAACATAATAAGATGATGATGTGTCAGTGCTTCTACGTGGTCGGGCTGCATCCATTATCATTCTGTTATAAATGGGGGAAAAAAAATGTTCTGGCTTTCATGCATTTCTTTAAACTAATCACAATCGTCTTTGTTGGCTGGAGCGATGGTGCCCCTGAAAGATAAATAGCAAAGAAAGAGGAAGTAAAGGAGAATTCCACCTGAAAAGCGTGGCCACTGGCAGGCTTATCCCCACCGTCTACATCCTGTGAGTCAGGCTACCTGACGCGTAACTAATAAATGCATAAAATGCAACAAAAAAAAAGTTGCAATCTGCCAAGAAACTGACAAATTGTGAATAACTTCAACATAAACCTGAAAAAATGATGTTACTGGTATGATAATGTTGCAATCATTGTAATCATAGATAAACCCACATCATCAAGGGATCCAAGCATTTGGAAGCAGCATCGACATGACAAATTTGCGATGATTTTGAGCCTCATCCATCTCGACACCAGATAAGTTTCTGACGGCGAGCCATTTCCCGCATCATCCACACTCAATGCTGCTGGTTCTCGTCACAGGCCTCCAGTACGTGTGTAATTGCCAGTTCCTTGGAAAGCAAGGCAGCTTGATAAGCCTTCTGGGCTGTGGTTAAAAATCCGATACAGCATTGATTTATCATTTTCAACTTGAGTAAAGCGCAGCTTCAATGATAAAAAGAATGTTTTTTTCATGTTGATTTGTAATTTCTGAGTGACTCCGAGGCAACATCCAATCTGAATGCTTCTGTTCCACATGTCTCTGCCTCTATCCATCTTTCTTCTCCTCCCTGTCTTACTCCTCTGCCATGTGTCTGTCTTCATCACTTCACTTTCTTTCAGTGTTTTCTTTTTCCCCTCCCTCCTCCCCTTCATCTTACATCGGCCCTTTCCCTAGTCATTGCTATTTCATTTAAATCTGTCAGTCCTTCACAGCCGGCTTTACCCCTATGATCCCAGCCGATCTCTCCACTTTCTTTCTCTCTCTCTAATTTCTCCCCTTTACAGTGGCTCCCCTTCTTTCAATCTCTCATGTCTTATCTTTCACAGTTGACTAAACACTTTTTCTTCGCCTTTCTCCGTTTTTCTCCCTCCCTTATCTTCCTCTTTTATCTCAATCTCTCACTCTTTTACAGTTGGCTACATTTTCCTATCCTTCTGTGTTTTCCCTCTGCCTTTCCCCCTAATCTATCCATCCTTATCTCCATCTTTTTCTTGTTCACAGTGGAAACTTCTGCTCTCACCAGGGAAACTGCTTTCAACCCAAACAAACAGTGAGGACACGGGGCCAGGTGGTGCATCGATGGCATCACCTCATCTAACATCAACTGCAACCACTGAAGAAGTCACGGCCATTGCTAGAGCCAAACATTACATTTCGGGCATTTAGCAGACGCTTTTGTCCAAAGCGACTTACAATAAGTACATTTGCCAAAATAAAGAAACAACAATATATCATTGCTGATAAAGTAAGAGTTAAAAAATAGAAACAAGTGTTAGGTCCTCGCCTGAGTAAAGTAGTAGCTGTTCAGCAAACATAAGAACAATAGTGCTATGATCAAAGTGCTATAGGTAAGAGCATAGAAGTGCTTTTTTCTTTTTTTCGTTGGGGGGAGGTGTTAGTTGGTCATGCTATGTAGAGTCGCGGTGAAGTCTGAACAGGTGAGTCTTGAGCCTTTTTCGGAAAATGGCATACGACTCTGCTGTCCTGACATTGGTCGGGAGTTCGTTCCACCACTGAGACACCAGAACAGAGAAGAGTCTGGACTTTGCTGAGCGACATTTGTTTGATTTCAGCGATGGTGGTACCAGCCGGCCAGCTGAAGTAGAGGAGCGAAGTGCTCGCGTCAGGCGTGTGGTTTGACCAGTGTTTGGAGGTAGATGGGTGCCGTTCCATTGATGGCCCTGAAGGCCAGTGCCATCGTCTTGAATTGGATGCGTGCTGCAACAGGGAGCCAGTGGAGGTCACGGAGGAGGGGTCACATGGGAGAATTTGGGTAGACTGAAGACAAGGCGTGCTGAAGCATTCTGGATACGCTGCAATGGTTTAGTCGCCGAGGCTGGGAGTCCAGCCAGTGCAGATGTCCCACATACATTTTATCGGCCGATAATGATTCATCTAGAACAACAGTAACATACTAAACTAAGTGATTTTGATGCATGCATCAAGCACCAATATGCAATAAAAGTGTAGCTTCATTGCCTAGCCTGAACTAATGCCATCTTTCATGAGCCTAACTATAGTTGTGAGAACTTCCACTCTTGCTACCTTGGAAGCTGTGAGAGTGTTGTGCACTGAGACCTGGACTCATGTAATCCTATAAAGTAAGGCATTTGTTTCATGCAGCAATTGTGGGGAATTTCAAGAAAAGTTGTTTGAAGAAGAGCTGAGAAGAGTACCTTTTTGCAACCAACCATGAATGATGAAAAAACCTTCAGCCAATAAAAATGGCTTTAGAGGGTCTGAATGGCAAGCGAGAAGGCCGTTTTGATGCACCTGGTCTGCTGAAGAGTGTGTCCACCCCGCCCAGCAGTAAAGCTTATCTCAGCTTGAAATTTAACTGACCAGCTGGCAGTCAACAGACAACTAACGAGCGGCTTTAGCACAAAAGCGCTAACCACGGTTTGTTTCCATTACAGGCAGACGTAAGGCGTGCATGTGTGTGTTTGCGACGACGGGATAAGACAAGAATGCAAACAGCAGGTGTTTCGGGGAATTAATGTACCATACAACACCCACACAAAGCACCCCCCCCCCCCCCCCCCCAGACCAGTGAAAGCAGTGAACCTTACAGTCTGGCTGCCTTGGGCCGGCATACTGGTTGACTTTACACACACACACACACACACACACATTTGGTGTACGGAGCTGTGATTCACTTACAGCGCAGCTTTCACAGAGAAAAAACAGAGAAATAAATATTAGAAAGGAATGTTAAACAAATAACAGATCAGGTGACAAAAACTCCCAAGAGCTCAATGGAATGAACCGCCACTGTGGTAAACCATGACATATTATGAGAAGACATGTGTTAAAATGTTTGGCATGTTGTACTGGGCCAGTCAGTCGTGTTCAACCTATCTCAAGCCGTCCTGTTTTTGTTTTCTTGACCTTTGCCCCCCCCCCCCCCCCCCATCTGGCAGTGAGGAATAATGATGAACTGCTGCTAACAGTTTCCCCTCTCTGTTCTCCCTCTGACACTGTGACATTTCCTTGTTTCCACTTTGTCTCTCACTCTATCAGACGCTGCATCCTTATCACTCCATCCTTTCCTCTTTCATCCTTTGTTGTTCTCCATCCAAAGCTTCGTTTCCGAATGCGCTCGCTTCCTGTGCTAATGTGCTGGGATTTTCCACAAGGCTCTTTTACCGCGTCACTTTCTCATTCCTCCTTTCTTGTTCTCCATCCTTCTTTCCCTCTCTAAGATAGGTATGCTCAATTTCGCTCTCCAAATCTCGCAGTTACGCAAGGAATCCTAATTGCCGTCTTCCTCTTCCTCCCAGCTCCACGCTCTACAGTGTGTCTGTCACCAGAAGGAGGGGGCGGCCATCAAGCTTCAAAAGTACCCTTGATTGCAGCTGCAATCCGACTACTTCAAATGTTTTGATATGAAATTTAGCAACATATGCTCAGATGTTTTTGATCTGATCACTTGTTGTAATCTCGTTTGATATATGGAGCTTAAAAGGCAGGAGCATGAAAACAGTTTCATCAGGACTGAAGGAGAAGGCAGCTTGGACGGCAAACTGATCAGAACACAAAAATGTCACATTTGCAGCAAAAAAATCAATCTCCAATCAAGGTTGAAAACAAGGTATTGGCGTTATTGGCAACACATTATTTTAATAGTTTTGGATCACATCCGCAGTTAAAAATTGTACACCTATTTAGCAATAAAAACACCTCTTCATTGTCAGGGATCGTTGTTTCGGGAATGGCAAACCGGGGTGATGGTTCCCGATTTAAAAAAGGGGTCCCCTGAATGTGTTCCATGTGTATTCCAGGGTCCTGGAAGGGAGGCGCTGAAAGATTTTCAAACTTGAGATACAGGAGAAGGAATGCAGAGCCATTAGGCAACGCTCTCAATTTACGAGTCCATCTATTTTCCAAACCTCACCTATGGTCACAAGCTTTGGGGAGTGACCGAAAAAATTAGATTGCGGATACAAGCGGCTGAAATGAGATTTCTTTCTAAGGTGGTAGGATCTCAGACACCCAGAGGGAGCTTGGCATAGAGCCACTGCTGCTTCATGTTGAAAGGGGCCAGTGTAGGTGGTTTAGGTATCTGATCAGGATGCCTCCTGGACGCCTCCCTTTAGAGGTTTTTCAGGCAGGTCCAACAGAGAGAGGCCCCAGGGTAGACCCAGAAAACCCTGGGGTGGATTATACATCCCATCTAGCCTAGAAACACCTTGGATTCCCCAGGTGGAGCTGGAAAGCAATGCTGTTGGGAGGTCTGGAATACCCTGCTAAGCCTGCTGCCCCCTACTGCACAGCAATATGGATGGATGGTAGTCAACATATTTCAGTATCAACATTAAATGTGGAACTCATGTTTACAAGAAAAACAATGAGTCACATAGAGAAAATTCTCTATTCAGCTACAGTTACAAAAAAAAACAACTACATAGCACTGATGTAACATAAATTCTTTAAGTGAAAGATGTAATCATTGAAGTGTTAGAAATAATTACATGTTCAGTCCTTGTCTCCGTTTGCTAACCATGTATTGTCTACAAGAGTTGAGAAGAATCTACAAGTTTTGGAAAATGTGGGGGTTTTGTGGAATACTTGGTCTCCTGTGTGACTGCTGTATTGAATCTCTGTCATAGTGATGCTAATAGGAAGTGAACACTCTCTTTATTACAGAACTGCTGTCTGGGATGAACACCAATCATCACTTAGAGGTTTGGAGGCATTCACATCCTACTGTCGTACACAAAGACACATGGTAAAAGGCATCTGAACACATGAGAACAATCGAATACAGGCGGGGTCACGTATTCCAGGGCTGATGCTACCTTTGAGGACACCATGTCCTTTTTAAAATCACACATGGCAGGTTATTTCAAGACTCATCAATACCATCGAGAATCAGTATCCATATATTTGATATTTTTTCAGGCGAAACAAAAATAACTCTTACTTTACATCAACCCTCTGGCGTGTGGCTGTACACATCTCAACATTGCCTGTGAATAAAATTATTTTAAATAAAAAAACAACCAGATTACACAAGCTTGGCTGCCTACCATCTGTGTAGAAAAACAAGCATGTGGTGTGTTCAGAGACAGTGATCAAATCTGGCCAAAGTAGAATTTACACAGCAAAAGCAAGCATTTGCTAACACCAACGGGGGAAATCTGCCTCAAATACAAAGGTTTGCCTGGTGTGGTGGGTTTACAGCAAGACACCGACCCCACTGTTGGAGATAGTTTCTCGTGTAGGCCAAGCCGGCTTCTCAGAAACATTCTTGACATTTAACGTTTGATCAGGCCAATTTCCTCACCACACATTTGACACAAAAAAATGTTTCTCTGTTTGTACAAATAAGCGTCTTTACTTATTGTAGACATTTGCAAGGTCGAGAATGTCATCAGAGAAACTCGACAAAAGGTCGGGGAATTTCGTTCCCAACAAAAGAGAGGCGAGGCAGAGGAGTACAGACACTGATGATAAAGTAGCTATTAGTCAGTAAAACACTTTCCCTACAGCAGACTGAAGGACACTCACTGCTCCTCCATGAAGAGGAATCCTATTCAAACGATGGGCAATACAATTCCCTCCGTCTTATCCGCACATTTGCTTTGAACTCTCTCAATTTTATTCTCATGTTAGTATCTTTTGTCATTCTGTCTGACTTTCTGTCACTGTTTTCTTTTTCACTCTTTGAAGTTCAGTTTTTTCCTCCTCTTCTATCCATCTTTTCGCTTTAAATCCGTCATCTTTCCATCATCCCTCCTCCTATTCTTCTTATGCTTATGACTCTACAGTCTTTTAAATTACTTGTTAATGCATCTTTCGCCTTCAATATCCCAGACCGATGGGATTGTATTGAAATCTGGGGGAGTATTTAATCCCCCCCTCTGGGTTTTCATCATCTATTGCTTTGTTTTCTGTCTGACACAATATATTTTTTCTCTCCCCTACTAGTCGCTGTGCAATGTCAACCTAATGAAGCTCGTAGTTTGGGGAGTCGCCCGCAAGCGTCCCTTTCCCGCAAGCGTCCCTTTCTATGGGAGTCACAAACCAAAAGGACTATAAACCAACACTGTATTTGGTTAGCTCTTCTTTTTATTGTTGCTGGAGTTTATAGGGCTGCATTGCCTTTGTCTAGATTTACTGCTGCTATACTGTAAGTGTACAGGGTGGCAATGGGGGTGGAGGGACAACTTGGCTGCTGAGGGGCCACTTGACAAGGACAAGGACTGCTGCTTCCTCAACAGAGGCCAAGTCAGAAAAAAACATGAGTGAGAGAACGAGAGGATAAGAGTCTGAGAGAGAATGATGGAGAGAGAGAGCTTGAGACGGAGATGGAAAAAGACAATAAGTGCAGTGACCAGCTTCTCCATAAGCTTCCAGCTATAACATTAACAGTCTGTCACTTTGGGATTAACTGGACATTGGACCGAAAAGGGAAAATGATGGTGCATGTCACGCAAATAACAAAAATATGTACACACAAACACATATAGTGTAGGGGGCGAAAATACAGGAACACAGTGAGAAAAAAGAAAGTCCCTGCAGAAGGGATATAATGTGTTGCTTTGGTGACAGTGGCCTAACAAAACAGTGGCAGAGCTTGTTAACATCAAACGACTCCAAGCGTACTGCACGCATTTGCTCACTCTTACACACAAACCCAGACTGGCGTTCGAGTATGACACACACACACTGAAGTCTTCCGGTCTGAGGACTGACTTCTGTTTCAGCAGAAAGTCACAGAAGGTCATTTCGTGACTCTGTGTAGTTTCTATGTGACACAGTCTCTCTCTCTATGTCAAAGTTTCCAACCAATACAACCAATTGCAGGTTTAATACGGTGAAAGCATGGGAGTGTATGCTGTGTATGTGTGTGTGTGTGTGTGTGTGTGTGTGTGTCTTTTTCATGCAAGAATTCTTGTGTCTTTGTTCTTGTGTCTTTACACAGCATGTATTAGAGAATGAGGAGAGTCTGGCTGGTGTTCACTTCTTCAAAGGGTTGATTGAGGGTTAAAAGAACATTCTAGTGTCACACAACCTGGGTCTTATTATAACAGTTTTGACCATCAAATCATCATTCCTATCTGTAATAACACCACACTAAACACAAAGACCACAAGCCATCAGACGATCATAGAGATTTTTAAACCAACACGCAGGTTAGCAAAACTTACTTTGAAGAGAAAATGAAAGTAAACTGTGAAATAATCACCCAAATTATTCCCGGCAAACATCCATCACCGGTCCAAGAGACCTTTGTGGTCCAACTTTGACAAACCGTACTTTACAGTCAGTTTTTTTTTTTCTCAGCAAAGATATTTCAGGTGTGCTCACTTCAAGCTTATCCTTCAAATAAAATGGTTTAAACATTCTTGTTAGCTGTTGACTTGCTTACAACACCATGTCTGATCTGAAATTAAATTTAATCTCAGAATGTGCACAATAGATAGAACAATGGCAAAAACTATAGAAATAAGACTCTAGTAATGAAGCGTACTTTTCCTTTAAGGGCTAATTTTAGAATTAGGTTGGGTTGTGGTTTGGCGTAGCTGTGATGGTAAAGGTTAGGGAAAGGACCTAGGAATGCATTATGTCAGTGAGGGTCCTTGCAAGTGCAGTGCAATTACGTGTATACGCTGATGCAAGTGTGAATTCGTATGTCTGCATACATTTGCCTGGACGTATGCCAGTGAGTGTGTGAACCGCTTTGCCTGTGTGTGTGTATTGTTTCTTCCTTAAGTACATGTGAATACAGTGTGTGTGTGTTTTAATGCTGCTAGCTTGCTCTGTTTCCCAGAAGGGCAGTGCCCACTGTCACTGCCAGTTTGCTGCCTCCTTGGCAGACTCAAAGTCATTATTTAGAAAGGTCAACTGCCCACACGCTGGAGAAACCTGGGAAAAGGGAATATCACCCACTGACCTAGAACTGCAGACTAAATATCGGTTACCCTCACTTGTGAAATTTGGCATACCATAACTGAATCAAACATAGTTGGAAGGGCACAAAATGGTTACCACGAGATGGCCACAGATGATAGGCGTGACATTAAGAGGCTGTTTGAGAACAGCAAGCTCATTGTGGCTTTTTTGCTTCTTAGTTTAGACTTGTCTGCTATAGCAATAACACTCGGCTGCTCCTCAGATGTATTACATCACCATCGTGCCCGTAACAGTAAAGAACGGTCACCATTGAACGGTGGCTTTTATTCAAGTTACCAAAGCATGTGTGCTGACTTAAGCTTGTCTCAAAGTAGCGCACATATGTAGTGAAATACTGCATCGACAAAAGCCATCACTAATTAGCTCCCTGGTTTCCACGGGATTTGGCAAAGTAAAAATAGCATGGTTAGCAGGGATGCGTCTTCGAATTATCAGACTTCTTAGACATTTGCAATGACTTGGGGCGAATCACTTGCATACTGTTGCAAGTGATTACAGATAGTACTTGATCCAATCAGATTATTCTAACTTTAGAGGACCAAAATCCTGTCAGCACAAATTAGCAGGTCTGCTACATGCACAGGTTAGCACCGAAAGATTCCACTTCCACCACAGAATGCAGTTTCATAGCTGAGGGTGTGGCGGTTAAAACGTCCATTGACCAATCAACACCAAGCTTTGATAAGAGCCAGAAGCAGAGGCTGGAACGTGTGTGTGTCCACTCAACACACACAGAAACACGTAGCCACACACACACACACACACACACACACACACAGGCAGGATCTTATTGTGCGCTCCGTGGTAGGTTGGCACGCTGAGGGGGAAATGGGAGCTGTGAAAACCTCGACTGGAGAGATGCTGCTGGCAAACTGAAGGTGTGTGTGTTGGACCTGGAGGTGGTGGCCAAAAAGAGAGACTGGTGACGAGAGGTAAGGAGGAGGCAAGGGAGAGGGAGATGAGGCAGAAAAGAAGGTGGAGTGAGGCAAGGGTGTGAGAAAGAAACAAGAATTGAACACAAAGCAGAAAAAAAGAGGAAGGTAGAGAGGGGCTGGGTGGAAAGGATGAGAGATGTCAGAAAGAGAAAACAAAGCTGGAGTAAAGGATGAAGAGTTGGGGAGGGAAATAAAAAGAAAGACCTCCGACTAGTGCCAGACGAGGCTTAAGAAAGTAGAGAAGGTGTTGCTCGTAAAAAGCTTGCCAAAACGTCCTCAAAGTGCCGTTAGAGGGGGGAAAAGAAAAATAGGCAGTTAAAAATCAGAATTAGTTTGTGTAACGTCGACTCAGGCAACTTGCCGCTTCCAGCAGTGAACTCATTCAACTGCAAACAGGCACATCAACACTCACTTTGACGTACAGAACACACACACACACACATAGATATATGTGTGTAGGTGTGTGTGAGAGAGAGAGAGAGAGAGAGATCGCACTTGTAAGAGGATTTTTAAAAATAAACAAACACGAAAGCACAGACGTACATACACACCGCAACACAAAAATGTCCTGATTGCAGCTCAACCAACTGAGAGCCCCCTTAGAGTTTACAGCCTTCGATTTCCCCACATTTCATTGCAGTTAGGGCAACAGTTTGAAATTTGCAGCTCTAAAATCAACACTCCAAGGTGTTTTTGTGTGTGTGTGTGTGTGTGTGTGTGTGTGTGTGTGTGTGTGTGTGTGTACAAGGGTCCCTGTAGGGCAGGTGTGAATTGGACCCCGGAGAGAAAAGCCGTCCCTGTTTTCCAATTCATTTTAGCCTGCCTCGTTAAGCCGGTTAAGCCTCCCCCCAAAACCCTCCACTCAAATTAGATGCAAATGAGGTCTCAAGTGGCTTCCCAAGGAGGACATTACGGAATTGACTGGCCCGAGGTAATCTGTGAGGCTGCCTCTGAGTGCATGTGTCTGTGTGTGTTAAGTGAACAGTTGAGGCCACCACTGGGTTTTTTTTTTTCTCGTTAACCTTTCCAAATGCTTTGTTTACAATAGCGAAGAAAACGAGGCTTTTAAAGGGTTTCATTCAGTAGTTATGACAGGTGGATCCTTTTACGTCTAGAGGCGGTGGAAGTTAACTTGATTCAGAATATACTGTGTAAAAAGAAACAAAAGAAGTGTCGACTCTACAGTTTAAGAAGACCACATTGGTGATTTTTCAAACTTAACAGTGCCGACTGTTTTCCATTTCGACTTTCTAGACTGCGGTGTGCCTTACAGGTCAAATCTGTAATCGTATACTTTTGCAGTGTTGGGTATATCTGTACTAAAGTTATTTCATCACCAAGCCTTGTACTTAACTATTCGGTTGTGCCCGATTTCCCTCAATCAGTGTCATGTTCTTGTTCTTCACTTAGCAGTGATCACTGATTATTTTTCTACATTTGTTTCCTCCACAGAGTCTAAATTTGTTTGATTTGGTGCATGTGGCAAGAGAGAGAGACAGAGAGAGAGAGAGAGAGAGAGAGAGAGAGAGAGAGATAGCAAGCAATGAAGGGAGCAGTAGAGTAGTAGCTGAAAAAGATTTTCAAATCAAGATAACACAAGACTCGGGTCCCTTATTCAATCGTCATGTCTTGTGGTCTTGTTGCATAGCATAATCTCATGATAAAAACACTATCTCCCCTCCTCTATAGATTTCTACTTATGTTCGAACCTTCCTGCAAATGGTGAGAGATCATCCAATACTTCAACACGACAAAATCAGAAAAAGAAAAGCAAGGTGGATCACAATCACGTTTTTAAATTTAAGGGGAATTTTTACTTTCAAGTTCAAAAAGCCCATCGGTATCTTTTTCTTGTCCTCCATTCACAACCTACATAAGCAAACAGAATTTCATTAGCACAAGATTTAATACTAATGAAGTGATAAGTTGAGGAATGTTTTCAAACAACAAGTAGCTCCACTGGACTTAAGCTAGAATGTGTAACATTTTATTACACTTTGGTAAAAGTTAAGGTGATATTCAAGAAGGTTGGAAACTTTACTTTGATGCAAATGAGCATTTTTACTCATAACTTAACAAACTTGGCACTTTTGTTACCAGAATCTGCTGTCCACATGGACCTCATCTCAGTTGTCAAAGCCAAATCCCTGCTCAGGGCAATAACACTCATCTCTCTTTCCTAAAAAGTTTACCATCTGCCGTAACCTTTAGAACTGGAATCTCATCCATTTTAATGTTTCCCATCTCAGACTCCCTAAACTATATCTGCACAGAGAGAGAAAGATGAAGGCGGGCAGAGAGGGAGGAAAAGAGGGAGGAAAAGAGCAACTCTTGGCCAAAGTTGCAGCTGAAACACTGACCTGGATAAATCAGGGAAACATAAACACATAGTTTCTTGAGGATAAGGGGAGGGTGGGGGCTCCGCTACCCCAAGTATTCTACCCTGGGGACCCGAGCGAGAGGCAGGAGACCCCCTTATCCCGCCTCCCCATCACAGCCCGCTCTAATTATTTATTTTCCTAAGGTGTAAATGTCTTCGGGGGATTGCTGTGTAAAAGCCAACGGGTCCTGGGAGGTCACAACAGTCCTGTGGGATGGGAGAGGTATGGGGATGGTTGTTCACACTCTCTCTCACACACACACACACACACACACACACAAACATATCCAACACTTGCAAAAGTAAAAATGCACAAGCACACACATGCTAATCATGTGTTCATATCCAGCAGTACCCCCCACATCCACACACACACACACACACGCATCAACAAACACAGCCCCCCTCTTCCCTCTGCAGCCTACTGATTGTGTTTGTTGTCTCAGGGTTAGGTCTGTTGTTGATCCCCCGCGGGCCTTTTGGCTGCTCCGTTATCATGCATAATCGCTTCCATACCTTTACGGCATAGGTGCGTGTGTGTGTTTGTGAATGCATGTGTGTGGCTGCGGGGGTGCATACGTGTCAGGGTCAGGCTAGAAGTGGCAGCAGCCGCTGTCAGGGGTCTGTCTCTGCCTTAGGAGTGAATATCATTTCAAACTAACTGTCACCCGGTTCAAAAAAAGTGATCCTTCAAGAGTAAAATCAGCGTTTAGGATTTCACACAAATCAATGAGGATCCAGCTCAACTTTAGGAGCCTGTGAAAGTCTTATTGCAAAGGGAACGTAAAAGAATAGAAAAAGATTTAAGGAGCTCGCTGCATCTTCTCACCTTTCGCTCTGACCCCTTTATAGACTAAATGACTCGCTCTAAAGCTGGTTTAGGACTGTTTTCTTAACTTCCTCCATTCACTGGGGACACTGGTGGATTTTAGTGGAGTTTCATGTGCCCCATCTATTACTTGTACCACATGCATGGACTGCAGTGTTTAGGGATGTACTGTAACTTATTCCAACAAACTACCCCTTGATTTGCATTAGGGTAATACAAGGAATTGTCAGTTATTTTATTTATCAGTCTTATCAGGCTAAATGCTACGTTTTAAATGCTACCCACATTTACTTTGTCAACTTTTGTAGAAATGTTTACCCATTTTTTCAAATTCAAGGAAAAGAAAATGGTAATGTTGCTCAGCTCAACAAAAGCCTAAGTTTAATCATCGTTTTAATGCAGAATAAAACAAATAAAAGACGTATTTTTTAACCTTATAATGATCACTGGCTGAAGGCCAGAGTTGAAAGCAATTGATGAACATGGCCACAGTGACAACAAATAACAGAGAAAACGCCACCAACATGTATTGATCCATCAATTAACAGCTTTCAAATCAAGACGTGTTCATTTAGTAAATACGCTGAAGGTTTAAACTGTCCACTTGTGATCTGGGGGTTTAAGCTCCCTCCTTCTCTGATAACTCGGGCTGAGATAACTTTATCATGTTTGTGCTTTCACGCTGATGTTTAACAAAGATGATGACAGACAGACAGTGAGATTCGCTTAAACTGTCGTGAAATTCCACTTACAGACGCTCGGCGTTCCTCGGTACTCCTTTGGGCACAGTCTTCAAACCCAGACCCTGGCAGTCCACATGCGACCCGGAGCAGCTGCACTTGTGTGGGCATCCAGTCACCGAAGCGGCGCACACCAGCAGCGCGAGAACCAGAGCCCAAACGCGGCAGAGCGCAGCCCACTTCTCCGGCCCGATCGGAGGCATGATATCCACTCGAATTACTTCCAAACCGGAGTTAATTGAACATCCACAGTGGGTGAAGCGCGACTTGTGGAAGTAAGGATCCCGAAAGAGGTCAAGAAAGGCCGTTCGACTGCGTGCTAGAAGTAAAATGTAAAAGAGAAGAAGTGATTGGAGCCGAAATAAAGTGCAGTAGTTTCTCTCAAGAGACTCGATCAGTCAGAATCTCCTTAAAACGCTCCCTTGCCATTGAAGAAAAAGAGAGAAAATGAGTTGTTTGGATGTGACACTTTGAGAAGAAAAGTTTTCTTTCAGAACATCTTGCCGCGCGTCACTCAACTCGATGCGTAAAAGTCTCCCCACAAAAAAAAAAAAAAAAAACGCTCTCCAATCACATCAAGAAGTTATCAGTCTGACTCCTAAACTTTTTCCAAGGTGAAAATGTTCAGCTGGGGTGTAACCTCCTCCTTCCAGGGGACATCCCTCCGCTGCCAGCCAAGATCAGAAGTGAGAGTCGCAGAGGACTTGTAGCCTAATCAGTGGAAGGGAGGAAAAAAAGAAAAGTTGAGTGAGCGGAGGCGCAACTCAGACTGGTTGCCCTGCGCCTGGAGGTTGTGAGTGTGAGAGAGGCACACAGATTTGTACTGAGGTTTCCCCCAAACTCCTCTCTCTCTCTCCCTCCCTCTCCCTCTCTCTCTCTCTCTGTTGATGTCACCAGAAAAGAGTGAGAGAGCGCGCGCTACAAACTTTCCCTCGTCCCTTATCTCCCTCCGCTATATAAACTCGGACACTTTCCCACACACGCGAACGCAACTCCAAACTTAGCGCGCGCATATTTCAGCTTATTTCCCAGCAACTCGTCCTCTTTTATCGTGGCCCATTTGTCATCTTAACGATTTACTTTTGTGATCATATAGTTGGTAGTGAGCCACGTCTCTCATGAGCCATCCCACCGAACACTCCGCTGCATCATCCTCGGGGAGTCTCTGCGTGTCAGCGTCATTGATTCATGCGTGGCTGATGGATCAATCAAAGTTCGCCAAAAAAAGAAAGAAAAAAAAACGTCGTTAAACTTAACCGCAATGACGTGAAAGCAACACCAAGACTTGGATTCCGTTCATTGATTTTGTTAATTGTTCCAATTAAAGATTTAACGCGATCGGACCACGTGACCACTCCCTCCCCAGAGTTTGGATTTGAATCTCCAGATTGTTTTTGGTAACGAGCGCAGTTCAAGTTCTTTCTCACTTTTCTTACTCACGGCACTGATTTCCACACACACACTTCCACACCGCAGCAGTGAAGTGAGAAGACCGTTTCAGCGCGGATCCACTCTTTAAAGGGTGGGTGCCCTTCTGCTGCCCTCTAATGGTAGAAGGGGGGACTTTCATAGACTAATAGAGTCGCATCAATTTGCAGTTACAGCAATACACTGTTTTCACTTGTCATCAAATCAGTGTCCTCTGAAGTAATCTGAAGTAATCAATTTGCTGTGAATGTCAATATTTGAAAACATTTTTCCACCCTCAGCACTGTTTCATTTTTTAATAAACTGTGGAAAGTTGATGAATATTGTAATGACTCGAGTTAATTATAACATCCGTTTTCCTGCCAGTTGATCGAACATCAGCCAATGGGCCGTTTAATATCTGATGTAGTTCTTAGATACTGACGTAAACACATTCATTATAATGTTAATACATTCTCCAAAGTTGTTAGAAAAATCAACCTTCGTCAAATCTGAATTTTTTGTTTTGTCTTTACCTGCTGAGCATGTTTGTTCATTTCTAGGTGCAGTTTGATTCATAGTCGGTCAATTACGGCTTATTCATCCCTGAGAGTGACCCTTCTTCTGGTCTTAGTGCTGAGGAAGGGAAAACATCACTTATCAGTTATCTGCTCTGAATATGTTTGACTTTTTCACATTCTGGATTACATTATAAATGTAGATGATGCATACAGTACCCAGGGTGAGTCAGATGAGTGTCATATGTGAGACAGTTTAGGAGATCTGTGTGAGCCTTTTCGTAATTCGCTGAATATGCTCTCCATCCTACAATTTTCGTGTCACTTCTTTTTATTGGAGGGGTCTCTCTCTCTCTCTCTCTCTCTCTCTCTCTCTCTCTCTCTCTCTCTCTCTCTCTCTCTCTCTCTCTCACAGCCCACTTTACTGTTCAAGGGACAAAGGGAAAATGAAGCTGCTTTGGAAAAAATTCAGTTTCCAATCAGATCGATGGCCACAGCAAAGCAGCACAGTTCTTTTTCACAGCCTCTAGCTCCAGCTCCTCCTGGGGTATCCCAATGTGCCCCCTGCCATAAGAGGAAATTAAATCCCTCCAGAATGTCTTGGGTCTGCCCCAAGGTTTCCTCCCTGCTGGCCATGCCCGGGGGGACAGGAGCTAGCAGCCTGTCACTGAGAGTAAGCCTGGCCTCTCTGTGGGGGAAACCCACTTCAGCCTCCTGCACTTGAATCATGTTGTTATGACCACCAACAGCTTACATAGCAGTGAAACAGTACCCATACAAACACATCCCCAAAGCATTACACATTTGGGAATAGCCAGATCATGCTAGTGGCCACAATGGCTACAGTACGTTGTCCGGGAAATATTGGTGTCAAAAATAAAAATGTTATCAGTTTATATTCATGCTTAACACATCACTTCCAGTTTATTTTTGTTTTATATGAAAGGAAACACACAGTAAGTATAGAGGTTGGTAGTTGTGCACTGTTGTTGGGCTAGCAGCCGCAGGCTAACGGGAACCTGAAGCTAACGGGAAAAATCCACCCATTCCTCCAACAAATGTGTGCATTTAGCACAACATTAAGCTTTTAGTTTGGATATAATAGTTGAGTACTTTTAAAGTTGTGTTGCTTGTGTTCCTCATGCTACCATTAGCTGATAAAAGTATTTTAAACAACTGTGTTTTTGACTGGCTTTAAGTCTTTTGACTGGTTTTTAGCTAGCTGACAGTTAGCTAGCTGACTGTTAGCTAGCCTGGAAAAAAATAGCAACACTCTTACGACACTTTAAATATGTAATCAGTAGAAATGCGGACCACACGTCTTAAAACTATGAAGTTCTTTATTTCTTGGCTTTAATCTTCTGAATGGAAAGTTGTCAAATGTACAAATGATGAATTTTCCTATGGCACCGTATTAATACACACAAAGTAGAGGAAGACGCTCTCGAGGAGACACCAGTCACACATTCACACACATATGACAGCCTGATATGATTTTCACCACTCTTTAAAACAACGTGGTAACAATTTTATTGTTTTGGATTGTCCCTCTTCGTATTGGTAGCAGTTCAAGGTTCTGTTTTTTATTTTTATAAATGTCTACTGGTGCACATGGATGATTATGATCTACATTTTCGTCACTCGTCACTTAATTAAACCAGAAAATTGATGGCCCAGAAATGTGTCTGTGACACATGTATTAAGATGGATACTTCCTCTGGCCAAGCCGGCTGACTTTCTGTTGACTCTCATTTCAAATGGCTCCCTTAACATATGAATGGGACAAAATAATCATAATTTGTTATGTAGACTGTCCAAATTGTATTGGATCAAATTGATATTGCAGAAAGTGAGTATGCTTTTGGTCTTAAAAAAATGTGTTTCACCACCTCTCCTATTGATTGCGTATGGGGAAAATACATTTAGAGCCACAGTGTCACATGACTACTACACCAGCTTCGCTGTGGGAGTCAGTATTTTTAACCACTAGGGTCTCCCTAAGTGGGGTAATAGTCTAATCTCAATACTGGAACAAAACTATAATGTTTCCATATCATTTTTATGATTTCAAATGTAGCAAAACAGATTTGAAAATTGTCTAAAATGGTGAAAATTAAATAGTGACGAACAATTCCTTCCATGAGGTTAAGAGACACAAAAGTAAGTGGTCAATTGGAAAAGTCCCGTCTCCAAATGAGTGTTTGGGCAAACAAAAAAATGAAGAAAAAAAAAATTGGACCGCCACAAAACAACACATTGAAACGCTCAAAATGAAGGAGTGATGATCCTTTTTCCTTATACAAACCACTGCTTATGAGTGTATGAAACCGCTCTCTGACAGCTTCGTTTGGGCTCATTGGAATAAGATGCATGTCATTAACTTTTGAGGTTCAGGGTTTAAAATTTTGCTCCGGACCTTTCGATTCACGACTCCAATCCTGAGACTTTTCTCCCAGAGTCTCTGTATTTTAGAGAATTAAGCGGAAAAACCAAAAACATGCAAAGTGCTTTACAAAATGACACTTTAAGCATTTGTGAAGTGAAAGGAGTTGGCTAATGCTGAACTTCTCACACCACATAACTACTGCCACTCTTCCCCTCTCTATTCCCTTCTTTCCTCACTCTTTCTTTTGCCATCCCTCGGGTGCCCTTTTCAAACCTCCATCTCATTCTCTCGGCTCCTAGTCTGACAGACTTCCTCTCTTCCTGTCATTCTGCCTCTCATCGGCACATTGTCCTTTTATTTCTCTCTTCCTTCCATTCATCATCTTTCTCTTCGCGTAACGTTCTCTACACCTCGTGTCCCAATCTCTGTATTTTTATGAGTTGAGAGACAGTGTGCTACTAATTAGCATCTTTCTGTGGTGCGGGACCAGGCTAGTGACCGGAGTAACAGCTTCAAGCTTCACTGCTCACACACACACACACTGAGGCAACAAGGCACACATTAATATCATGCTGTCACGCAGAATTTCCTCTCTGCCGACCAAGTCTCCCAGCGTAAAACAAAGACGTAATCCAGCCCTGCCAATGCAGGATGTTTTTATGCTCGTTTCGTAGAATGGCTAAACATTTATGTTAAATTAGAACCATGATGGCAACGTTTTCTGGAGCTCTCTCGACCGGCACAAAGTTGTGAACACAGCGTCAGCTGGGTTTTCATCCAAATGCAGTTTTTAACCACATTCACAGAAAATCTGCAAAAGAAAATGCAGGCAAATTGTAGACGTTGCAAGATAAACAACTTGTGGCGCTAATTCTTCTGTCTAGTGCCATAAGACAATTAAATTAAAGGAGCACCTCAAATGGTGGAAAACAATGATGGCATTTCTGTTCATATTGTGTATTAATTTGGGAAATGTTACAGTGTCCTTGCTTCACACAGATCAGATTGTTTTATCTGTAGCTACTTTAAGTCAGCGAAGCAGAAGTCTAAAGGCGGGTCCACACCGGACCGAAAATCGGCGTCTTTGAGAGAGTCGGCGTCCGTGACATGAGTCTCCTTGGTGTGGTCGCTCGAATCAGCCCACGTCGGCGTTCATTTCAGCCGATTCAAATGTGTAATCCGCCATTCGAGTCGGCCATATTAAGTAGCCCGACTTCATTTACCGACGCGAGTCGGGCAGTCGGTGCGGTGTGGACCCGCCTTAAGAGGTTGTTCAGATTAATTTTTCTAATCTATTTCCATTGTTTCCAATTTTTTTCTTGGAAGTTTTCTCTTGAGGAGAATCTCAACGCTGATAGCCTTTCAGCGTTGACATTCTCCTCCTGTTGTCAGTGAATCAGAAATGGAGACACATATTGTAGCGGTCTGTGGTCTTCCAGAGCTCAACGATGGAACCTCACATTAGTATCAAGACTGAACAAAACTATGTGTGTAAACCAAACACTGTCTATGGTACAAACAACAAGGTCCTTGCCATATTAATGCCTAGATGACGTTATTTCAAGTGTTGATAGGGCAGCTATGTTAGCAGAGCCTTGATTGATTCAAATACATTTCAGAAAACAAACATTTTTAAAGTGATTTGCTTATTGTCTTGCTGACAGACCTAAGAAACTGTAAGTGTCATTATTATGTAGTTACTCCGACATCCTTTTTATCCGTTTATTTCTATCAAATTCATAGCGGTTCATATCACTGTAGTTTGTTTGTTTGTTTGTTTGTTTGTTTGTTTATTTATTTGGATCTCTTTTAGCCCAATTGGGCTATTCTTCCAAGAGTCCATAGCATAAAAACAGCTGTAGTAAACCAGCTGATGTGTGTCTTGCTATTCACAGTGAATACAGCTCAGTGAAATTCACCGAGCACCTCTGGGTGATGTTATGAAGCTCTGGGACTTCACAACAGCAGCAACAGTGGTTATTTCAGCCATGATTGATGAAACATTGTCGGTGTCTACACGGAGCCGACCCCCCTTTCTTTGCCAAATTCGCTTGCGGCACGCAGAGAAAATAGACCAGACGCCAAAACTATCGCAGAAGATCTTGAGCTAGCCACAGACCACGCCGCGGCGCGTCCTGTGTGAACAGTCAAATTGGGCCCCGAAAGGATGCTGGCAGCCGTTCACCAAAAATCGTGGTGCTTTTTGATGCTCATCCAGTGGGAACCCAGCTGGATAATTATATTATAATCATTTAAGTATATATATATGAGTATTGTTCTCTGGAGAAAAACTACCAGCAACCAGATAAATAATGAGAGGAAGCACTCTGGATTGAACTCTGTCAAGACGGCATGAATTCATATGTCACCAAAGTTGAACTTATGTACATACTATTGCCTTTGAGAGCAAATCCATTTGCGGTGACCCAACTGAAATGAATCAAATATGGTGTAAAATGTTGCTGTAGTTATGTTGGTGTTTCCTGGGCCTTCGTCTGGGTCTTCCTCCTTAGAACCCTCTCGGTTCCTGCCTCCCATCTCCCTCTCACGGATTTTCCTCTGCTCTCCTCTCTTTGCCTTACTCCTCCTCCACGTCTCCTCTCTCCCAACAATAGACAGATTAAAGAATAATGGGTGGAAAGTTTGGACTTCTCTTCACACTGGGCCTCATGCATTTAAATGCTCTGATATCTGATGGCACATTAATGGTTCCCGTTACACAGCTGTGTGCGTATGCTGGCAACTATGTGTGTGTGTGTGTTCTTGAGGCTTTGTACTGGTATTAGTGTAGGTGTCTGCTCGCCTAATTTAGAATTGTTATATGTCAGTGATGAAGTATGTCCTCATATGTGTGTGTGGTTTAATGGATCCTTTAGGCAGACAGATCTTTGGCGAAGCTCTACTGCGGCCCCAGCAAAGCTATTATCTCCCCATATACTGTGTACACACTTCCTCCATGTATGTGTGTGTATGTGAGAGAGAGACAGAGAGAGACAGAGAGAGAGACAGACAGAGAAGAGAAAGCCAACTTTTAAAAGGGGCTAGCATAACATCTCCATGTTGCTTTGAGCACACACACACACACACACACACACACACACACACACACACACACACACACACACACACACAATTTTGCTTATGTGTAATGACAACGGACCACAGTTGAAGACCCACATCACCTCCTTCTCTTTTAAGCAAACTTTAGTCCTTACTTAACTACCATTCTTAGTCCATCTTTCAACTATTGTAATATTTGAGTTAATATTTAAGTTGAGCCAGTCCAGCTTTAGTCCAGTTGACCTGGAGTGTGTCACCCAAACATGCTTAATACCCCTTCGGACATTTTTTTTTAACTCAAAGGACCTGCTTCTCTAACTTACAATGTTAATCTTAAATCCCACCAGACTTTAGCCCTCCGATCCTAGTAGTAGCAGTAACTGTAATCATTATTACTGAATGGATTACGGGTCAAAAGAGCCCTCAGGTCTCAAATAAAAACCCTGTCCTCTGTAAGTCCACAATCAGAGTTAAATAATAGCCTGCACAGCACTTTTACAAAGCAAAGTACTACCAGTACACACAAATACAAACACACACCAACCACACACACACACACACACACACACACACACACAACACACACACACACACACACACACACACACACACACTTGCGTCTCTGAATGAGCAGTTAAATAATGCCACATGTTGCTCCAGTGCCTTTGTTTCATTGCAAGGATATTTTTTTCCCTTGCTGCTTCCCATGTTTGATTGATGGTCTAATTTACTAGAATATCACACTGACACAAGCACACACACACACACACACACATGAATTCACACACACACAGACACACACACACACACACACACACACACACACACGCACCAATCCGACAGCATGGTGGTGTGTTGGGCCGATTCTGCACAGATCCAAATGGCTGTGGACAGGTCCAGTTAGTGATACTCTTATAGTGTGTTTCACTCTTTCAAAAATACTGACAGAAAACCTACTAAAATCATCTTTTACAGTCTGATATGAATTACAGAGATGCACATGCAAATTCTCTTCCTTCCTCCCTTCCTTTCTTTCTTTCTTTCTCTCTTTCTTTCTTTCTTTCTTTCTTTCTTTCTTTCTTTCTTTCTTTCTTTCTTTCTTTCTTTCTTTCTCTTTCTCTCTGTTCATCAGGAAAATCTATAGATCTTGCTCTGAGTGTACCAATTAAAATGTCTGTCCTTCCCACTGTATTCTACTGTATTGTGTAGTGAGGACTCAACCCTAAATATCTGTAAACCTTGATTTAAAAAAAATTCTTGCCTATGTCTTTTGTGATTTGGTGGAAATGAGCCTTTAACATCCCCCCCTGTCCATCTCCTCAAACACACAGCTTTAAAAACCTGGAAGCAATTCAAAAAGCCGTACGGTCCTGTAAAGCAATTTGTTACTTGCTGCGGGCCTTGAACACATATACAGTACACACTGCGTATTAATGGCTGGGCAGCTGTGTGTTTGTGTGATTTAGGGTTCAGTAATAATAACTCATTAAACTCTAACCTCTTTGATTAAACTACTGATTGAGCTGCAGCACATCTGTACAGCTGACCCTTAGTGTGTGTGTCTCTGTGTGTGTGTGTGTGTGTTTTCAGGCTCGTGTTGTACCACAGCTCTAAGCTATTTACTGACAGACACAATAGCATTCATCTGCAGACAGCGAGACAGGAACCAAGTCTCTGTGAACGAGGGCGTGTGAGCGCGGCCAGCTTAAAACATGAATATGACTTACTATTTGTAATTACAAGTCATTTCTGGATAATCTCTCTTCCGTCCATTTCATCACATCATTGTTGGCATGGGTAATGAAACACAATGCTGCCCAAGGACCGAAATAAAAGTTATTGCTTATTCTTTTTGGCACTTGTGTGAAACTTTGACTGTTGTTGTATCAATAGAAAATCTTTGAAAGTAGTTTCGGTGAGTGGTTTGGAGGTTTGGGGAAGAAAGAGAGGGAGGACGGGAGATATTTAAAGGTTGTTCTGAAAGGCAGATACCCAAGTAAAATATTTCTGTTCACGCTGACGGTGGTAGCCCCAATCTCTCTCACTCTCTAACACACACACACACACACACACACACACACACACACACACACACACACACACACACACACACACACACACACACACACACACACAAAATCCTTTGTCTGACAGGAAAAAACAGAGCTGAGTAAACGAAACAGTGTGTGGCCAAAACTACAAGATGGTCAATATGCTGAAGTTACACTCTCTTGAAAACAATAGTGTGTGTATGTGTGTGCCATCTTGCCCTGACAGTGAGCTCTTCCTTTAAAGCCCTCATTGAATATGCACAACAATAATCTCAAAGCAAGTCATACGAGACAAGTGATGAGAACTAAAATAAAACATAGCAGCAGTGGCTAAATTCTGTAATAGCCAATGGTCTGTAAGAAATAGATTTATATAAATATATATCATTATCCACTGCCCATTAATAACCCACCATAGTTTAATTAGAAACAAGTCCATTTGTATTAATCTGTGTCGTCTTCTGTTAATTTGAAGTGAAAGCCAATTATCTACATGTAGATTTGTAGACACTCCACAGGGAATCTCAGTCTGTAGGACACTGAAATCATGTGTGTGTGCGTGTGTGTGTGTGTGTGTGTGTGTGTGTGTGTGTGTGTGTTCAGTCCAGAGGTTAACTTCTTCCTTTTCCTCCCTAACAAGAAGAGGTCAAAGGTTGTGATTCAAATGGAGGGAGAGGAGGAAAGAGGGATGAAAGGATAAATTGTAAATGGAGGCAGGGAAGGAGACTGGCGACTGATTGGAAGCCAGATGTCTAATAAGGTCTATAAATAACCAGGTGACGGCTGACAGCGAGCCATCAGCCCAACACAAGATTTTACAACTTTTGTCTCCATTCTTTGTTAAATTTTTCTCTGTTTTTCATTTCTGTTATATTTGACAGATTTTTCTATTTATTCTTAAATACTATAAAAAGTCATTTTTATTGGTTTTCTCTGGACTCTTGGTCATGTGTTAAAGGCAGCCAGAATCAATGTTTCATTTTGTAATCTCACCCCCTGATGAGCTTGTGAAATTTCTAAATATTATCTTACAGCAAAAGAGTGAGTAAAAAAAAACTCAAATTCAAGATTTATACCAAAGTAATCTGATATAGGAGAGTTGTAAAACATTTTGACTATTAACACAAAATATGTTGCAGCACATATATGATGCACAAATATATACATTCTCCAATGTTTTCAATATGGGTTGGCACCTTTTGTATGGGATATATTTTTAAAATGAATGCTTTTGCCATGTAAACTGAAAATATTGGTGTAACAATGTTGAAATAGTCAAACTCAATAGACTCTGCATTTACTAATTTTGCCTTTTATTCTGCAATGTATTGCCTCTGACAGTATTTATTCGGAGTTGGAAAGCTGGGACTTGGAAAATATCTGGGCAATAAAAATATATGTTGTTTTTTTTTTAAAAACATCTGCAAGTTGGCCAAAATGACTGATGTTAGTGGGAAAGTTAACAGTCCGTGAGTATAAAGTGTGAAATCGGAATAAACTCCAGTGTCCTGTCCTCTCTTTAAACTTCCTGTCTGTCTCTCCCCCTCCACTTTCTCCCTGTCTGTCCTCCCTCATCCGTCTTTCCTTTCTGTCTGTCTGTCTACATTCTTCTCTATCAGATAGCTGAAGTCTTATCGGTGTCGAGGTGCTGAGTACTGAGCAGCTCCACCGTAACAACAACACATTCCTGCCTGCTATGTGTTCATGTGTGTGTGTGTGTGTGTGTGTGTGTGTGTGTGTGTGTGTGTGTGTGTGTGTGTGTGTGTTTTATTTCAAGATATGAACGGATGTGTTTGAGTCTGTGAGTGTGTCGCAGGGAGAGAGAAAGACAGGGTCTGTTTTTGTGAGGTGCGGGTGTGTGTTTTTAGAGATATGAAAGTGATGCGAAAATAAATTGTGTGTGTGTGTGTGTGTGTGTGTGTGTGTGTGTGTGTGTGTGTGTGTGTGTGTGTGGTGTGTGGTGTGGACACATTCCTCTTCGCCACCTCCAAACCCCCTCTGTTCTGAAGGCCAATCAAAACAGACGTAAATCGCTGCCGGATATCAGCCATGCCAAAGCAAAGGACTGTGTGCTTGGATGTTTTGTGTGTGTGCACATATGTGGGTGTGCTACAATGGAAAATATATAGTCTGTTAAAGCTAAAATGAATTGTTTATATTATGAAGGCATTCCCATATCGTTTAGTTTTCACAGCAATCTCATAGTTTCAAAATTATCAGATCATACGATCTTAATTTAGTATAACAAAAATAATTGGGTACGGTTCAAATTCCCCTGTTGATGAAAAATGCTTCGAGGCAAAACATGTTGCATATTGTACCTTTTATCTGGAAGTTTTACATCAGTATCAGAATAGCACTGCCATAGAGGGGGTAACGTTTTTTCTGCAGAGAAACCTGTAATGAAACTGGGCACTTGTGAAACGCTTTGACACAAATTTGAGCTGACTGCCCTGTTTAACTGCCAGCATGGATGACTGGCTAATTTACAGCATGTTACATGATCCATCAAGGGAATTCCATCACAGGTGTGTGTGTGTGTGTGTGTGTGTGTGTGTGTGTGTGTGTGTGTGTGTGTGTGTGTTGTACAGGATCTATGGTAATGTTATTACCCTATCAGCATCTCATTCCCACCCCCAGTTCTCTGCCGGTGATGCTATCTGCTCCATTTATGAAGATATGATTTCAAACATTTTGCTTTTCAACCTGGTCAGACATGCATACCTGAACACATGTGTGTGTGTTTTTCCTGTTAAGTTTTTGGTATTTCCATATTAGAGCCGGAGGTGGAAAGTCCCTTCATTTACTCTGTAGTTTACTTTAGTACAAATGTGAGGTACTTTACTTCATCTGCTACTTTATACTTTCAAAAGCTTTTACATTAAATGTGACGGACACATTCATTCATCAGTAATTGTAATACAATACTATAATACACATTGTTCTGAAATGGGACATTCTGCACAATGCATACTTTTTATTTTGGTACTTTAAGTTTATTTGATGATAATACTCCAGTGAGATTTTGATTGCATGATTTTTACTTTTAACAGAGTATTTATACACTGTTGTATTGGTACTTTTACTGAAGTAAAATATCTGTGTATTTTGCCAACCACTGTTTAGAACAATGATAATACCATAATAACACTGAAAGTGGAGATGCCACTTTTGAAACATGTACAGCTTGTTGATTTTACTCACATAACTGAGATTAAACATTTTAGCACAAGACTCGATGGACAGATGTGATGAGTAAGAAAAAGAAAAACTGATTTACAGTGGAAACATCGGTGAAGTATGAATGACTGGAGGGGGGAAAGCACGTAACCCAACTGGACAGAGTGAAAAGTGTAAAAACAAAGAGTTATCATTATACAATTCCATGTTTGGATGTCAAACTCTCAGCAGAAGAAGTCAGGTGAGGGATGGAGGTCCAGGAAAAAGGAAATAAAGGAGTAGGCTCTCCTCTCCTTCATAACATAAAGCATTGCCCTTCTCTCCCTGAACAAAAAGTCTTGCCCTAAAGCAGAACACCGAACCCCCAGCTGCTCTCCATGGTCATCGCTACAAGATTACACTTGAACTGGGCAGCTCCCAGGTGTCTGTGTGTGTGTGTGTGTGTGTGTGTGTGTGTGTGTGTGTGTGTGTGTGTGTGTGTGTGTGTGTGTGACTACGTGACCCTTGTTGCTCTGTGACTATCCCCCCAGCAATTTCTGTTGAAGAGAACCAGGGCAGTGCCAGGGTCTGCTACACCTGACATTTATCAGGCAGATTTGTGTAAAAAGTATGAATGTGCTGTGTCAGTAGTGAGGGGTGAGAGTCAGCCTGAGCCAGAGGTCTTGTCAGGAGGGGCTTGCCTGAGTGCCACTTCCTTCCAAACCTCCCAAAGGTAATCAAAGAGGAAAGGGGGAAATGTAAGCCCAGGATATGGGAATGGAGGAAAAGGAAAGAAATAATTGGTTTATTTATCTTTTTTCACGTAGGGGAGATTTATTCATTCATGTTTTATGAAACATTGTCACTGCAACCTAAAATAAATGAGTTCTAGCAGCATCCTTGTATATGTGCTTCAGATGCTATAATTTCACTGTAACTGCATGTGGTTATTAGAGCTGATCTTTGTGAAACAGACAAGAGTCTCATTTGCATAGAGAGGGGCTAATTTTGTGCCAAATGAATGCATGGTAGTGCATTTAAATATGTCAAAATAGCACAGGAGCACAGAGATTTGTGCCCGACTGTAGGCTATTATCATTATCATTATCATTATTGCTCAATGATAATTTGACATGTAGACCAGAGGAGCTAGGGCTCGAACCACCAATCTTTATTATCAATGTAGGAGCGGAGCAGAAGTGCCTTAAACTTGCATTCTCCTAACTGGCCATCAGGGGGTAACTCCTCTCACTTGATTTATTACCTCAGTAAACATTGTAAACATGAGTTTATGGTCTTTCAATGGCCAAAATCCAAGATGTTTGATGGCCCAAATGCTGAAAATGAGGCTTCAAAACTCAACAAAAAATGGCTTATAGGTGTTCAATTCCTAATTCAGAGTATGATTGAGGAATTGCCTCTACACGGCTCTCAACATGGCGACTGCTGAAGCAGCTAGCCACTGTTAGCACGTTAGCTAACCGATTAGCTAGCCACTTAATCTTCAAACATCAAATAGTTGTTGCCTGCTATTTGCTCTGAATTTCTAATATATTACCTTTGACTTGACTGCTATGAGATTTGACAGACTTGAGACTTGAATCCCTAAAGACGTGACCTTATTTTGAACTTAAAATAAAACTATTTAAGTGTCAAGTTTTGTTTTGGTAAAATCCTGGAACAATGACATTTTTTTTTTTGCATTAGTTAATTAATGCATTTCTAATAACTAGATTAATGCATGGAAAGGACTATGTCAAAATCACGACTAATGCTGTTTTGAAAGGAAAACGTTCAAATGCAATACGCAGCCTTGAGGACTTGAGACTTGCTATTAAAAAGACTTCAGACTTGACTTGGAACTGTCCCAAAAGCCTTAAAAAGAGCTCCAGTTCCAAATACAGGTTCCTTTAAGATTGGAGGTTGTGGCATTGTTAAATATGATACCCCATTTTGATGTAATCATCCGATCTCATAGGACATAGGAAATTCTGTGAGGGGAAAAAAAAATATCCCACCACAAGAGAAACTAATATCTGTAGAATTCAGGGTTTGATTGGAGCCACAATTGGTGCAGCTTTCACTGAAAGCATGAATCAAATCACACAAGGTTTACATTTTATCTGGTTGTTAGACTCTCCGAATAGTCGCCCTCTGTTAGAAGATATAAGACTGACTGAGCACTAATGAAATAAATCTAGCTGCACTGCAATTTCCACCATTTTTTACTCCAGTGAGCCTGAGACACTGAAGTCATAACATCAAAGCCACCGGCCTGCTGGTAACAGGCCACACCAACTCACCAGGAGTCAGGCTCCCATGGCAGGACACACATATACAAGAGAACATGCACGGTTCCACGCTGCTAGCTTATCTCTGATCCACCATCTCCCTTCCTGCGGTTTGGATCTGATGAAGCCCTGTACTTCAAAGTTTGTGTGTGTGTGTGCACATATTGTATGTGTGTGTGTGTGTGTGTGTGTGTGTGTGTGTGTGTGTGTGTGTGTGTGTGTGTGTGTGAACATAATGGAAAGCACCTGCGCTCGCTGGGGCGGGGAAATACTTTGTGTGAAACAATGAGACGTGGATGGATGAATGGACGGACGGCAAGATTGAAGGAATGAAAATATGTAATTTGTTTCGTCTGTAAATTTCACAAAGCAGTGTTTTTGGCAAAGCATTAGAAATGAATGAGTTGACTTTACAGAGAAGATGGATGGATGGATGGATGGATGGATGGAATGGATAAAAAAGAGACGGAGCGTCCAAATGAGGCGGGCCATGTGAGGATGAAACGAGGAGATGAAGTGGATCTAATGTGAGAGGTAGAAAAAGGCTGAGGTAGGATCAGATGGAGGGATGGCAAGAGTGAGGAGGAGGGGATAAAGGAGATTGGAAGAGGGATTGTGGTGATCAGATAAAGCAAAATAAAGATGAAAAATATAGAAAGCGGCAGGAAAGAATGAGGAAGATAGGATTTCAAGCGTACACATATGAGCCTGAGAGATGGATGAGGGGATGGATGAAGGGATGGATGAAGGGATAGAGCTCTGTTAAAAAAGAAAATGAGAGACAATTGAGGCAGCGGGTGGGGCAGATTTCAAATGCTGGAGTAAATCCGCATGACTGGAGATTTAAGTGGTTTTGGAGCAGTTTGAACACAGCAGCACTTTTTCATGCTCATGTGTTGTTGTTTGTTTTTTGACAGGTTTTTTTTTTCAGTGAAAATAGACAGGAAATAAGGGGCACGGAGGAAGTTAGTCTTGTGCCAAAGGTCAAGCCCATATACGGGATTAGTGCCAAAACACATTGAGCCTCAATAGACACATAACTCTACATGGTTGCTCACCATAAACACCATCCATCGACGGGAAGATTGGCCTCATCTTCAGGCTTTATCGTTCAGCTTTCGTTACTGTGACTCACCACCATGTTGATGAAAATGTCAGTTGCTTTACAGGGCACTGTCCTCCATGCAACATTTATTATAACAGAAAATATAATAGCGGATGAAGGTGCTAAAGAAATGATCATGTGATGGGGAAAATCCACTTTATTTTATGATAATCTGTCCATCAGTCTTGGAGATTTTAAGTACAGTTTTGAAAATGATGTGGGTGCATCAGGAGATCATGAATCACCGACCTTGTGGTAAAATGTTGAAACCAAACTTTAGGATGGAAAGCTCTATTTGTCAAAGTTTTATTGTTATTTTACTGGGAATTCTATTGGCTATTTCTGCTATAACATTTGTAGCTTCTCCATCTTTTATGTTTTCCCTCACTCCAGTCCTGCTCTATTCTTTATTGGCCCCATTCATAAACCAATCAGTATTCACCAATCAAGTGTACCTCTTTAAATATTTCAGTGATTCTTTCTTTCGACATCCTTTTGCACAACTTACCGCTAATTAATTCAAGATCATAATCCTTCCAGGTACCTTCAACAATCTATCAAATTAACACCAGAGCGGCGAGACACACAGTCACACACTTGGAGCGTAGCCCTTTTTTACAAGAGGTCACAGGAAGGAAGGTTTGTTTTTATTGGGTGGTGTTGATGGTCTGATCTTTGGATCTCACTTCCCAGAAGATGATCAGTTCAATCCCAATATGATTCACACGCAGCCCATGTGGAAAACTCTAACCTTTGAATAAATCTTTGCTGGCAATAAAGTCCAAATCTATTGTGTGTTGTCTGAGCTTACACCGACAAACGAATATTTGAGGAGTTAGCAGTTTAGAATATTTCAAAATGTGAGCGCAACTCTTTTGTGTTCCCGGAAAAGAAAATGTTTGTCTCAATGTGCAAGTTATTAAGAAACTGAAGCTCCTTAATAACAGAGTGTCTCGTGCCAAAACTAGATGACTGATATCATTAAACATCAATAGAAGTCTGTGAGTCACAGAGTCAATTAATGGGAGTGATGAAACGCTTGCGCATCCAGAGAGTGTTTTCCTGAGGGTTGTTGGGATGTTTGTTTGAGAGAAAGAGAGTGAAAGACAGATGGAGAGGAACGAGTGTGAAAGGGTCAGAAAGCAGAAACGTTCTCCAAGAGAAGAGCTGAACAGTGAGCGTTCGTTTGACAAAGCAGGAGAAAGCCCCCTTTTGAAAGTGGCTTATTAGATTTCACTGTACGTTGCTTTTAAAAGCCAGGAGGTTGGTACAAAATTATATGTTTCAGAGCGCTGTTAGCAAAAAAATTTGCCTGGAGTGGCAAAAGCGAAGACATTTGTCTCAACTGTGGAGCGGCCAGCTATTCATTTTGAGCAGAGACCCATGTAATTTACTGCTTTCCCAAGCACAATGTAAACTAAATTATGGGTTGTAATACAATGCATGGCTTACATTGATAACAAGGCCATTCGCCTACAAGGGAAAGAGGGGGGGGGGGGGGGGGGGGCACAAGACATTAACACATATACACACACACCCTCCAACACAAATCACAGTCCAGTTTAAGATGACACTGTAAACTTTGCTACGGAGGTCTATTAAGGCCAGATCCAGTGATAATCTTTGGGTTAGTTTACTGAAGCGAGCAGAGGGAGCTCATTCGGCTAAACATCGGCTCAAATTATTCCAGCGCATAGCAGAGAAGGGAAAGAGAAGTTTACATTGCCTTGCCCGGGCCCGCGATTTCCTTTCCCAGGATATTAATGAGGAAATGACACACACTTGTAAAGAAAGGAAGAAAAAAGAAAGAAAGAGAGGGAAGACGGAGAAAAAGAGGGAGTGAGGGATGTTGGTTTCAGGGGGGATGAGGGCTGGTGATTAATCCCGCTTTGAGTCGACTCCGCCGGGAATTGCATCAAAAGGACGGAGAAAAGGGGATTTTAATTGCTGTTCCCTCCACGTTTCCCAAAACGCTTACCTACCTCCACCCTCCCCACCACCCATTCCTTCTCCTTTCCTCCGCCATCCTGGTGAGGGGGGGTCGCCCTGGAATCCGGCAGGCCTCCCACCACACGCACACACACACACACACACACACACACACACACACACACACACACACACACACAAACGCGCACATAGACCCAGAATTACTTTCAGATGTGGGGTGAAAGCAAAGGTAGGTGTGTGCTTAAAATGCCACCTCACCCTCTATGGGCCGTGTGTGTGGAGCTCCTCATTTCAGTATTTAAACGTGTGTTTATCTTGCTGTCACGTGCGTCTGCGTGCCGAAACCCCCACCTGTATTCAGTTACGGTCTAATGCAGGGTCCGGGTCCAGCTAAACTATCAGTTCTACTCCATGTGTTGATAACCTAACACAAAGGACTGACCCTTTTATGGCTGTTAGATGCGTCTGCGTGGATTAAAAACGGCCAACGGAGTGTGTTCCTGCCACATCTGGTGGATGTGTTTCATCTTCCTGATGTAGTGACTGTCGGAGTGGAGACTGGGGACCCATCAGAGGAAACCCTGTGGTTCCCCAATAAAAATGAAGAATAGTTTCATTGCTGTATTATTTCACCTATCAGCTAATCAGAGAGTGTACTAACTGTGCCATGCTGCTATGTACTGTAGACCTATCCTTTCCAAAGTGCCACTCCATATAAAATGTACAGACCACCCACTCCTCTGGATGCTATGTAACTGTTCGATATCCCCAATGCGTGATATTCCAAACATTCCAGCTTGCTCACCATTACTCAGCCTGTGAAAACAGTTTTATAATGTCATTCAGTGGCTGTGGAGGAGATTTCTAACGTCTGCAAAATAACCTTGATGACGTCAGTGGGGTTATCTCACCTTGGGCTTGGAGACTATATATATATATATATTTTAAAAGGCCTCTGTTACAAATTGGGTCATGGGGTTTGAAACAAGCAGGCAGCTCAAGTCCAAAGGTCTTTTCAGGCGAACCAAATCCAAAAACGTTGTATTTCGCAGTGCAACGCTTTATTTTTTCTGCGACTGATATTTACTTACTTCATTGCCATGGTTACATGTAGAGAACCCATCCATCCATCCATCGTCTACCGCTTATCCTGTCTTCAGGGTCGCGGGGGGGCTGGAGCCGTTCCCAGCTGTCATTGGGCGAAGGAAGCTGGAGAACCCGGAGAGAAATGTAGACAACCATTTAAGGGCATTAGTTAGCGTTTTGCGACCACATCTTGACTTTTCATTGATGTAAAAATATATTTTGTATAATGGTTTTGTTTATTCGTTTGGTCCCCAGTGTGAAAAGGCCTGTGTAGTATGGGAAATAAGAAGGTATCATGGGAATATTGGATCCAGTGTTTAAGAAAACCAATACAGTCTAAAACTCAAACATTTTAATTCCCCGAACTTTATTGAAGTTCACTACTAAATCACTGGAATGCCTATTTAAAATGCAGTCAGTGATTAACTAGACGACTGATACCATTAAACATCAATAGAAGTCTGTGGGACCCAGACTCAGTTAATGGAAATAATGAAATACATGCACATCCTGCGTGTGGGGGTTGTTGGGATGTTTGTGTTAGGGAAAGAGAGTAAATCATCTACTGTAGTTTAAATGTAGTCATTGATTAATATCTCCCAGGATAACTTTTAACAACACACAGGCTTTAAGTTTTGCTTTGCATTCAAAAGTATATTAATTCCAAGGTAAATACAGTAAAGGCAGATAACTTATTGTACTAAGAGATTTCTGTGAATCCATCTTTAAAACATTATTGCAATACACTCTGGTCCATTGCTACAGTCTGCAGAAATACCTTTCTATGTCATATATCTCCCTAAATGATTGTTACATTTAGGTATGAAATGACCTTTGCTGTTGGTTTCTGAAGGACTGGCATTCCTCTGCACTACTCAGCTGAAGTTGTAAGTGTGTTTAACGTACGCAGAGTTCATGTATTTACGATATCAAGACACTTCAGAGTATGTTTTCATATCATGGCCACATCCCAAAACCAATTTGTTGCATTCAAATTGTCATAAATCTTTTCAGTAAAAGCTGAACAATGACAAGGGAAACTGTTAATGTAGTGTACACACACACACACACACACACACACACACACACACACACACATCAAGTAGTGTTGCTATGGCGACTTAATGTGCCACATCCACCAATTTAAACTTCACAAGTGTTGGCTGGAACTCCATTTGACATGTCCCCGTGTATAATTTAAATAAAATACCTGCCACCCAAAAAGAAACACAATATTTTTACTGGCAACAGCATAATGTCGTGTGATGCCATATTTAATAATATGCAGGCAATTATGTGCAGAAATGGATATGTCTCTTGTTAAAAGCAATCCATCTTTAAAGGTTCTCAGTGAAAATACATTAGGCTGTTAAAATATTGTATTTCCCTGACCTGCAGGAACACCATTATTGTGTTTTAATCATCTGTGGTGCATGGAGTAACAGAAGAAAAATCCCAAAATGCTGTGCAGTACATAGTGATCCTCAGACATTAACCTCTACAGTCCAGGAATGTAACTACTGGCCCAAAACAGAGTGATTCCTAATGAGTGGGTGGTATCAGGTTTTCTCAAGTGTCTCCGTATCTATGGCAACATGGGATTGAAAGCAGTTAACATCCAACAGTGGGACTGTCTAACGACCACGCATGTGTAACGGATGCACACTAAGTTTGACAATGCGTTTTATTTCAGTAGATCAAGCAGCTCTCCTCTCCTATTTAGCGTAAAGTGCCGCCATCTCACGTCCTCCTCACTTCCCCTTTTCACAAAACAGGATCAAAGTGAAGAGGTTAGCCGGGGGGGTCTTTGAGTGGAGATAAGATGGGGGTGTTTGATTTCGACCACAGCTAGAGGTCTGACTGTCATGTCATGGATAGATGACTTCAACAAACTTCCCTCAGATGGAACCACCAGGCACTAGACATGTACCTCCCGCTGCGTCATCATGTGGCCTTGGTTAGAGATAAGGGTCATTTTAAACGTATTACTCAGTTGTCTATAGATGGATCCTAAAGCGCTGCTGTTGTGGGAAAATAACACGGAACTGCGGTTTGTTTGTACGTGTTTTTATTCCTTCATCGAACAAGCACAAAATCACTAAATATTATAGTGATAATGTGATGCTCTTATGTGAATGTAATTCAGAACAACCTAGAAAATTTTATGTCTAAAATTGAAATTGGTACCAAAGGTTTTCTGAAAATGAACTACAATATAGTGTGCCTCTTTCTCAGTTCATAAAACCTCCCCAGCAGATGCTCGTATTCACATGACATCACATGGTCCTCGTTAAAAACGTTTTAAAAAGGTATTTCTTTCCCATTCCAAATGATAAAAGCACCATTAACAATGCAGCAGGTAATTGTTTTGCCTTGGGAGGGCAGTGACAGGATAACATCTTCACTGTTGATGTTTGCAGGGACAAAGTGTAAGTGATAGCATTTCCATGTCCAAACATACATCTGAGAAGCACGGGGAAAGTAATAGTGTTTATGTGTGTAAAATACTGCTCGCATAACTCAGTAAGATGAAGAATTCTGATTATATGTGGATTGGAAACAAGAGGATCGTTTTTTTTTTATCTTGTCATAATCACCATGGAGACAAATATTTATCATGCTTCACAACAGAAACAACCTTTTACAGTATTGTGTCTCTTCCAGCTGCGGGACCAATTCTGAGAAAGTCAGACAGCTTAAAAATTCTGCTAACAGTTTAGAGGATTCAAAATATCCCCATCCTGTAAAGATGTAGTTTTTTATTGACTATTAAGCTTGGATGAAACTTTGATTAGTGCGTTAATACCTGAACCTTAAGTGGCCATTTCAAAAACAACTGTAATACTACCAATATCCAGTTATCTCTACTAATGATGAACTGCATTATCTTTAATGATAACCTCTTAATTTTCCTATTAAACTACCATAAGGTACATTTCCATCCACCTGTCTGTCAATTTTCTGGAAATTTGGTTAATTTGCATTACATTTAGACAGAAACTTGACTGTAAGGAAAACATCATGAGGGAAACAAAATGCTCCTCAAAAACTGTTTCTGTTAGTTTCATTTACTTGCTTTCTTGCTGCAGTTACACGTGAAGAACAATCTTGCATCCACCGCTTAAATATGAAGATGTGGCCAGCAGCCAGTGACATGATTTGGATTCGCACACAAAATTCCATCTTGTCATGCAATATTACAAATACCACCAATGATTCAGACCAGCTCGGGTTTAGGTGTGTGATGCAAGAGGCAACAGGTCGGCACCGATGTAGACTTAGTTCGGAGTTTACGTGCTGCTAACATTTGAATTTAATTGCACCAGCTGATGTTTTGTGTCAGCAACACGTTACCCCCCCTTTGGATATTTATGATGACTTTGATCAGGCTGTTCTCATTTATCGGACTTTCACACAGGAGACCAGACTTTGAGTTCCATGTGAAACCAGCGTAACTCATTTACTTGACATGTTCAATTGTTTTGAACATGTCAAAACATGTCAAACTTTTCAAGCTCATATTTTTTTCTCAGCTTGAATCTTTTGTGTTTCCTGTGCGAGCTTCTCAATGTCAGCTGAGAAGAGACGCCGTCTGATCACATCCTCTTCTGTGCAAGGAGCAGGAGGCCTTCTGTTGCCTTCAGCAGACTTGGCTGGTGGTGGGTGGCTGCTGCACACATCCTGATGGGACTATGCAGGCTGACAGTTGTCTATACTGAGTCCAGTAAAGGTGGGCTCATGAAGTTGGAGGCTGCTCCACATTTGTTGTAACATGTTAGATGCTTTAATGCTTAAAAACGCTTAATTTCTTCCATCCTGGCTGTGCTTCAGGAACTCTTCTCACCCTCTCTCTGAAACTGTCTGTTTTCTTTTTCTTGGCCTACAGTCAGACACGGACTAATCCCTGGAACAGGATTTCAAATTGTGGAGCCAGCTATGTGAGACTACAGGGTTAGCAAAGCTGATTAGTTAGAAATTAACATTAAAGCAAGCAAGTAGGTAGGCCCGGCTCTCAACAATAGGGGCCCTCCTTAGTTTGTGTGTATTTGTGCTTGTGAGAAAGACAACATTAAATTGCTTAACCCATCCATTGTAAACGAAAATATGAGAATAGGGTGGAATCATATTATCATGCTTTTCAAGATTGTTGCAATTAGATTTAAAAAAAGAATGCAGAAGACAACCATCCATCCATCATCTACCGCTTATCCTGTATTCAGGGTCGCGGGGGGGCTGGAGCCGATCCCAGCTGTCATTGGGCGAAGGCGGGGTACACCCTGGACAGGTCGCCAGTCTATCACAGGGCCGACATGTAGAGACAGACAACCATTCACGCTCACATTCACACCTACGGGACATTTAGAGTCATCATTAACCTATCCGGACGCCGGAGAACCCGGAGAGAACCCACACTTACACTGGGAGAACATGCAAACTCCACATAGAAGGTACCCAAACTCAAACGGGTAATCAAACCCGGGACCCTCTCGCTGTGAGGCGACAGTGCTACACCACCGTGCAGCCCTGCAGAAGACAACCATTGATAAATGTTTCCCATAATCAAAATTCATGTAATTTTATTGCCTGTTGCATGTTATTTGTGGGGCTGCATGGTGGTGTAGTGGGTAGCACTCTCGCCTCACAGCGAGAGGATCCCGGGTTCGATCCCCGGGTCGGCCCCGGGTTCCTTCTGTGTGGAGTTTGCATGTTCTCCCCGTGTAAGCGTGGGTTCTCTCCGGGTTCTCCGGCTTCCTCCCACAGTCCAAAGACATGCAGGATGGGGATAGGTTCATTGGTGACTCTAAATTGCCCGTAGGTGTGAATGTGAGCGTGAATGGTTGTCTGTCTCTACATGTCGGCCCTGCGATAGACTGGCGTCCTGTCCAGGGTGTACCCTGCCTTCGCCCAATGACAGCTGGGATCGGCTCCAGCCCCCCCCGCGACCCTGAATACAGGATAAGCGGTAGATAATGGATGGATGGATGGATGTTATTTGTGAGCTTTTGGATGTGTTTCCCACCCTGATCCCAGCCCATATGCCAAGCTAACAGACTGAAGCCTTACATGTACCATACAAACGTGATATGCGTGATATGCACTTGGCAAGAAAGCACGTTATTGTGTTCTCCTATATGTTGAGCTATTCCTTTGAAGGGGCATGTCTATGTTTTGGCACACTCTGTTGAAACACAGTCTATGTGTCATTCGTTTTATTCATGGTGACTTGATGATCCACATATTCACACAAGGACTAAATTAATTCGGTTGCTAAACACAAAAAGAAAAAGCATTTTCTATTGTCTCCATGATGTGGGTGAATATATGGAAATAAAGAATTAAAGATAAGGACACATAGGTAGAGTCATTTTACAGAACGACTCTGTGGGAAAGGATGGAAAAACTGTACCTAGACAAAAACTCATTATATCCTTGTCTCATGTGTGGCAAAAACCAGCGGGTAGGAACATATTATTTCATTTTGTCTATAATAGAAAGAGCATGTAGAAACCCATGTGGGGAAGAAAAAAAAAAAACAATTCACATTCTCGCAAATAAACTCCAGAATTATGCATGTTATCACTGCGGCTGCATGGAAATGATAGCAGACGTTTGTTTTTTCTCCTTCATGAAAAACAGAGAGAGCAATGTTTACAGACACCCTGTAGGACATAAAAATGTAAACAGAAAGAAACAATGTGGCGACACAGTTAATTAAATACAGCCACGGGAGGCGAACATAAGACATCATGAGACCGAGTTGGATGCTGGGACGTGTCTTTACGATCAGATCTGTGACACTGACAGTGGGACAGCAAATGAATAATATTATTATAAGACAATCTTAGCTCTTTGCTTTACTGCAAAAAGCCAAGATACATAAATCCATCTTGATCTTTATTTTGTGACTTTTTATGTGTAAAAGCTGCTTGTGTGATCCCCCAAAATCTAGTGATCAGATCAGACGCGTGTGAAAAGACAAGTGTTGCTCTAAATGCGTCACATCAAGATTTTGTTGTTGGACTCACTCCTCCGTGTCGGGTGTGCTTCTAGTTAGCCGCCGACAAGAGTGTCAGATCATAATCAACGCGACACCTGCTGGGACTACCCAGAAGCTCCCGCTCATATGGGCGGCATTACCGGTCGCTCTAATTGGCTGGCTCCCCCTGTGAGAGCTAAAAAACTCTCCGATTGGTGGAGCTGCCGGTATTTGAGCCAGCTGGTGTGAAACTGCAAATCTGTGAAAAGTGCAGTATGGTGTCTATGTACTTACGTGCCATTGTGTGTGTGAGAGTGCAAATCAATATGTGCTGTTATTTTTAAGAGGCAATTCCCAGGTGGCATTATGCAAGAGAACATTTTAGGCCACTTGTGGGTTGCATGAAATGCAAAATGTTGCTCCATCATTTGTTTTCAGACTTGAGTTTACACCCCGGGAGAAGGTCTGTGTAGTGTTTTCTGTAATTTAGCTGCTCTGCCAGCCTCCTCAGTCGATCCCATGATCCTTAGGGAAACATTCTCCTTCGCCCTCAAACAATACCAAGCCCCTCCTGGTCCACATTTTACAGCCAAATGGTGTCATGGGCATGTAACAATGCCAGAACACATTGTGCAGAAAAAATGAAGAAAAAAAAATATATGCATGTTTTTCATCTGTACACACACATGTGCACACAAAGACAAACACAATAAAAGTCAATAAAAGTGTTTTAAAATGCTCAGGAGAGCAGAGTTTTAAGACTTTCTTCCTGCTTTCACTCCGGGATACCCCAGCACTTAGGATTTCAATTACTATCATTCTGCCGTGTGTGTGTGTGTGTGTGTGTGTGTGTGTGTGTGTGTGTGTGGGAGGGGAGGGGGGGGGGGGTATTCATGATGTATGCACTTTTCTGTGTGTGTGTGTGTGTGTGTGTGTGTGCGCACCGGTCCTCCATCGGTCCATGCAAGTCTAGAGCACGATTAACAACCTCTGTTCTCTGGTAGCCGGCAGCCAAGGTGGAATGGTTCGAGTTAGGAGTAGAAATGGCGTGAAAAGAAAGCTAAAAAAGAAGAAGAAAAAAAAAAAGAAAGGCTAAATGCACACTGGCTCCATGGTTGTCTCCTGTGACAGCGGAGGCTGAAGCTCTTGTAAGCCTCATTTCCACCCGGCTTACTCGATGAATTTAATGCAACACTTGTGGAATAATCTTTTTTTTTTTTTGCCTCACCAACTTGAACTTTGCTTAACTTCACAGTATTTTGACACCGGAGGAAGCACAGAAGCCTATATGGCTCTCATTATTGAGGCAGCCTTCTTGTGTGAACACAGCACTGAACACTGTAAGTGCATAACTGTGACTGCATGGTGCTCAGTAAGGCAGACACAGTAATGTCAGACTTTGTAAATAAAGGTTTTTAGACAGTAAAATGAAGAAAGGTCATGTTCACAAGAACCAAAGCAACCCGCCATCCAGAAAAAAGTAATTTGTTTGATTAATTGACCATCAATCAGGGAAACAGATCAGCTAATCCAAATAAATCGTGTTTTCAGTTGCTGCTCAGACCCTTAAGCCACATTGAGATTCCTCCAAACGTTGCCTGCAAACCGTGACCTTGAGTGGAGTTTACTGCCGTCAAAGCACAGTCAGACTCCAACCACAGTCAGTGTACGGCTACACACTGAGTTAATCACACTTTCTATTAACTTTTATTGCTTACACACATGTAATGACATTTAATAGAGTAGAATGAACAAAGTTTAAGGCTATTGTTCTTAGCTAGGGATATTTTTCCATTGTGGGTTGATACCAAAGTCAGAACAATGTGGTGAGAAAAAAAAAACTCGAATGGAGGCACACACACGCGCGCACACACACACACACACACACACACACACACACACACACACACACACACACACACACACACACACACACACACACACACAGTTTAACCTAGTAGTAAGTAGTGTAAGATTCATTAGTTGAGACAGGATGTTTACTCATTTCTTATTGTTTTATTTATTACTCAATGAGAAACAATGATGGCAATTTCAGTTCATTTTATTTCCATTTGAGATTGATTTATTTTCCTTTTCCAAAACAAGGTTTGAAAAGGAACAGGAACAGAGATTTGCTATAAAATTGACTTGACCTTACTATTTCGACATTGTGAATAAACAATCTTTTTCTGTTTGAAATCTCCATGATGCCACCCCCTAAAAGGAAAGTAAAATTCTTTTGTAAAAGCAAGGTACTACGTGTCTTACAGTGCTAGTGTAATAAGATATATGGAGGAATGTGGTGAGCTATTATCACTATTTTCACTGTATGAAGACAATCATTTTGACCCCCATCTGATAAATCCTGTAAAAGGAAAAGATGAACCTGAATACTTTATTATGGATTGTTACAGTCCTTCCTATTGGTCAGAGGGGTCAAGAAGTGAGCCAATCAGGGATGAAAGACCTGGTTCCTGAGGTCGTTCTTTATCCTCCAGTCCAAACCAAAGAGAACATTCAAGTGGAAGAGAGAAAGAACAGATGGGGAGAACAATGAATGCTTTTAAGGTTAAGGGGAACATTAATGAGGAGGCGAGAAGAAAACAGTAACAGGGAGAGGAAGTATAATATGAGAACGACGGTAATTGTGAAATTAGTCTCAATTGTATGCTCATGCATTCACATTAACCAGCACACACATGTTTAGTCTCTGCAGTTGGAAGGAATCTGTAGCTGTAGATTATCAGATGCACATAGAAAAGCCCAGTTCAGATTTTTGTGTGAAAATATATATATATATATATATATATATATATAACTGATTCAAACCGATCAAGATATACTGTATGTATATATATATACATACAGTATATCTTGATCGGTTTGTGATTTTCAAGATATGGCCAGAAAGTATAGATTTATAGTCACATCACTGTGCATCCATTCGTGGCCTGAGAACACCTGTTCACTGTTTCCTTTGGCTGTATTAAGATGTATTTAGAACGGGTCAGTACAAGTTGTGGCTGGATTTTATCAGTACAAGAAAGTTCAATTAGAGTGTTGAATGAACCAAATTTGGGGGAAAAGTCAGGCCATCTATCTGTGTCTCTCTGGACCGTCATCAGTGGACGTTTCCTTCAACAACAAAAAGAAAAATCAGTTTAAACACTGAGGTGGAGTAACTGGCGGGTGCTATACAGCCTCGAGGCATAAATGAAACTGGATGTATTGATACCAAATTGCACATTCACAGAGTCTTGGCTAGCAATTTGCTGTCCAACCTGACAGTTGCTAACAGGAAAATGTTTTGAAAACACTCGAGGAGGCTCCAGCTCTAAAGATTCGGCCGCCAAACTCCAACGTTGTAATGTAAGAGATAATAAAAGCAATATGTTCTTCTATTCATTGCTAGAATATAGTTATTGTTTGTCTTCTGACAAGCTCACAACACTGCTCATGAATGCTTGTTTTTCAACAGCCAGCTCCTAAATCTCCTAAATAAAAAGGCAATGGGATGTACTTATCTCAACAAATTCTCATGTCCTGTCAATGTACTTCATACTTTTGAAAATGTAATGTGATTTATAGAAATAGGAATGACTCAAATATGTGTACGGCCTTTTAAGCATTAGGGGGCTCATGAAGGTCAAGAACATATGCTAATATACTAACTGCCTTAAAAATGTCCTGCTCATGTTAGGTGAACAAAATACTTCAGGGCACCATGCAAGTTGAATTGAACTAAAGGCTTTAATGTAACAAAGCTGGTTCCAAAGAACTGACAGGGAACAAAACCGAGGGAGCAGGCTGAACAAATCTTAGTACAAGGAGAAAAAAATCAAGAGAGTAAACCAGGAACAAACCGAAATAGCACGAGGAACACAGGAATATCCTGACAGAGGACAAACACAGAAAGAGGGAAAGCGCACAAATGGAAAATGAGAGAATGAGTCGAAAAGACAGACAGGAAACTATGAATATGTGGCAAGAAAAGGAAAACTAACCTCAGAGCAGAGCAAATTACATTATCTAATATATTATGTGAGACATGAAATTAAATTAAATGAGCACTCTGTTTGTAATCATGACAGGAGGACATTTATGTTGCAAACTAAATTAAAAATATTGATTCTGGAAAATATCTGCAAAACCTTCACGGTCAACATATTCCTTTTTTTCCCTCTCTCTATCCTCTCCTACAATTAAAATGTGATTTAATGGTTTTGGTTAGGCAGCTTAAAGCACTCTTTTGTTGTTTTAACCAACACCAAACTTTAAAGCAGTGATTTAGGAACATAAACTGAACAACACATCCAGCCTCCGGAGTCCTGAGCTTTGTCAACTCTCCATCCGCTTGAACTCCTCGCTGTAACTTTGCTGCTGTATAATCATGTTACACATGCCGAGTAAGAAAGAAGGGTTGAAAATAAAACCTAGAAAATGTATTTGTATATACACCTGTAACCTATGTAGTGCAAACACAGTCGAGCAGCTTCACTGAAACCATCAGGACACGTTGAAAACAACTGCTAATGAGAGGGAGAGCATTTTCAAATTTGGTATTGAGCTTTTGATGGCAGATATCCAGCAGGATCCATTCAGGGTAAAACTGATTGTAAAGGGAGGAGTAATTTGCTCCAATCAAACCAGCCTCCTGGGTTCTGCATTGTCATTCACAATTCTTTATTTTTTCTCTCCTTTGATATGATTCTCTTCTCTCTTTTTCCTATGACGGTGTATTAGGGCCACTATAGGGGGAACATAGGAGGAGACAATGGACAAATATTTGGAGAAAAAAAGTTGCATTCATGGGAGGTTAGCTAGCATGAATGCAGAGTTAGTTTTAAAGTTGCAAATTTGCCACTTTAAAACTAGCAAATTTGCCACTTTCAAGTAGCAAATTTGCCACTTTAAAACTAGAAAATTTGCAACGTTAAAACTAGCAAATTTGTTAGTTTATTAAGATGCTAACAACCGGCATTTCTCCTAGCTAACTTCCCATGAATGTCACTTTTATCTTTTTAATCAATCCATCCCAACGTGTGACAACACTTTGCTAAGGATGTTTGCTGTTGCTATGACAACAAGTAAAAGCTACCGGCAACTTAGCCAATACACCGGATCAACACACATAAGATGACAATTTGGCATTGTTTGGCACGTTGTGATGTATTAATTAGAAAGATAAAAGTGACATTCCTGGGACGTTGGCTAGCATAAATGCCGGTTATTAGCATCGTAACCTACCGCTAGCTTAGCCAAACCACCCAATCAACAAACACCCATATGATGACAATTTGGCCCATATAAAATTAACCAACAATAACCATCAACAGCCATCACCCTAAGGACCTTAGCAAAGCATTGTCACACATTGGGATGGATTAATTAGAAAGATAAAAGCGACATTCATGGGAAGTTAGCTAGCATAAATGCCGGTTGTTTGCTAGTTTTAAAGTCGCAAATTTGCCACCTTAAAACTAGCAAATGGGCCACTTTAAACTAGCAAATTTGCAACTTTTATTCTCAGAATATTGCCCACCTCTCTCGGCTCCGTTTTTTTTTTTTTTTTTTTTCAACAGTGGCCCTAATACGCCGTCGTTTTTTCCCGTTGCTGTCTGATGGACAAAATAATTAAAACAGAGTTTTGTAGAGCCACATCAGCATCCCTTTCCCCTCTCTATCTTCTGTTTTCCTCTCTTGTCATTATTGTCTTTCTGTCTGTAACTTTGTCCCTGGAACACATTCAGTTGACAATTCCTAGAAAATCAGCCATTGTTTAAACCCAGCAGACCATTGGCTGTCTAACTGGTGCTATAAAGCTTCAGGGTACGACTGAAACCACTGACCACATAATGACACTCTGGAAAGCAAACTTTATCTAAAGGACATAAATTAACTTAAAGAGTACCTGATGTCTATTTACCGTCTGTGGACCATATCTCTTTCTGCCTGTCTGCCCTTCTCCCTGTCTCTCTGCCTCTACCAGTCTCGTGCCAAAAAAGCCATCGCTGGAAACATTGTTTTGTGAAAAGCTATTTGTTTGTCTTTCTCCACACCGTCTCTCTCTTTAGATGATTTATTTGACTGCATTGCGGTGCTCGGCTCCAGTTTCAGGCGGTTCGGCCAACGTAAACCTTGTCACAACTCTGAATTCCTGACTGGGCTACAGCTTCCAGGCAGAGCTACGGTGGATCAGCGCTGGATAAATACACAAGATAAGCTGCGCCAGAGCCGCGCATAGCACACGAGTCAGACGGAGACCTCCTCACCACAGATTATAATGCACAGCGGGACGCTTCATCTGACAGAAGGCTGGGCTGAAGTCGAGCCATTATCAGTGTTTCAAGTCATTAACAGCCATATCAAGAGGTTTGCATCCCAACTGGTCAAATAATATCACACTTCACTATGATCACAGTCGACACGTGGTTAACGCAGTGAATTCAAACAAAAACACTTCTTAGGTTTAGGCTACAAAACCACTTAGTTAGGTTAAGGAAAAACATCATGGTTGGCCTTTAAATTATGTCAACTGGGTAAAACGTATAGAAAAGTACAGAAAACACGTCACAAACATCACTAACGTAACTTCAAAATAACTCAACAATACTTAAGGACAGAGATCTTCAAATTGGTGTCTGCTTTATAGGGGGTCAGACTTACTGCAGGGGGTCCCCGAAATGACTTGATCCCAAGCTTTATTTCTTCCAAAAATGTAAATATGTGCAAAAATAACATGAATACAACATATAACAAGCAAATATAAATCGTCCTAATATTAAATGTTATGAGGTGAAATGAGACATAGATATGCCTACATAGAATTAAAATATGTTCTGTAAATATTTGAATCTGTCAACAATTATTATTTTAAAGGCTTAGCATTGTATACATACATCATTACAAAGTACTTTTATACCTGGCACTATAAGCTGCACTACACATTATTATTGACCTGTTATAATAAGGAACACCATTTTATATGATATGTTATAGGGGGTCCCTCCACCATGTCACTATAGGCCTAGGGGTCCTTGGCCTGAAAAACATTTAAGACCTCTGTTTTAGGACATGAACATTGGTCTTGGACACAGGTCTCCTTGTTGAAGTCTGTTTGACCCATCCGCCTCCCCTCTCTCCTGCCCTGTTCTCTTTTTGCAGCTATTATACTACATCATCACACTCCCATAGGATTTTCTCTGAACGTTTAATAATGACACGGATGGGTTTACATTGTGGTTAGTAGAAAGCCTGGTGCGTGTCATACAGACGCTGAAGGGGGCTCGTGCATCGGTGTCAGATGCTGAGGGGCGGCGTCAGTGAGAGCAAAACATTACTTTCTGATTGTTTCGCCGTGGGTACATTCCAAAGCACGAATAAACACATCCACGTCTCCTCATAAACTGCTGCTCTCTCTCTCCGACTGTGAGGCCTGTGAGCCTTCATACGCTGAGGCTCGCATGACAAAGCGGAGGTGTTTGACCTGAATGGGAACGGGCTGCACCCCCTGCTTATTGGCTGTGCGATCACACCCCCACGTGGGATCTGAATACTCCTTGCTGACACCCAGAAAAGTCCAGAACAGCTAAATAAGAAAAGATCCACACAAGCAGAGGGCAGGAGCTGCAGATACAAACACCACGCAGTTCTAGTGGGTCAGAAGGGATGATTGAGAGGGATTATTTTTGTATCAGTCTCTACATGTTTTTTTAAGGAAATCGTTGCATATTATAGCTTTAAAGCAAAACAATAGACCTCCTAGGAAGCAACTTGGGTTTCACTCAAGGACACTTCACAACGACAGGAGGAGCAGAGGGAGCCGGTAACCTTGTGGTTAAAGGACGGCCAGCTCTACACCCCGAGTCCCGGTTTAGTTTAGCGGTGCCTAAGTAGCCAGTCAGCCAGGGAAATCTGATCATTTTCTAAAAGCTGAAATAGCTGCGGCTACACAGAAGAACACCACTGTCGAATATGATTGATCGCAACATTTCAAATCATATTTCATTCGACACACATGAGCGTTCGTACGAACCACAGCGGCGGATACTCCGCAGAGGGGCAACAAAAACGGCTCACAGGTTATTGCATAACCGTTTTCACAGAGTGTGAGAGTTTATGTTACAATGAATTAGACAGTCACAGCTTGCTTCTCAGATCGTTGGCAGACATTGGAGAGCAGGGATCACCGTGTCACTCAGCATCAAAGTTTTAAATCACTTTCTGCTGAACAACCAATGGGATGAAGCTGAGAGAGAGAGAGATGCCAGTTGGACCTAGAAGGTTGCTAAATAACAAGTAAATCCCTTCAATTTGCTAAGCTATGCTAACCTGACAAATATTACATGAAAGGTAAACACGGTGTCATGTTGGCCTATTATTTACCCTGTGCATTTAATTTGCAGTGTTTTGTGTAAGACAATATCTCTTATGGTAAGAACGAGTTCAACCCGGTTAGCTTGTCTTTTTCCTATTGACTTCAACAGTCGACATCTTTGTCATTTACTGCTCGGTCTTTTATTGTGTCAAGTTGCCAACAAAGTATTTATTTCCAGGAGTGCTTTGGTTAGCCATTACCCTTTATTAAATCAGCCAGAGCCTGTGGCAAGTTCACCATACTATTATGTTTGTGGTGTATCTCCTGCTCAGAGGGATGCCAACCAGCTTGGGTAACACCCGGGTAAACTTAGGGTCCTGCTCCGGCACAGTACTTCACTAGGTCTCATTCATATTGAATGCACACAACCCAGGTGTAAAAAATGTTATAAGTCACAGTCTGTTGTCATTTATCTTTGAAGAAGGTGGGTCTTATCTAATATGAGCTCGCCTAAGATGCCATGGGAGGAGGGGAGAGGGGAATTCTGGAAACATGAGAGTGATGTGCAAGTTTTTGTTAAGACTGTGAAGTATTCTGGTTTCTGTCAACCTAAATGACCTGAAACAAACACTGGTTTGCAACATAAGAAAAGCTTGAACCAATCGCCCAGTTGAGTGAGTGACCTCGTGGGAGGGGGGGGGGGGTCGAATGGAGCTAGGGTTCGGGTAAGGCCTGCATCCTTTCTTTTTGGTTGGGATTAAAGAATTCAGATAATAATATTGTACTCCTGTTAGTAGCTAGTGCAGCTGAAAGGCTTCGTGGTAATTAAAAGCCACTAAGTGGAGACCAACATGCGATGGGATCACACCAGCTGCGACACCATTGGAGGCTATTGGGTTCTCCACTTTAAGCTGACTTAGAGTTGAGAAACCCAATGTCCTCCACCCATTTTCTACCCCCATACTTCCAGCTCCCAAGCCTATGCCTATGACCCAGATTAACCTAACCCTAATGTGAACTACGTCTCTGGGCTGGTCTAAAGCTCCCCAAATAACCCAGAGTGTCTCTGTCAGGAGTCGGGCAAACCTGTGAAGTCATTTATACATTAATGAAACAAGGATTAGAGGGGAAGCAGCGAACCGCCACTGAACGGCCACTGGAGTATGTATGTGCATCAATGCATGTGAGTGTGCATGTCCGCTGTGATGCAAACATATACATAGGTATGTGTATGTGTGTGTGTGTGTCCACCAACTGTGCCTGGTCTGAGCCTGGCTGTAAGGCCTCAAAGCACTCATTCTGTGTTTTCCTACCACTGTTTGATCAGGCTGACAGGGGACCATTGTTTAGAGCTGGCTGCTTAAATCTTTGTGACCGAGTGCCGCTTGGCAGAAAGATTGCATTTCTGGGAGTTAGATACACAAATGATGGCTTAGATCAGGGTCTTTCAACATTTTTCATTCCACAACCTGAGCAAGACAAGTCACTGACCCTGTTAGCCAGGATAACAGTAATAACACTGCTGCTGTTATTCAGGGACCTACACCAAAGTAGTTCCAGCGATGCCGAGGACATACTTTAGGTCGAAAGGAATTATACGAGAAACCAGGAAAGCACAACTACTTGCCTATTCATAGGTTGCAACTGCTTTTAGTTTACATACTCTCATAATGATCGGGGGGTAGAAAAGTCAAACAAATCACTAACTGTAGCTAAAATGAGCACAGAAAAATGGCAACATGAGATAAAACATGTCAGTAACTCGGCAATGTAGGACCCGGGAGTATTTTATTTTTATTTTACTGACACGTTTCTTCATCTCATTGACAGAGCAACTCCTGCCAAGACTTTTGAGGATGATTATTTCTACATCGGTTGAATTTGAGTTGACCTCGATCTTACTCACACTGCACATCCTCAAGATCAATATCAAAGAGTACAAAACCATGTATAGAAATAAGAAGAAACCATCAAAAGATCGCTGGAAAAGGAATCGTTCCGCAGCCTCCAGCTGAACAAACCAACAGCGAAACGCTCAACTTGAACAATTAACTATTTTTCTGCTAAGCATACGTTTGCATAGGTCCAAACATTGTTTTTTGGACTCAGTGATCCGTTGGCCACCGGACATCCTGAACACTGATCCACTGCATCAGCTTGGAGCTATAACTGTATTTTCTTTTACCACCCAGAGTATAAAATGTACCACTGCAATATCAAATCATTTTTATTTCATCACATCCATTTAAGTACGTTTACTACACACCACACGTGTGAAAGTGTCCCCCAAAGGGTTACAATGAAGCCTCCTTGACATCCCTCCCGAGTATCTGCCACCCAGCGAGGTCAAACACAGACTGTCACGCGCTGAAAAGCCACGTAATTTATGTCAAGCTTCAGAAATTCTAATGGGAGCCGTCCTGAGTTGCTCATTTCTTCTAAGGGACATCTCCCGGCTCGCCTTAGGTTTAGCAGTGAGTGAGGTTCAGAGTTGGATCTCTCCCAAGGAAGTCCAGACTTTTGGGATTTGGCAGAAAAAAAAACATCTGTGTGCAGCACTACAAAGGCCAGAGTCAAGAGCGGGTTAAAAGGGTTTAAAACTGTTGTTGACCCAGATTGATTTTCAGTGTGAAAACGGTCGTTTCTGATAAAATAAACCAGAGACAAACGGTTTAGCTTAAAAACAAATCAAATATCAGCATGGATGTGTCTGCACATACACACATACTAACACGCATATTGCACAATATAGGATCTCCTCAGTCTGACAGTGTAATTATCTGTCTGTTTCTGATGTTTGTAGCCAAAATGGCCCACACTGCAGAAACCACTTCCCCTCCGCCACAATGGACAGAAGCACAGAGGAGATAAAGACAGAATGGAAATACCTTCGGGGGTCTCTGTTTCTTTTCCCCTTTTCTATCTGTCAAATATCTGTCAGCCGTGGATTGAAAAATGAAAAGCAGCCTAAATACAGATGAAAACACATATTTTTGCGATTGTGGACTTCCAAAGACGTAGTGATTTTTGATATTGTTGCCTGCAAAGAAAATGAAAACCATGTGGAGAGCTCAGGAGCAGAAGATGAGGAGGAAGAGAGGAGGCAACAAAAAATGCTGAATTGTCATCCATCTGCAATGTCCTCATGCCACCAGACACGACATGAGCTGACAAGGGTGACCGACCCCAGCAGAGATGAGTCAGTGCCGGGTTGGAAACACCGGGATGTTGACTTTCTTTTTTAACCTTTATTTATTTGGGGGTAAGCTTGCTGAACATGCAACCTCTTTACAAGCTCTGTAACACAACCACAACCATCTCCTTCTGGTGACTCCTCAGCTGCAGTCCAGCTGCTGGGGGTTACCTGCCTCGCTCATCTCAATATTACAGTGTCGAAAGAAGTGAGAGCATTACTCATTCTTTCCTGAAGCAGATTTCCGCAGCGAGTACGGGAATTTAAGCAGGCGTTCCTCCAGCCACAGACCACATGGGCCGGCTTTACTGTGTACGAACAATGGTGTTAAGTTGATTCGCATAAAGCATATTAAAAGGTGCTACTTGTAACAGTTTTTTTCTCCAAAATTAGGACCACATTTCCCATAAACCCTGTTGCTTCTTGTGACATGTGAATGTGTTTTGAATACTAACGACAAAGAGCCAGTAAGAGTGCTCGATAACAGCTAACCTGCTCTCGTAGGTTTTAACTGTCATTTTGAATAATGGTAAGTGATTTGTGAACAGTTTCTATTTTATTGCAGCTATTTCCCTTTGGGTTTGAGGAAACCCGGCAGTTTCACAGCAGAAGTCGACTTACAGTGAGTCCACACAAAAACAGTGTAAAGGAGAATTCCTTCTTTTCCTTCCTTTCAATCATAAAGTGCATGCACACTGAAGACCTCCTTTTTTTGCTTATGTTTTGCTTCAATGAAGTCATGGTTAAGGCTACTATGTTTGTCTGCGTGTGTGTGGTTAATTAGTCAATGTGTACATAAATTCTCGCGTTTCTCAGCATTACCTGAGATAATGACGTAGTCTGACTAAAGGACAGCTGATATCCTTACATATCAGTGGTTGCCATGGTAGTTAATTGCCACAAATTACCCAGAGTGTGGCGGTCATTTCCTCGTTAAGTGCTTAGGGAGGTCGCAGAGGCTAACATTACACCAATCAGATGAAGTGTTCTCAATCAAGTCCTCAGATTACCAAGAGTGTTGCTGCAGCCTGGGAAGGATCAAAAAGAGCTTTTCTTTTTTTCCCCCCTTTCTTCTTTTTCTTTGTTTTCGTCTTTTTGCTCAAGCACCTCTCTTTCTTCTCTGTTGAGGTTTCCTGTCGCTCTGAATAAAATATCTTTACTCATCCTTTCCCTACATATATGTGTGATTTATCTTCCTTTTGTCCCAGGAGAAATCATATTCACATCTGTCTTCTCTAAAAGAAAAAAGCCGATTTTCTTCCTTTGTCTTTCTCTGTTTCTCCAATTTCAACCTCATCTTCATGTCCTTCACAAATATATATCTTCTTCCTCAATGTTTCAACTCCTCGTTTATTTCTCTTTTTCCTGACTTCCTCCTTGCAGCTTCCCCCTTTGCCACTCTCTTTTTTGTCTCCACGATCTGAGCTGCCTCAGCATGCAGTAAAAACAAATGTTTTGTAGTTTTATGATTTTACAAGATAAGAGCATGTGGATGGGCGACAGGACGGACACATTAAAATTGAGGGAGGAGAAGAGGAGTGAGGATGGAGGAAGAGATTGCAAGCAATGAAGAGAAAGCAAGACGAAAAGGAAAAGAGGCAAAAGGGAGGGATGAGGAAAGAAGTGAAAAAAGCAAATGGAGGTTGAACGAAGTGAGGGACGAAGTCAGGGAGGAAGAGGTGAAAATGTGGGAGGAAAGAGACGAGCTGGACTAGAAAAGGTGAACTGGAAGGATGGAAGTAGGCACCACAGCATTAAAAGGTCAAAGCCGTTGCAATTGTTGGCATTTTGCCAAACACTCAGTCCAACAGATTATCTTTCCCTAAACGGAATATTTAAGACTCATGTGGTATCGAAAATATGCGGAAAATGACGTAGTTGTCATAACATTTGTGCAGCAAAATGTTTTTTTAAGAATGATGGCTCCTCTGCCAGCTTCTCCCAGAGTAAGATTTAATGTGCACTGATGTCTGGATGAATAATGATGTTTCCATCGTAGTTGAAATTAGGGTCTATTTTTTTCCTTTCTCGCTTCATTTTTTGTGGCTCAGTTTCAAAGCTTTATCAACACGCTGTATCTCTCCAAATGTGGAGAAGGGAGGTTTTCACTCTCACACACGTACGTGCGCGCCATCGCCGCTAAGGCCTCCACAACGCGGGCATCCACATTCACAGGCTTCTAATACACACAAACACTCACGTCATGACACACACATGGTCTTACAGTGCCGTCGTGGAGTTGGGTCTCATTCTGTGTGTTGAGTGAGTGAAGCGGACCACATAGGAAGGGATGGAATGTTTCTGCTTTACATCCATTTTTAATGATGAAAAGTCAAACCGAAAGCCCACAATCACACACACATACACCACCTGCTAACACACTCACATAAAGTACACTGTAGACTTTTCTGTATGTGCATTAATTCAAAACTCTTATCAGATGTGTTTTCTGATTTTTTTTTTTATTCAGTTACGTCAGCATGATATATTTTCTGGCGTTATTCATTATTGTTACAGGTGTATTGATGCTGTATTGTCTGTCACAGTGTCATTTTATGACACAACCACTAGGAGTCCCTAAAGTCAAGAACATTCAAAACATGAATCTTATTGATGGAGGAACAAATAGATAGGTGTGATAGTTTTAAAAATGTTGGCAATGGTTAGATCCGCATCTCTACATGACGATCCTGTAGTTCACCTCTGATCATTTCCATCACAGGTTACATTAATGTTCTTTGGTTTGACTTTAAACACAAGCTAGGGTATTTTCTAAATGTGCTTTTTTCTTTTTCTGTGCAGAGTAGTTAAAAAAACAGCATTAGTAGAATAAACATTGTTTTTATTGCTTGCAGGTGCAGCATGAGTCAATGCTTCTTCAGATGCTGGTGCAGGAGTTGCTGTAATTTGAACAATACTGGATCAATCCTGTTCTAGATTTATTTATTTATTTATTTTTTATTTTTTTGTATTGTGAAAGAAAAATAAAAGCAGCAATTCCAAAAAAATGTGGCCATCTTATCTTATTTTTTTATTTATTTTTTTACATGCTGTAAAAGTACAAGAGTGTAAAAGAGTGTAAGCCAATAGAAATGCATGGATAAAATAAAAAAAAAAGAAAGCACTGCCAAAAAGTGATAGCAACATGAACAAATGAGGCGCATTAGGAGGTCAGTGTTGAATTCATTGCTGAGCGGGATATTGTGCTTTAAACTATTCCTCTTGACTGAAAATCCTATATGCAATAACTGCTGACATTAATCATGTTGCTAGTGTCTAATCTGTGTATATTACAATATTTTATTCAAAGGTCATCACGACACCGACAAGGCTGTAAAGAGTCTCTCAACTTGGAGACCCAAAGTCCATCAAGTTTATTTTTATTTCCCTTAATCGCAATAAAAGCCTCAAAGGGCTTCATGAGGACCACATTCTGAAACAATAAATGAGACCTCTAGAAGCCCCGAAGTTGGCTAAAATCCCTGATAAATGAATCTATGTTTAAGCCGTGTGGCCTCATTGATGCCAAATCTGTAGACGAGAAAATTAAAATCCTCATCCAGACACAGGCAGTGGAACTAGTTGCCAGATTAGGGAAGCCTTTAGTCAAATGGAAACCTACACGGATGGTAAGTGAGAGGGTAAAGGACCATATAAACAAGGGCGTAGAACTGGGTAGGGACGCTAGGGACACGTCCCTACCAATATTCAGCCGCTACTGTGTAGTCACTATCAATACAACCGCTGTCCGTAGTGTTTAGTCAATGATTATGGCACACAAAGGGTTATGTCGGTCTCTGCTAGAAGTCCCGCCTCTAACCTAAGTACCGCTCCCTGATCGGCTGCCAGTTTCTCGCTAACTTACATGTGATTGGCTGTCCCCACTGCCACTCCTTTTGCTTGTTAAAACTACCTGCAACCTGCTAGTTGGACCGGACAAGAGGCAGTGCATGTTATCTGCAGGTTGTCAACATGTTCGGCATTTGTTATTCCTGGGATGTGCTCTAGCGTTCCTCTTCGGAGACACAAGGGACATGATGGTGTGTCAACCTAGCCCCAGCAGAAGAGATTGGATGGGCTGGGTAAGACGTCATAGACGGATGCAATTAGGAACTTGATCCGGTAAGGCTCAGCTTGCCAAAGCTCGGACCAGGAGATCTTGCGGTCCACTGCCTATTCCCATCTCGTCCATGTGCCTTGTAATAATAATAGTCATAATAAACTAATAGTATAAAGGCTCAGCACTGTGTTTTAGTCATTTTTGTTAACATTTGTATCTGTACCAGCAGTTTGTAAAAAATGGGCAGTAATTGATGTCATATTTTGGTTCTCAAAATTCACCAAATTGATGCATTAAAATTAAATCTATTAAACATTTTCTCCTGGTCGGGGTACGGATGCCATTCTTATGTGCTTTTGGTTTTGGGTGGGTGACTGCTCTAATGGAGGTGCAGAGACGTGTGTAAGCCTGCAACTGCAGCATAATGTTTCTAGATAGGAGAGCGGCTCCATCTAAACTGGGTGGATGCCATCTCTCCTGATCAGACTAAGTTTTCCCCAGAAAGGCTGCCAATTATCAATAAAGCCCACATCGTTATCTGGACACCACCTCGACAGCCAGCGGGGGAAAGATGACATGCGGCTATAGGCTACATGTCATCACTAGTAAAGTTTGGTAGGGGAACAGAGAAAACTACGGCGTCCGACATTGTTTTTGCATATTCACACACCGAGCCAACATTAATTTTAGTGACCTCCGATTGGCATAATCGGGTGTCATTAACGCTGATGTGAATAACCATCTTACTGTATTTACATTTTATCCTTAACCAGCAGTTTCAATTGAGCTTCAGTGTCGCCTGCTCTGGCCTGGCCCCGGGACACATTTGACAAAAGTCGTGTCTCACTTTGGAGCTGCCAATTACAAGCAGCTCCAAAGTGAGCAAGCAGCAGCAAGCAGCAGCAGCAGCAAGCAGCAGCAAGCAGCAGGTTCCAACTTGATCTAAGAATTATTCTACACTCAACAAAAATATAAACGCAACACTTTTGTTTTTGCTCCCATTTTTCATGAGATGGACTTAAAGATCTAAAATTCATTCCAGATACACAATATTACCATTTCTCTCAAACATTGTTCACAAATCTGTCTAAATGTGTGATAGTGAGCACTTCTGCTTTGCTGAGATAATCCATCCCACCTCACAGGTGTGCCACATCCAGATGCTGATCTGACATCATTATTAGTGCACAGGTGTACCTTATACTGTCCACAATAAAAGGCCACCCTGAAATGTGCATTTTTTTGCTTTATTGGGGGTCTGGGGACTCAGAACCAGTCAGTATCTGGTGTGACCACCATTTGCCTCATGCAGTGCAACACATCTTCTTCGCATAGAGTTTATCAGATTGTCAATTGTGGCCTGTGGAATGTTGGTCCACTCCTCTTCAATGGCTGTGCGAAGTTGCTGGATATTAGTGGGAACTGGTACACGCTGTCGTATACACCGGTCAAGCACATCCCAAACATGCTCAATGGGTGACATGTCCGGTGAGTATGCTGGCCATGCAAGAACTGGGACATTTTCAGCTTCCAAGAATTGGTACAGATCCTTGCAACATGTGGCCGTGCATTATCTTGCTGAAACATGAGGTGATGTTCATGGATGTATGGCACAACAATGGGCCTCAGGATCTCATCACGGTATCTCTGTGCATTCAAAATGCCATCAATAAAATGCACCTGTGTTCTTCGTCCATAACAGATGCCTGCCCATACCATAACCCCACCACCACCATGGGCCACTCGATCCACAACATTGACATCAGCAAAGCGCTCACCCACACGACGCCAAGCACGCTGTCTGCCATCTGCCCTGAACAATGTAAACCGAGATTCATCCTTGAAGAGAACACCTCTCCAACGTGCCAGACGCCATCGAATGTGAGCATTTGCCCACTCAAGTCTGTTACGGCGACGAGCTGGAGTCAGGTCAAGACCCCGATGAGGACGACGAGCATGCAGTTGAGCTTCCCTGAGACGGTTTCTGACAGTTTGTGCAGACATTGTTTGGTTATGCAAACCAATTGTTTCAGCAGCTGTCTGAGTGGCTGGTCTCAGACGATCTTGGAGGTGAACCTGCTGGATGTGGAGGTCCTGGGCTGGTGTGGTTACACGTGGTCTGCGGTTGTGAGGCCGGTTGGATGTACTGCCATATTCTCTGAAACGCCTTTGGAGACGGCTTATGGTGGAGAAATGAACATTCAATGCACGAGCAACAGATCTGGTTGACATTCCTGCTGTCAGCATGCCAATTGCACGCTCCCTCAATGCTTGTGGCATCTGTGGCATTTTGCTGTGAGACAAAACTGCATTTGCCTCCATGGCTCAGGTGCGTGAATTACTTGAGCAGCAAAAGGCTTCCTATATATCTCTCTTAGAACAACAGGAGAAAAATTTTAAATCCTGTGTGGAAATCCTTGTTGATTCATCTAACAAAAGAGTTGGGGAACTGATGAGAGAAGTCCATGATCTCAGGGCTAGTCTGGAATTTACTCAAAAGGAGTTTCATGACTTCAAAGCCTACAGCAAGACATTGAGTGATGCTTGCAAACAAACCAAAAATGATATGGAAACAGTCAGCAAAAGTCTTACTACTCTCAATGATAAATCCGACTACATGGAAGGCCAGTCCAGACGAAACAATGTCATCATTGATGGAATTAAAGAGTCAGAGGGTGAAAAATGGTCTGATTCTGAGGACAAAGTGAGGAAGCTGCTGGCGGAGAAGCTCCAGATCAATCATCGTACAATTGAGCTAGAGTGGGCCCACAGGACTGGAAGACTGTCTTCATCATCCACCAGACCCAGGCCTATTGTTGTAAAGTTCCTGCGACATAAGGACAAAATGGAGGTTCTCAACAAAGCCAAAGCTCTTAAAGGCACTAATATCTTCATAAATGAGGATTTTCCTGAAGCTGTTCGACTGAGGCGAAAAGAACTCCTTCCAGCCATGAGGGCTGCCAGGGAGAAGGGGGACATTGCCTATCTGAGGTATGATAAACTCATTGTGCATCCACCATCCCAGAAACCTGCACGAGTGTAGGTAACTGTACATCCACACGTGCACGGACACACTCGCTCACATGCATACACACATACATACATGCGTATATTCACACATCCAGCATCATACTGAAGGATCCCATTATGTATTTCTTATGATTTATACATGAGAACTGCTATGCTCTCTGATGGTCAACAGCTCTCTTTGCTATTACTGTTTCAATGTCCTTTCTAATTTAACTATTTTTTGTACTTGTTGTAAAAAGTGCTATCATATGAAATGTACTCCTGTCAATGCATATGAAATGAATGGATGGAGCTCTTGGATCTGTACCAAGTGTGTCACCGTATTTCCCTATTATAACATAAATGATGATGACTTGGTGAAGATTATGAAATCTCAGGATGGGACTCTATCTACTCCAAATCATATGTTGTTTAACCCATTTGATGCCCATATAGTAGTGTTAAATTCACAGAGTGTCTTGATCCTGATTCGAATTTCTTTAACTCCTCAATTTCTGAGACGCTATCATGTGACTACTTTAGTATTGATCAATTTAATAGTCTATTGCTTGATGCGCCAAAGTCTCAGTCTAAGAAATTGTCGATTTTTCACTTAAACATTCGTAGTCTCTCTAAAAAATTATGATTCTCTTATTCATTTCTTGTCTTCATTAAACCAGGAATTTTCAGTTCTAGCATTCTCTGAAACTTGGCTGACTGATGAATTAACATTACTTTTTGACATTCCAAATTATAATGCTCAGCATCATTGCCGAACGGCAAGATCTGGAGGTGTATCAATATACCTACATAATAATTTTCAATCCAAAAATAGAGATGATCTTACTTTTAAATCTGAGTGTAATGTTGAATCATTGTTTCTTGAAATACCCTCTTGTGATATTTTTGATGGAAAGTGTGTTATCTTAGGTTGCATTTATAAGCCTCCTGACACAAACATTGAATTATTTAATTCTAATCTTGCTTGTGTTTTGGATAAAATTAACCGAGAAGGTAAAGCATGTTTTCTAGTGGGTGATTTCAATATTAACCTATTTAACCACAAGTCCCATTTACCCACTGCTGATTTTCTGAACATTATGTATGCTAATTCTTTATATCCATTAATCACTAAACCCACTACATTGACGCCTTCATCCGCATCCCTTATTGATAACATATTTACCAACCATTTTAACAATCTATGGAAGGCAGGTGTCCTCTATTCTGATATATCTGATCATTTTCCTGTATTTCATCTTGCGTCGGTGACTTCAGTTAGCCATCAGGAAAGAGAGAAAGTCTCAAGCTTTAGAGTGTTCAACAAAATAAATTTTGACCGATTTGAGGAGATGATTGATGTCATTCCCTGGGATGATGTATATACTCATGATGATGCAGAACAAGCATATCAATCATTCTTTATGTCTTTCAATGCTGTATTTAATAAGTGTTTTCCCTTGGTTAGTAATCTAACAAAAAAGAATAGTACTTCCAGTAAACCCTGGTTTACCCCTAGTCTCCGGAAATCTCTGCTAGCTAAGAATAGGTTGTATAAAAAATGTATTGGTAATCCTTCTCCACTGAATATTGCTAATTATAAAACCTATCGAAACAAATACAATCATCTTATTAGAAATACAAAGAAAAAATTATTTTCTGACAAATTTAATGAGGCCTCAAATAACACCAAATGTACATGGAGGGTCATCAATCAGCTCCTAAACAGGAAAAAGGTCTCAGCTACTCTTCCTTCTCAGTTTGTTGATGAAAATAGAAAATACTCTGACCCCTCTGATATTGCATGTGCTTTTAATAATTATTTTGGAAATATTGGCACAGTTCTATCTCAGAGGATTAATCATATTGCAGGGTCTCCATCAGAATTCCTGAAAGGTTGCTATCCTTCTACTCTGAACTTTAAACCTCCTACTGAGAAAGAAATTATGGACATAACTATCGGTTTAGTTCCACCATTATCAAGCCATTGACTTATATCTTTGCTAAATCCCTTGAAACAGGAATAATTCCTAACCACCTCAAGATTGCTAAAGTAGTCCCTGTGTACAAATCTGGAGACCATAGTCTTTTTACTAATTATCGCCCAATTTCTGTCCTTCCATGTTTCTCAAAGATTTTAGAGAAATTGGTTTATAACAGAATGATGGAACATCTCCAGGAGTGCAATATTCTTTATGAACATCAATACGGGTTTAGGAAAAAGTATTCTACTGATATGGCTATGCTTGAACTGGTTGATAGAATTCATACTGCAATTGACAATAATGAATACAGTTTGGGGATTTTTCTTGACTTATCCAAAGCCTTTGATACTGTTAATTATGACATTCTACTCCAAAAGTTGTCACATTATGGTTTTTCTGGAACAACTCTTATATGGTTTTATAATTATGTTCATAATCGACAACAGTTTGTTTCCATTAATGATTTTGTATCGGAGCGAGTTAATTTAACCTGCGGTGTCCCACAGGGATCTATTTTAGGACCACTATTATTTCTTATTTATATCAATGACTTGGCAGCAGCGTTATCTTTTATGTTTCCTTTGATTTTTGCTGACGATACTAATTTATTTCTCTCACATACTGATTTATCTGTACTTATGGACAAAGCTAATAAGGATCTAGATAATATTTCCAAATGGTTTAAATTAAATAAATTATCTCTCAATGTTAAAAAATCAAATTTTATTATATTTACTTCAAAAAATAAGAAATACTGTATTCCTAACACTTGTTTGTCCATAGGAAATAATCCAATTACTCAGGTTTCTTCAACAAACTTCCTTGGAGTATTTATTGACGAACATTTAAGTTGGAAGAGTCATATTCATTTTGTCTGTAATAAAATATCGAAATCTATTGGAATCATTTGTAAATTTCGAAGTTTGGTTCATCAAAAATGTCTCCTAACTCTATATTATAGTTTAATCTATCCATATCTAACATATTGTAACATAATCTGGGGAGCTATATATCCTACCTAGCTCCATAAACTTTATATATTACAAAAACGATTCTGCAGAATTGCTACATACAGTGACTGGTCTGCTCACTCAGCCCCCTTGTTCAAACAACTGAATATCTTATCAGTTTTTAACTTAAACAAATATCTAATTTGTGTATTTATTTTCAAAAATATATTTCAGCCTCAACAGTTTTCTTTGCCCTGTAAAGCATTTTTTAGGTTAAACAGTGACATACACAAACTCAATACAAGACAGGCTAATTGGTTACACCTCCCCAAGTTCCGTACTGAACTCTGTCGATTTTCCATAAGATACAGAGGGGCAGAACTATGGAACAGATTTATTCATATTTCAACCCAGTCTACCTCAATTAATCAATTCAAACATAAGCTTAGGTCATTCTTGATGAACCTGACTTGATTTACTGTACTCATGCTTAAGTTCACATGTTTTCATACACATACACACATTTTTATTTATTTTTTCATTTATTTTTTTATCTCATTTGTATATTGACTTTATGCTCTAAATTGCTTTAGGGCTACTGGTTATTTTGTGGATTCATTATCATTGTTATTGTTTTATTATTATTTTTGTTATTATTATTATTATTATTGTTGTTGTTGTTATTATGGTTATTATTTCTATCATTATTATTTATGAGTTGACGTGGATTATTATTTTTAAGAAGGTGAGATTCACTTTATAAACCCCACCGGGTTTGCTGATCTCACCTGCACAATTCTTCTGCTTATTTGTGTTAATTATATTTGTTGTTTAGTGCAAATAAATTAAAAAAAATAAAAAAAAATAAAAAAATTACCAGAGTTGGCTTCTCAGCAGGTGTGTTGCTGAGTGGGGAAAATCGATTGGACACGTGAACATGGTGGTTAACCGTGGGCTTCGATTTAGTACTATGCCTCCTTCGGACATTCACCCAGCCTCCCAGCTGCTCGGGGTTTGCCGGGGGATGGCCACACTCAGGGGACACTCACGACACAGCCTGTCGTGAGTGTCACGGAGAAACAGGAAATGACGCAAGGTGCTTACCGTCAGAGATATATATTCACATTCATATGTAAATTAAGTGTTTTTTTTAACAAATATATGTTATATATTATTGTGGGAGAAACCTGATCGCCAGGAGAAAACCCTATGTTTGCATATATATATATATATATATATATGAAACATGAGCACCAAGAGAAATCCCTATATGGACATGAATATGGGGGTGGTGGAATGGAATGAGGTAGATGGAGGGGAGGAGGGAGAAAGGAGGAGGAGGAGGAAGCTGGGGAAGGAGGGGGGAGAGGTGAAGGGGGTTGGTGGGGAAACTACTGTTGTCCAGCTGAACAAGCAGCAGTTTCCTCCACCTTTCTGTCGCCGTCACACTTCTTTGTGCTTTTCCTGCCAAAGAACCACCTCGTCTTCTCCTTTTCTTTCTCTGCCTTCTCCTGCATTGCTTTCTCTTTCATCTTCTTCTCAGACAGTTTTCTTTTCATTTTCTCTAACTCTGCCTGTCTGTCCTCAGCCTCCTTCCTGCGAAAGAAGCCTCTGCTCTTCTTCTTCATTTTAAGACAGAGCTCCTCTAGGTCATTGTTGTCATCCTGCACCTGTTTGAGTTTTGTTGCACAGCTCTGTTTTTCATTGGCCAAGTCGTCCTCCATCTGTTTTACCTTGCTGTGCAACATTTTGACTTCCTTCTCCAAGCTGTTTTGTTTCTCAGTCAGGTTTTTGTTCTCTTCCTCACGCCCTTTTAATTTTGTCTCCAACTCTTCTTTGCTGGCCAGCACCTTCTTGAACACCCCATCCAGAGCACTTTGGTTTGCCTCAAAAGCCTTTATTCTGCTCTCAAAGCTCAGCTTCTCAGCCAGGTCTTTCTGGGATTGCTCCTGCAGAGCACTGATTTTTTTCTGGCAAAGAAGAATTTCAGCGTCTTTTCTGCTCACCTGATTTTCGGTCTCTGTGAGCTTCTGAGAGAGGCTCTCATTCTCTGTGGAGAGATTCAGGATTTGGGTTTCCTTCTGGTGGATCTGCTCCTCTGCCTGGATCACCTTCTGGTGTTCAATCTGTAGCTGAGCGGTACTCTGACTCTCGGCTGCTGCCATGGACGTCTGTTTGTTTTGGTCAGAGGCTTGTTGCTCTGCCTCGTACTTTGGAACCATGCTGATTAGCTCCATGGCTTCCATCTTCTCCTCCTGGCATCGGAGACTTTCCTTGAGATGGGAGATTTGTGACTCAAGGTGTTTGATGGTTTCCAAGATGTTTTGATTTTCGGCTGTGGTCTCATTCTGGTTGAGCCCTTGAAGACCCTCCACATGGTTTATTCCTGCTTCACTGATCTTTTGAAGCTTTTCCAGGTCGGATGTTTTCCTTTCAGCATTCTGCAGCTTGATGAGGAAGGAAGTCCTTTCAATCATTGACAGCCTATTGAATTTCATCAAATTGTCAATATGCACTGTCTGATGGTGGATGCGAATGTAAGCCTGACGAAGACAATTCTGCAAATGGATGATTTGGGGAAGTGGTACTGCCATGACACAGTTTATTTGGTTGAATCGATCCATGACACGGTCTGTAGGAAAGTGAGGCTTTCTATTCAAAGCTGGTTGTCCAGAAGCCCTTGATTGTCAACAAGACTTTGGTTATCTCCAACACTGGTTGTCTAGAAGCCTGTACTCTCTGTAGTAGATCGTCTTTGTCAAGTCCGAACTAGTCTAATATAAGATGGAGTACTTACTTATATAGATTCTGTTGACTTTGATCCTTTGATCACTCATCACACATTCCGTTGGCTTTGATCTCTGATGACATCAGTGTTCTATGTTAAGAGAGATGGTTGCCATGCAGCAAGGACAACAAACCATCATGGCATCCAGTAAAAGACTACAAATCCCATAGTCAGCAGGGCAATCTCAGTCTTGGGTCTTGGTGTTGATCAGTCTTATGGTGTTGTGAAAAAAGCTTCTGAGACTTCTAAGGCTCCTGTAACGTCTCCCATTTTTCCAGTGGCATTCAGTGGCACTCCTGCTTTTTGTACTTCACATTTTCAGTGATTGACTGATGCTTTTCCTTATATGGTCTTCCCCTAATTGACGTTCTTGCTTTTTTACAATGCCCCTCAACATTAATTTGTTGTCACATTGTCTACATCATCATTGCTGTTGTCTCATTTAGTCACTCAGTTTAGCCCGTTGTGTATATGTCATATAATTTTTTAAGGCCCCCCGTCTTCTCACTATTTTGCTGTTTTGATTAGGTTCTCACAAAATTTTGTGTTCTTATAAATCAAATTAATGATGATGAATATATTCTCTTTTACCTGCTTGTTTCTTCCTGCTGCTTTGTTAGACTTCAGAATAACTGTTGGCATGGTGGTGTTGGCAGGCATGCAATTACACTAGTTAATAATGTTAATTTTAATGGAGAGTTCATGAGCCATTTGTTGACTTCTACTCTGAAAAAGCATGAGCTGGGCATTCAAGATTTACCTGTCCAATTAGACTAAATGTTACCCTCTGCGATATGTTTTTGGATTAGGAGAGCCTCCTAGGAAAAACTATGACATACGTTTGGATTTCTGTTATTTGTGTTTCTGTAATTGGGAGCAAATCTGGCCAAAATCTTTTAACGTGTATCCACCCTGCCTCTTGAACTCTTGAGTGCTTACATCTGGGTGTAATCTGTTATTTTTTCTTTGATAGCAATAATCAGTGGAAGGCAATGAAACTAGAGAGAAAGTGAGAGAGAGACCAGAAGGAGTGAAAATGAGGGAGAGTGACAGTTCAAAAAGATATAAAGAGAAATAACATATAACGGAGGAAATAAACTGTGAGAGGATTTAAAAATAGCTCAAACATACCTGCTGAGCGCGGCCCTCTAGGTAAATCAGTCTTTCATTCCTTAAATCTGGGTTCGGTTTTTGTGTTACATGATTTCCTGTCTCTATATAGGTTAAGCACACCATATCTGGGATGTTATTCTTTCTTTGATGGTAGAAACCAGTCACACGACAAAAGAAGAAAATTAAACAAAAAAAGAGGTTAAAACATTCAAAATGAAATCCTGATTATAAATGTAATTTCAATAGAGAGAATGTTGGAGAGGAGCAGGTCTTGCGGTGAAAGCTACAGAGGAGAAGGATGAATAAAATAAAAATGACATAAAAACGGCTCTCACACCATCCCAACAAATAATAACTACACTGGACTTTTGCTCTCTGTCGATTGGATCACCTTCTGACTTTGTGACATGCCTGGCTATAAGATGAGACTGCTGTTCACTCATGACGGACAAATATGGACACATGTGCAGACGCACACGTAATCTGTATGTACTGTCTAGAGCTAGACTTCAGCTCTGTATACTACCTACTGCTGTAACATGTTATGTCAAAATGTCATAAGTAAAAGAAAATGTTACGTCAAAATGTAAAATGCAAAAGATAAGAAAAGATGATGATGAAGATTTTATCCTGTGGGTAATGGGGGCGGGACTAGATAAGCTTTGGCTTCTCCCGCTTTCCCTTTCGGCCATGTGTATTGTATTATTTGAACAAAGATGAAGTGTGATGATGACGATTTAATTGACATGCTCGAAATAAACAAACAAATAAAAATATAAAATGCTTCACTTGTTTTTTGTTAATATATGCACATCATTTGCACACAAACACACACACTTCTTCTGCCTCTTCTCCCTATTTTTTGCTGACTTTCTCTGAATGTTTAAACGTTTGCACTGCCTCTCTCTGTCTTCCTCACTTGCTTTTACATGTGTTTCTTCTTGTTCCATCATTAATGTTCAGGTTTAGGAGTGTATCTTCTGTGTCTCTTCAAAATACTGTACTGCATCTTGGTCAACACCTGTAAATTTAGAGCCAAGGGATGATGATCTTCTCCTCCACAGATATTTATTCTCCATTGCTTAAGGCTAAACTGCCAAAGTTATGTCACTTTTTTTCTGCCAGGTTTCCAGTAAATCACTCTGGTGATTAGATAACGCTTGATATAAAGGAACTTATATCATGCAAATCAGACATGGTTTTGTAAGAATGGACAAACAACATTAGCACTGACCAAATCCTGTGACTTTTTTCCTCCCTCAGACACAATCATTTACAGTGAAAGATACAGTGATAAACTAGGCTGTACCATTTTGTTCACCTTCATGTCAACAATCTCTAACAAATTACTAACCCAATCTATGAGTTATGAAACCACATGACTCCAATTAGAATCTAACCTCCGACTTATACTGAGTTCGTAACCAAGTTTTTTTTTTTTTTTTTTAAGACAATTGGGTCAGAACCTAAATGTACTGCAAAGCAGTGATGAGGGGTCGTCAGCCGCCGGCATTACCCACACACAGGCCATGTTCTGCCAGCTCCCGTCACGGCTATTAAGCATTATATTTTCAATAACTGTTGGTCCCTTCAACAAAATGACGCTGCTCAGCACATTTTACCAGACAATTCCAGAAACTGTGCGACGCATTGATGCCGGTATCCTGTTCTGCAGTCTGATTGGTAGACATAATCATAACAAAGCCAGACAGTGCAGCGGAAAAAAAGGTAAAAAAAAAACAGTGTTATTAGACTTTTGTGGCACGTACATCCAGAGAGACTAGCACTGAGAACAGAGAGACAGACATGTAGGGGAAAGCGATATGAAAGAGAGGACATTTAATTATATACTGTAATTTGAAGAAGGAGGCGATGAGATGAAATAACCAAACACAAAACTGGATCTCTGCCTTATTTATCTCCTTCAGGGAGTTCCCTGACCACCCAGCAAAAAAGTTTGCACCATCTCAGAAATGATCCAGTATATCAAAGGACTGATCATATTTCTGACACAACAACCAACATATTTAGAGAAGTTAGGTGGTGGAGAACATCTTGACATTGAATGTTCCAGTAACTTCACTTATTATGTATCATGATTACTCAATTTGTTTGTGGTGGGTCTGGTTTGGGAGGTTAACGGAGGCCACATGCAATCTGGGATGGATGAGCACACTTCCACAAACGGTAAGACCAGGATAAAACAGAGCACCCCATATCTAAAACTACACTGATGTTCCCATGTCCCAAGTCTGTCAGACTATGAGGCTTAGTAAATTCAGACTTGCTGGGTTACAGTTGGATTCACAGTCAAGGTCATACTAACTGCAAGGGTGAGAATCGTATAGCGTTTTTAGAGATACCATGAATATGCAAATTAGACTTATTTGATCATCTGTCATTAATTTCTGCTGAACCCATAGGCTGTTTATAAGCACTAGACATACTCATTGTGACGTTAATCAGTTTGTGGACTCGAGTTTTGAACTTATATTATTTAAGAGGAGCGACAAGTGGAACTGATGTAAAACAAGTAGCAGGTGCACACACTTGCAGGAGTGATAGTATAGTTACTATGGTTATGTAACATAACAACATAACCTCGTGTCCAGGGTAAGGAGCATAGATGTTTATTATCCTATTTTTTGAAGAAACATGTATGTGTTATGTCTGTGAGTGTTTATCAGGAATTGTACCCAATAAATTCAAATTAGCAAAAAGGACAAAAAGGTGTTAATTTATGAGACCAGAGAAGGGTCAGGTGGGTCAGGGTAAATGTCCAGTCCCCCTCCTTTGGCTTGAATAGCCCTGTCCTATAGAATACCCTGCTTTATCGTCTGTTTTACTATAAATGGGACGTTAACTTCCTAAATGAGCATCATGCTGTGTGGAAGAGGACTTGAAACTGGTGAATGAAACCATTAACTAATGTTTACAATGTTTATAGAGGCAATTTCTGAGGTTTTAAATAAAATGAGAAGATGGCCAGTAAAGTGAATGCAGGTTTAAAGCACTTCTGCGTTGGCCTCACTCCTCAGAACAGTAAACTGAATCCAGATCCAATAGCTTAACATTTTTTTAAAAAACCCAGCTAAACCTCATATGAAATGCAAAAACCCATCAAATGTAGCAGTAAAGACCCACTGAACAAGGCAGAATGCAACGAAGTTTTCTATTGATTGCAAGGAGATTGCTTCATTGCACATTGTTGGATCACAGGATTGACCAACGATGTGAAAAAAGGGAGGGGTCAAATGTCAAAAACTTGAACTTCATGCAAAAGAAGGAATAACAATCAAAACTCTGAAATGTTGTTTTAATGTCCCTGCTGTGGGACACCACGGAAGCGGAAGCGAAAAAGCGCCGCGAATAGACGCGTAGCGGAGCCCGCTTCCATTCGGCGCCCTGCGTTGCGTGATCACTACGCGGAAGCATAATTAGGGCTTTAAGCGATAGTGTCGTTCACACCAGACGCGGAGCGCCGCGAATGGGCGCGGCCGTCCCGCGCCGTGAAGCGATCGTTTCGGCGTCTGCTCTATTTTTTGCAAGTGCCGCGAGCGAACGCGTCAATTCTGTGTGAAAAAAAAACAATTAAATCAACAGGTAGGGATGTGACGCTCGAAGCTGATGTTTCGAAACAGTGTCGAGCTTCCGGAACGCAAGTGTTTCGGACAGTGTTTCGAAATGTGGTTCAAAACGCCCTTGTCACGTGACCACAGGCTTCGTAGTGTTTCATTCAGGTTTCAATCTGTTTTCCACAGGTGGCGCTTGCCGCACGAGGCAATTGCCTAATTAAACAGCTGGTTAATCTAAAACACAAAGCCCCAGAATGCTTAAAAGCCACTCAAACACATCTCATCTTTGTGGGTTTTTGTGAGGTATTGAGAGTTAGTGACATAGCGACAGCAATTTGGTGTATTCTTGCAATTGATAGTAAAGTTAGTGATATAGATTAATTGACAGGCTAGAGACAGACAGAAAATTTATCTTGACATACAAAAAATGTGTTTTTATTTGTCCATGTTGAACCTGATTAGCATAGCCTAACTTTCCCAATTCGTTTATCCTTTCCCTACAACATGTTCTCAAGAAAAAGCCTGGGCCATCAGCCTACATTTTAAAACAGAATCATGTAGGCTACTATGAACCTGAAATAACAAAACATCTGGCAAATTTCGATTTAAAAAAATTCTATTTAAAAACACTGTTGGTGGCACTTCTTGGGAATTGAACACCGGACTTTCGGGTGTACGACGCGATTGTTCACCATTAGGCCACGTTACTTTTCGCGGTTGGGCTGACTACCTGACAGCTATTTATATTCTCTGTCTGAACCAGTTGAGTTTCACAGTCAAATTGTCATGTTAGCAAAACTGGCCACTAGATGTCACCATGGAGAACCAGGTTTCGGATTGTTTCGAAACCTCAACACAATTCCGGCGCAATTGCTTCGAACGCTTCGCTGTTTCACAAAGCCTCGTTCTGCCCATCCCTATCCACAGGTTTTAATAACATGCGAATGTACAACATCGTGACTAAGCACCTCGCTAAGAGGCAGCAAGACTAGCAGTGTCTGCAACAGAGGCCTCTTCTCGTGCTGCTGGCACTGGAGCTTTTAAAGGAGTTCCTCCCAGGCCAGGTGCACCTCGTTGTAGAATTAAGCTCAACCTGCACAGCCACAGTTGGGCAAAAAGGGACAAGAGTACAGGGAAACGTACAACTGTAACAGACTAATAAAGCGTTATCTAATCACCAGAGTGATTTACTGAAAACCTGACAGAAAAAAAGTGACATAACTCTGGCAGTTTAGCCTTAAGCAATGGAGAATAAATATCTATGGAGGAGAAGATCATCATCCCTTGGCTCTAAATTTACAGGTGTTGACCAAGATGCAGTACAGTATTTTGAAGAGACACAGAAGATACACTCCTAAACCTGAACATTAATGATGAAACAAGAAGAAACACATGTAAAAGCAAGTGAGGAAGACAGAGAGAGGCAGTGCACACGTTTAAACATTCAGAGAAAGTCAGCAAAAAATAGGGAGAAGAGGCAGAAGAAGTGTGTGTTTGTGTGCAAATGATATGCATATATTAACAAAAAACAAGTGAAGCATTTTTTATTTTTATTTGTTTGTTTATTTCGGGCATGTCAATTAAATCGTCATCATCACACTTCATCTTACTAATACAACACACATGGCCGAAAGGGAAAGCGGGAGAAGCCAAAGCTTATCTAGTCCCGCCCCCATTACCCACAGGATAAAATCTTCATCATCATCTTGTTACGACCCAGCTCGTTGTGGAGAGCAGCAACATAAGTATGATAAGAAAAGAGATGGAATGTGACACTGGAGGAGTTCTGGTCAGCGTTGTGTGTTTAATTCACCATAAAAATAGGCTGAGCGCAAGAAAATACAATAACACAAAGGCTACACAGGTGCCGACAAACGACCCATACAAAACATAGGGAGACATGAATAACTGGCAAAAATATACAACTAAGAACAAAAAGAGGTCTGCACCCAGCAGCTTGCTACATCAAATGAATTAGAACAAACTAAGGACAGGCAATATCCAGGCAGTACTAACAAAACCGACCACTACTCTCTAGACCCAAATAAGTGCAACCTCCGGCGACTTGAACTGACTCAGGTTCAAAGCCGCCGCCCTGACTGTGGACACAGGCTATTTAACATGCTGGAGACAATTGATGGCTCCCGATTGGTGGGTTCTCGAACAGCATGCAGGCAGTAGGCGTCGGTGTCGGCTCCAGGAGTACCAAGGCTTGAATGGAAAACACAGCGGGCAGAATCAAACACAACACACACTAACCACAATCAATCCCCTTAACGGTAGCCAGTGTCGACCGTAACAATCTTTTCTTATCTTTTGCATTTCACATTTTGACATAACATTTTCTTTTACTTATGACATTTTGACATAACATGTTACAGCAGTAGGTAGTATACAGAGCTGAAGTCCAGCTCTAGACAGTACATACAGATTACGTGTGCGTCTGCACATGTGTCCATATTTGTCCGTCATGAGTGAACAGCAGTCTCATCTTATAGCCAGGCATGTCGCAAAGTCAGAAGGTGATCCAATCGACAGAGAGCAAAAGTCCAGTGTAGTTATTATTTGTTGGGATGGTGTGAGAGCCGTTTTTATGCCATTTTTATTTGATTCATCCTTCTCCTCTACAGCTTTCGCCGCAAGACCTGCTCCTCTCCAACATTTTCTCTATTGAAATTACATTTATAATCAGGATTTCATTTTGAATGTTTTAACCTCTTCTTTTGTTTCATTTTCTTCTTTTGTCGTGTGACTGGTTTCTACCATCAAAGAAAGATTAACATCCCAGATATGGTGTGCTTAACCTACATAGAGACAGGAAATCATGTAACACAAAAACCGAACCCAGATTTAAGGAATGAAAGACTGATTTACCTAGAGGGCCGCGCTCAGCAGGTATGTTTGAGCTATTTTTAAATCCTCTCACAGTTTATTTCCTCCGTTATGTTATTTCTCTTTATATCTTTTTGAACTGTCACTCTCCCTCATTTTCACTCCTTCTGGTCTCTCTCTCTCACTTTCTCTCTAGTTTCATTGCCTTCCACTGATTATTGCTATCAAAGAAAAAATAACAGATTACACCCAGATGTAAGCACTCAAGAGTTCAAGAGGCAGGGTGGATACACGTTAAAAGATTTTGGCCAGATTTGCTCCCAATTACAGAAACACAAATAACAGAAATCCAAACGTATGTCATAGTTTTTCCTAGGAGGCTCTCCTAATCCAAAAACATATCGCAGAGGGTAACATTTAGTCTAATTGGACAGGTAAATCTTGAATGCCCAGCTCATGCTTTTTCAGAGTAGAAGTCAACAAATGGCTCATGAACTCTACATTAAAATTAACATTATTAACTAGTGTAATTGCATGCCTGCCAACACCACCATGCCAACAGTTATTCTGAAGTCTAACAAAGCAGCAGGAAGAAACAAGCAGGTAAAAGACAATACATTCATCATCATTAATTTGATTTATAAGAACACAAAATTTTGTGAGAACCTAATCAAAACAGCAAAATAGTGAGAAGAAGGGGGGCCTTAAATTATATGACATATACACAACGGGCTAAACTGAGTGACTAAATGAGACAACAGCAATGATGATGTAGACAATGTGACAACAAATAAATGCTGAGGGACATTGTAAAAAAGCAAGAACGTCAATTAGGGGAAGACCATATAAGGAAAAGCATCAGTCAATCACTGAAAATGTGAAGTACAAAAAGCAGGAGTGCCACTGAATGCCACTGGAAAAATGGGAGACGTTACAGGAGCCTTAGAAGTCTCAGAAGCTTTTTTCACAACACCATAAGACTGATCAACACCAAGGGCCCTAGTTTCGTAGACCAGGCGCAGTCAGCATTCAGCGCACCTGCGCCACGCCGACGGGTGTGTCCGCCTGGACTTTGCAAGTTTCGTGCACTGCGCAGGCTCGCGCAGGCACACCTCCCGTCACTCCCACCCGCGCAAGTGGGAAAGAGGGAGGAGAAGAAGGCGTGAGTGGGAGACGAGGCGTGGACTGGGATTAATACAGCCGATTCAGATCTTCACCAATCAAATGAGCTCCTCTCCTCTCCTTTAATGCGCAGTTATTGTACTGTGCTGTTTACGAAAACCAGACTGGTATTGTGAGAGGAGACCATTAGCATCAAGAAAAATTTTAAGTTGTTCACTGACCAATTTTTCTAAAATTTTGGAGAGAGCACACAATTTAGAGATCGGTCTAAAGATCAGTTAAATTAAAAATATGACACAGAGGTTCTGCTATAAAGTCTGCAGCTGATCTCAAAAAGAAAGGCTCGAGATTGTCAGGTCCGGCAGATTTGCTTAGATCCAAGTGCAGTAATGCCCTATGGACCTCGACTACATCAAAAGGAGTCAGATCAAATCCTGGAGCCAAAGCATTTATGGGTGGTGATTGCAGGAAAACCCCTTGCGCATCAGATTGATGTGAGGACTCAAACAGAGACCCCGAAGAAACAAAATGTTTGTTGAAATAATTAAGAATAGCTGCTTTGTCAGCTAGAATATGTGCATCTTTTACTATACAAGCAGGTAAATTGTCTGTGGTTTCATCCCCAAATGAAGATTTAACTGTTTTCCAAAACTTCTTAGGATCATTTAGGCTACGGGTAGTTTTATCAACATAGAAATCAGACTTAGCCTTTTTAACAAGGAAAGTAAAGCAATTTCTGAGCTGTTTAAATATCAGCCAGTCCTCCTGGGATTTCGATTTTCTGGCCTTAGCCCAGGCATCATCCTTTGGTTTAAGGAGACCGGACAACTCAGGGGAGAACCAAGGGTTGTTCCTACCTTTCACTCTAAATTTACGGAGAGGGGCATGTTTATTAATAATAATACTAAAAGCATCATAAAAGTACTTCCAGGCCAGCTCTACATCATTAAAAAGTGAGATCCTGGACCAATTAGAGTGCCATAGATCATGATGAAAACCCTGCTCACAGAAATGTTTATAATCACGTTTAAAGATAATATGTGGCCTTGTTTTTGGGAGCTTAGCTCGTCTAATAGTGGCTATAACACAATGATCACTCATATCGTTTGCAAAAATACCAATGTCTGAGTATTTTTGAGGAGAATTAGTTAAGAATAAATCAAGAAGAGAGGAATTCTCTGGACATTTAAGGTTTGGGCAGGTTGACCCGTTCACAATTTGTGTTAGTTAAAAGAATCACACGTAGATTTAAAACTATCAGAAACAGAGGATAACCAATCCCAGTTCAAATCCCCTGTGAAAAGTATCTCATTGAAATCTAAAGTCAAAAGCTGTTTATTCAATGATGATAAAGTCTCACTACTAGCAGAGGGTGGTCTATAGCAGCCTACGATGGTGAGAAAGTGGCCATTTTGAAGCTCCAACTTCAGAGCAAGAAATTTAAATTGACTGCTAAGAGAAAGACATGATTGAACAGCAACATGAAATTTCTGTTTGACATATATTGCTATGCCACCACCTTTTCTGGGGCGGTCACAGCGATAAACATTGTATCCTTTAATAGCAATGTCTTTGTCTGTGATGGATTTCTTTAGCCAAGTTTCAGATAAGACAAGAATGTCAGTATCAGTAGATTTAACCCAGATTTTAATTAGGTCAAGTTTTGGCAATAGACTTCTAACATTTAGGTGTAAAACACCAAGCCCTGATCTGGATTTAAAATCAGTTGGAGTACTTAGACAATTTATATCTGGGCCAGGGTTGAGTTCAATATTCCCAGACAGTAAAAGCAAAAGAAATATAAGACATTTTTTCTTCACTGAGAATGTAGGTACTGGTTGAGTAGAAGTATGCCTATTCCTTCGACTAATAGGACTTGGTGGATAAGAATGAAACGATAGCAACCAGTCATATGCACTAAATAATACAGCAAAGTGAGGCAAAATGGTATCATCAGTACAATGCATGGTCTGGGTGGGACAGAACTTGAAAAAAATAGTATCCCAGCCTGTGCTTTTTTGGGAAACCAATAATAAGTAAGAATAAAACAGTCTTCCCCATATTCAATGGGATGCCAACTATTCCCAACCGCTTCAAATTCGCTGATGGTATGCAGAGACAAAAAAGCCAGAAGAGCAAACACTACCTTTGCCATGATGAAAATCACTAGTCGAGTGCAGCTAGCTGTTGCAGGGCTGCTGGAAGCTAGCTGCTGCAGGGCTGCTGGAGGCTTGCTGCTGCAGGGCTGGTTGAGGCTAGCTGCTGCAGGGCTGGTTGAGGCTAGCTGCTGCAGGGCTGGTTGAGGCTAGCTGCTGCAGGGCTGGTTGAGGCTAGCTGCTGCAGGGCTGGTTGATGCTAGCTGCTGCAAAGCTAGTGGAGGCTAGCTGGAGGCTAGCTGCTGCAGGGCTGGTGGAGGCTTGCTGCTGCAGGGCTGGTGGAGGCTAGCTGCTGCAGGGCTGGTGGAGGCTAGCTGCTGCAGGGCTGGTCGGGGCTAGCTGCTGCAGGGCTGCTGGAGGCTAGCTGCTGGAGGCTTGCTGCTGCAGGGCTGCTAGAGGCTAGCTACTGCAGGGCTGCTGGAGGCTTGCTGCTGCAGGGCATTTAGAAAATCTGCAGAAGGATGGTTTGTCCCCCTCAGGTGCTGTAATCCAGCAGGTGGATTTCAGGTAGGCCTCAGCCTCAAACAGTCCAGGTGGATTTCAGATGTGTCTAGGCCTCAAACAATCCAGATTTCCAGTTCAGCAACAATCCAGTAACATCCAATGTTACGCCCCTGGTCTAGGGGAACCAGAGACATGACAAGATGAGCTCTCCCCCTGTCTTCCCACTCCCAAGAAGGCCAGTGTCACAGGTTATATAGATTACAGGTAGCATTTATTTTCAGAGGGAGACAAGGCCAACACAACAAACAAAAGAGTATAACCCCCTACCTTCCTAACACAAACAAAAAATAGTAACAAAAAGACATAGGCTTACCTAACTCCTAAATAAGAAAAACAGGAGAAAAAAGGTTAACAAAGAAACGGCTTCTCCCTCCTACTGGGCTACCACACTTACTTTCTACTTGTTTACAATAATTCAGTTAAAAGCTACGGGTCTCACAAAAACAGGATCTGACAATAGGCTACTACACATTTGACACCAGTCCTCGTTGGATGTGGGGAAACGGGTCGAGAGAGAGGGAGACTGCAGTCAGCCGGTGCTTGAAAAAGGCTCCTCTCCTGCCTCTGACCAATCCTGGGTCGGCAATCAGCCAGCTCTAGCCAATCCGTAGGTCCAACCTGCTATCAATCACACCCGCCCACACACACACACACACACACACACACACACACTCAGAGGAGACTGCTTACACCTTGGGAGGAGGAGGGACAGCTCAGTATACCTAGTATACACAAAATAATGACCCAGGGTCATAACATCCAAATAAAACATTTCATCAAGAGATCTCAGACTGAAGAGAAGATGTTGTTCATAAAAAGTACCACTCAGTCAGGTCCAAATGTCTTAAATGTTTTGTATATCACAAACATAGGGGTTTCTCCTGGCGCTCAGGTTTCTCCCAGAATAATATATAACATATTTTTGTTAAAAAAAACACTTAATTTACATATGAATGTGAATATATATCTCTGACGGTAAGCACCTTGCGTCATTTCCTGTTTCTCCGTGACACTCACGACAGGCTGTGTCGTGAGTGTCCCCTGAGTGTGGCCATCCCCCGGCAAACCCCGAGCAGCTGGGAGGCTGGGAGAATGTGCGAAGGAGGCATAGTACTAAATCGAAGCCCACAGTTAACCACCATGTTCACGTGTCCAATTGATTTTCCCCACTCAGCAACACACCTGCTGAGAAGCCAACTCTGGTAATTGGCAGCTCCAAAGTGAGACACGACTTTTGTCAAATGTGTCCCGGGGCCAGACCAGAGCAGACGACACTGAAGCTCAATTGAAACTGCTGGCTAAGGATAAAATGTAAATACAGTAAGATTGTTAGTCACATCAGCGTTAATGACACCCGATTATGCTAATCGGAGGTCACTAAAATTTATGTTGGCTCGGTGTGTGAATATGCAAAAACAATGTTGGACGCCGTAGTTTTCTTTATTCCCCTACCAAACTTTACTAGTGATGACATGTAGCCTATAGCCGCATATCATCTTTCCCCCGCTGGCTGTCGAGGTGGTGTCCAGATAACGATGTGGGCTTTATTGATAATTGGCAGCCTTTCGGGGGAAAACTTAGTCTGATCAGGAGAGATGGCATCCACCCAGTTTAGATGGAGCTGCTCTCCTATCTAGAAACATTATGCTGCAGTTGCAGGCTTACACACGTCTCTGCACCTCCATTAGAGCAGTCACCCACCCAAAACCAAAAGCACATAAGAATGGCATCTGTACCCCGACCAGGAGAAAATGTTTAATAGATTTAATTTTAATGCATCAATTTGGTGAATTTTGAGAACCAAAATAGTTGGTTGTGACTTTTATTATTACAAGGCACATGGACGAGATGGGAATAGGCAGTGGACCGCAAGATCTCCTGGTCCGAGCTTTGGCAAGCTGAGTCTTACCGGATCAAGTTCCTAATCGCATCCGTCTATGACGTCTTACCCAGCCCATCCAACCTCTTCTGCTGGGGCAAGGTTGACACACCATCATGCCCCTTGACTTTTAGTGGATTTTTCGCCGAGGTTTCTGTGTAAATACGTGTTGCATATAATATATAAAAGTGTTAGTATTGTTTTTGAGTGATCAATAAGTGCTTTCTGCCTTTTTTTGGCCATTTTCTTTCCGTGTTCATGCCATCTTAGCACCCTGTTCATGGATTGTTTAGATCTGAATCCTCCATGTTTTTTGTAGTTTTGTATATTTTATTGATTGTATAAAAAAGTCCCCTGCAGATTTGTGGGTGAAGATGAACAGGAGGAAGGACCCGTCTTCATCCCAACTATAAGTAATAGTGTTTGTTGACAGTGGATATTATTTCTAATGTTATTATAAAAATCTTTTTCAACACCTAGTGTTTTTTTTTTTTCTTTTTGGCTTTGTCTCACACTGCTGTAATGCTTTCAATTCAGGTAGCAAAGTATAAAGTTATTTCTCGGTTGATTATTTCCAAAATGTCTGCATGCTGAAACACAAGGACTTCATATAGGTATTTCTGTCACAGGTATACAAAGGAGGTATGAACCCAAATGCAGTTAAAACATGTTTATTTAAATAACAAGCTAACAAAAACGTCCAAAAACTCGGGGCCAATTGCTCTGTCAGTTAGCATTGCCCTAGCTGTGTTGCGCTTTAAAACCGTACTCCTTAAAACGGAGGTTGTGGAGTTTAACACGCAGCTGCACACAAAATTGAATGTGATTGGTATGTAACGACTCACACAGGATCAGCTGATTCCTAGTTAAACTCAAGTCAAACTGCTTGGAATCCGGTAGTACTTTTTTTTCTGTCCGCTCCATTGCCCCGAACTCGTACGAAACTGTGATGTCTGAACTGAGGTACTTACCGAACCGTGATTTCAGTGTACCGTTACACCCCTACTGTCAAGGATCAACTCTTCTGCCTCCAACCCCAGAAAACTGTTCTCCATGTTCTCCTCCCTCCCCCTACCCCCTCCTTCCTCCCTTACTGCTGATGACTTTGCAACTTACTTTACCATAAAAGTAAAATACATCAGCTCCTCATTTACTCCCCCCCAACTCTCACCTCTGATGGCCTTACCAGCTTCAGCCCTCTCTCCTCTGAAGACGTTCACAGACTTGTTTCGTCTAACCGTGCCACCATACACCAAACACAAAAAGTGCTCCAAGGCAGCACTCATGAAAGTTGACGTTTTTTTGCATTAGCAATCATAATTTCTCGTCATGAAAATGTTATAGGTTCGATTACTTAATATTAATTAATTATATTTTATAATTATTAAACCACATGATCATCTAGAATCTGAGGTTTTATTGAATTTACACCACAAATTTTCTTTATTTGTGTTTTTAAACCGTTGCTCTCACACAAATACATGGAAAAAAGAATTAAAAATAACTTTAAAAAAGTGTATCTCTTTGGCATTAAATATTCTCTTTTATTCAATATCTGTATTGTTGAGCCTCTACCTATACACCCTTGAAATAACTTACACTTTGACTCCTAAAGAAGTCTCTTATATCCACTTTTCTTTTCTTTGACATCCTTCAAATCCTGTACAGCACACGCGCACACACGTACACGCACGCAAACAGACACAAACACAAATGTAAAAAATGACACCACTGATATTAAAGGTTGTATCAGCGATTCTGGTTGCCCTCACTTCCGTTGCGAGATTCAAAACAAACAGAGCCAGCTAGCCCATTTTGACTGGAGAAAGGAAGGAAGCTGCTTTTGTCTCTTGTTGGTAAGTCAGAAACTAATTGTAGATTTGGGTGTAGGCATTGTGTGAGTAAAGCTAGTTGTAACATTTAGTCTTGTGTTGATAGCTTGTTGTTTAAATTCTTGTGAAGCTGTCTATGCTAAGTGAGTAATCAGCTAGTTTCAGCCAGCTAGCGGATCGTGAGGTAAAAACAGATGAATGTGATAATTTATGTTTCGGCCCAGAATCGCTGATACAACCTTTAAAATCCATCTAGCTGATGTGACCCAGGAAGAACAAATGCCGAACATGTTGACAACCTGCAGATAACATGCACTGCCTCTTGTCCAGTCCAACTAGCAGATTGCAGGTAGTTTTAACAAGCAGAGTGACAGTGGGGACAGCCAATCACATGTAAGTTAGCGAGAAACCGGCAGCCGATCAGGGAGCGGTATTTAGGTTAGAGGCGGGACTTCTAGCAGAGACCGCCATAACCCTTTGTGTGCCATAATCATTGACTAAACACTACGGACAGCGGTTGTATTGATAGTGACTACACACTAGCGGCTGAATATTGGTAGGGACGTGTCCCTAGCGTCCCTACCCAATTCTACGCCCTTGTGTGTAGCGTTGTATCATTCATGGTTTCCTGTTGTTTTCTGAGTCACCAGGAGGCTTTCATGTATAAGATGTAAGCAAAAAAAAACAAAAACACAGAAACTTCACTTCCCTCCCTGATGCTGATATCAGACTGAAAATCCAAGTGTCACACTTTATAGACGTCATTGTGCGTGCAGGCAAACTGTTACAACAAAGTATCTAAATAGGTTGTCAAAACAAAACTATATCATAGTTTAATAACTGGAGAAATATTTGATCAGTTTATCACTAGAAGTATTAATATTTTCCATCATGATTACATTTTCACACTTTGCAATATCGCAGACATTTCATCATTTTTGGGTGCGACATCCTATAAAACACCATCACGGTTATTTATTAAAAAAGGGGGAATTAATAAAATGAAGGAAATTAGTTGTTGAGGTTTATAAAAAGCTTTCCATGAGGGTGAGAAAGTGAGGACACAGCCAACACATCAAGCTGAAGGGTCGCACCTCTAATATTAATAAAGCAATGAATAGGTGTGTGTGCATGCGGATGTGTGTGTGTGTGTGTGTGTGTGTGTGTGTGTGTGTGTGTGTGTGTGTGTGTGTGTGTGTGTGTGTGTGTGTGTGTGTGTTTGTGTGTGTGTGTCTTTGTGTGTGTGTCTTTGTGTGTGTGTCCTCAACCACATTGAAGAAACTACTTTAAATCAAACAGGGTGAGTTAATTCGATGCACCTCGTTGAATTTCAGAATGAATTTACACCTTCCTTCCTTTATATTACATTGATTTATCCATTGAGTGAGCGTGCCCATTTAGCCACCCGCCTATCAAATCATCCTCCGAAAAGATTATACTTTTGTTGCAGCATTCAGGTCTCAAAGTAATGCAGTGACTCAAACAGCAGGAGCAGTTGTTCTGACTGTACAGAAGAAAAAATGTGTTTTATTAAAACAAGCTTCATGGACCAGAGGCACAACGCATGTTGAGGCATTAGTGGGGGGCAGCTCAATGGTTCTAAATTGGCCTATAAAATCAAAGTAACATGTAACAGAAACCTGAATCTAATATAAAGGAGAATGCTGAAATACCTACAGGCCGAAGGACCCTGTAAATCAACTGATTAGGCCTTTGCAGGAATGGTAAACAGTATAAAAAAATAATGGTTCTCTGCATGAGCTCATGTGTGTGTGACTTCACCTACATTCATATACATTCATGTGTGAACTATCAAGTGTGTGTGTGTGTGTGTGTGTGTGTGTGTGTGTGTGTGTGTGTGTGTGTGTGTGCGTGTGCGTGCAGCGCGTAATAAGTCATGCTTGTAGTAATTCAATTTTGGGGCATTCCTGTGGACCTGTAGCAGCGCTCACAGCCAGTAAATACAGCCTGTTAAGCCCGGCTGATAACTTGGGCCCAGGACTCCTTTTTTTTTTTTGTGCGTGCGGAACAATAGAGAAAGATAAAGAAATATACTGCTTAACAAATGAGGAAGGAGGCAATAACAGTCATATTTGTTGAATGAACTCAAACGAAAATCTGAAGTCCAAGAAGTCAGTTCAAATATCACTGATTGTTTTGTTGTTTCAAAATGGCATAAAAATATAATTTCCTATAGCTGACGATTTAACCTGAGTTGGAAAATGTAAAGGTTTTATTTGCTTTTGCTTTGAGGTGAACACTTTGCTTTAATGTGCTTTCAATTCCATTTGTCTGTTTCTTTTTCTCGCTTCATTTATCTAATTGTCCCTTTGTTGTCTTTGACACTTTTGTCTCCTGGCCTCTGTGCACACTTGGTCTGCAGTCCAAATATTACACTTTGCCACACTCCTGGTCATTGGCACTTTATTATGTGATATTTCCAGATCTAAATTCTAACTTTGTTAATTTTAATTAAAGTAACTAGGCAAATGTATTGCTTGTTTGGTGAACATTAGCATATTTTGTTAAATGAAACAGGGTCCTGTTCAACAACCAAACTTTGGTTTTGAGTGCGCTGTTTCGGTATTGATAATGAAACTAAGGTATCAGCACAACCTTATATCTTTCAAATCACACCCTCTTGTAGTGAAACTATACTACCAATGCATGTTTGATATATTCAAGTCATTGGAGCAATCGTATTCAGATTGTAACCAGATGTTATTCTGTATATCATTGGTGACAAGCTGACCATTTATACTTACATTTATCATAGACAGTAAACTATACAACACAAGGTTGTAACGGAGTTCAACACCTTTAAGAGTGAAGAGGGAGGAGAAAGTGAGATATATATATATATATGGACGGAGCGTGAAACTTGGGGGGGGGGGGGGGCTCAGCACATGAGCTCATGACTGCAGCATTAGTGTAACATTAGTGTTAAGTGCTCGTAAAAAAAATCCCTCTTTGTGCTGCATTACCTCAGAGTCTAGGGGAGCAAGAAATTAAGTCAATAATATTGTGCTTATGAAAACTTTAATTTTGAATGTTTTTAATAAAGCATCTCTGAACGTGAGTGGAGGAAAATGGATCAAACAACACCTTAGAATGCCACACTTATATCAACAGACACTCAGACTATTTACTGCAGCACTAAAGATACTAAATACTCCTAGCTGCGGTGCCAGCGGCCCACACAGGCACAACTGGCATGTAAATACTTAACTGTACATGAAGTCAGAGCTCCTCCCTCTCTACATATTGTGTTTTGCAGCCCCCAAATGATCATAAATGTGACAAAATCACTTCTGCAAGTTAGTTTAAGAGACGTTTAATGCTAAATGCTCGCCAGGAAGTTTTCCTCACATTCTGGTTTCTTTTTCTCATCACTTACCGCATAATGATTCAGTGTTTGTTCCAAACCATGTTGAATCAGAGTATTTCTAATTGTCTCAACTTGTTAAACTGGCATTCAGATCTTTTAATTGGCAAATGGCCGCTTCTCCCCTGGGATCGAACGCTGACTCGGCCGGCTGGAGATGTTCTGTGTAGAGCGTCAGACATTCAGCCCATGGGCCAAAACATGAACGTCAAAGGGTCCAATCTGGCCTACTGGATTGTTTGTGTTAAATTTGCAGTCATTAATTCCAATTTTTCAATAAAAACAGGAAGCATCAGGAAGGATTATGTTGCAAGTCCCTAAGAATGGACAACTTCATGGTGAAATGAGTTGGACACTAAGTTGATTTCAGTCTCTTGTATGAGTAATAAATTAGCAAATTAAACTCAATATACATAACAAAGCTTTCACTAACAAAACATTTTCATTTTGCAACCAGAAGAACGGCTTACTAAAACATTTCATTGTGTCATTGTCGTGAGGGAGTCTCACACCTACAACAACCTGCTTTTATCCCACATCTGACATCATCACCGGGCAAACTGAGGCCGCTGCTGACTCTCAGTCAGTCCGGTCCCAGGTTTGGTTACACTAAGTCACACTAGGTTAGGCAATGTCCTGTTGCATTCTGTTTCTGTACCAGTCCGTGCTTTTACAGCTGGCTCCATTACCTTACACTTTTTATTTTCCCAGTCTGGGAGCTAAATATCTCCCGTTAGCTTAACGGGCCCCTGTGGTCGCTTGGACCAATTGTGTGTGTGTGTGTGTGTGTGTGTGTGTGTGTGTGTGTGTGTGTGTGTGTGTGTGTGTGTGTGTGTGTGTGTGTGGTAATGTGCGTGTGTTTAAGGGCAGCAGGGGGTCAGACTACCTGGCATCCAGATGTGGAACAAGAAGTTCTGCTTGAAACGCAGCTATTGTTTCCACCAAACTGTAAAGATGGTGTGACAGCTGTGGTAGAACGGTATCATTGTATTGTAGAAGACAGGTGAGAAAGGTAGCAGCAGCAGCAGCAGCAGCAGTGCCACTACATGGATGCAACAGGAAGCAGCAGTATGAGTAACAGTAGAAGTTCTAGGAGCTGTAGGAGTATGGCAGTAATACAGGTAATGGTAGTAGAAGTAGAGGCAGTAGAAAGAGTTTGAGTTTCAAGTGAATATGATGCCATAACTGTGTAATTCTGATTGATTATTATGATTACCACTACCAGAATAAAATAAAGTGTATACTATAGCTATACTATGCATGAATATATATATACTGTATATATATATATATATATATATATATATATATATATATATATATATATATATATATACTGTATATATATATATATATATATATATATATATATATATATATATATATATATATATATCACTGCCAAGCACAATTAAATAAGCAACACAATGATGCCAGTTAAGGTGTCACAGACATACAACCACAAACCAATGGCGCAACAGGATCCTAAATTCTCAACGGTGAGCAGGCTGAACTTCCTGTGTTGAAGCAGGCTAGTGTTATATATTATTAATAATAAATTATAGAAATAATTGACATCAATGTAGTAGTGCGGTGCCTCCACTGTGAAAATACTACACTTACGTAAGGCTAGTGAATGATGTTCCAGAATTTAAATAACATGTGAATCAACTACACCACCTTTCTCCACAGTCTCCACAAGACCGGCACCGAAAAAAACATTGCACCCAGGACAGGACTTCTCTCCAGCGACTCCAGACCCACACAGACTACCACTTCGCTGCCAAGATGGAATGTTCCGTGCTCGCGATTTCGCGGACATAAAATATTTACATACGATCATTGGTTTACAACAAAGAACAACAAAAGAACAAATACATCTGATTGGTCCATATCTTGTTCCCATCCAATATATAATACTAGTTTTAGGGGTCCTAAAAACACACACACAAACACACACATATATATATATATATATATATATATATATATATATAGTTATTTGGAGAACATTACATCTGTAGGGGGTCTCAATTTTGGAGTATGTTGGTTCTTTCAGTCGTGAGTACCAGCCAAGTACGGTTCTCAGTTTAGTTTTTATGGATATTTAGTGTGAAGGATGTCATAAAAATCATATGGCAAGCAGACAAAAGCCCATTTGCTAAACAACATCTTTGAAAATTGTTTTGACAGGACCACAATGAGAAGGTGAGTATTATGGAGATGCCACAGTGGAGGAAAACAATGTTTTCAGGTATAGACGATGATTATAATAGTAACCATAATAATAATAATATTAATAAGAATAGTAGACAGGGTTTCAAATGATGGCCTACTTTCATCCCCATTCGTTGTTCTGCGTTTGGGGGCGAGATGCCATGTTCATAGCACTCGTGGGGATTTAAGGGTTGATCCTTTTTTTTCCTATTATTTTCCAGAGTTTACTGTCTAACTAGCACGAAAATGATAATGCAAAAAAGTCCCCCTGAATGACAAAAACATATTTTGAGAAATGGGAAGTGAATCCAAAGGTTGCCAAAAGTCTCTCTCTCTCTCTCTTTCTCCGGCTCTCTCTGTTGCTCTCTCTCCCTCTGCAGCCGTTTTCCATTATCAGTGCCCAAACCAGCTTGTTAAAAAGAGTGAAACTCAAACCACAGTTTTGAAAATTACAGAATTCCTTCATAAATGCCCAGCCCTCCCCGCAGCTACACTGGGTTCAGGCTTGAGGTGAGACCGCCATACTACAACATACACACACACACACACACACACACACACACACACACACACACACACACACACACACATTATAAATTGTGCAGAAACAACCAGGGGTCTAATCGCACAACAAATATGCACAATATACATTCATTTGCACACGCTTTGAGTACATGCACACATTCACCCTGAGAAAGGCACAGACTCACAACATATGATGATAATGCAACAGGCTAACACACACACACACACACACACACACACACACACACACACACACACACAGAAGTGCACAGTAATAGTCCTGTGGCTACATCGCCCTCTTTCCTTGCCTCCTTTCAAACTTTAACCAGAGCCATTTGCTACAACAGCTGAGGCTGCCGCATAGCAACTGTTCAGACTGCCCTAGCAACAACAATATTATCATTTATTGGACCTCATTATGGCAGGAAAGTAATAATGAAACATTTCTTATTTTACACATTTTGTAGTATAATTTGCTTTGTTATCATGTTGGGTTCCAGTTGTGTACAGGCACAACAGAAACACTGTGATGCTGCTCTAAATGTTATCAAATCTAAAAGTGTTTTTGCCAGCAGCACACCTGGGTACTGGGTAGATTGCTTCTCAAAAATCTTTGAACTGGCAGGTAAATTGGGGCAGGTATGGTGATGCTTGATAAATTACACTTCTCTGCAGCTGCTGTTTAATTTCCCTTGTGTGTTTGCATGCGTGCCCTGCTATCACCGAACCCTCTCCAACCTGGCTAATAAATTGTAATCATTCTCAGCTGCTCCTACATGTAAAAATGTTAAACTGCCCAGATCCAACAGCGGTCATGCTCTGTAGATAAGATTAGAAAAGCAGAGGTGGACACATCCTGTCTTTCCGGGTGACTTTTAATGCTTGCGGCTGATACCGAAACAACAAATTTGATGCTGGACCGAGAAGTAAGAATGGAATCACACCAAACCACAAGTGTTTCACACATACGCTCCGTTCAGTTTCGCGCTCCATGAGTAATTCTGTGTTTTTCTTCAAGGGAAATTGGTGCACTTTGGCCATAATTGTTTCAAAACTGCTCGCTAATTATGACCTTTTGAAAACAAAGTGTACAGATTGAATGTGACATTTTGCTGCGCCTGCAGAATATAAACGTCTTCTCGCACTGGTTGAAGCCCAGTAAAACCTAATAATGAAAACAACCATGTCCCAACTGACACTTTGACTGAACTAGAAAGGCTTCATTCACAGGTTTCTGTCCACCGACCCCCCAGGACAACTCTGAAGAGTGTGTGCTGCTCTTTTATTTGGGATTGTCTATGATGTCATCAAATAGCCATTCAACGTGCTATTCGAGCTATTAGAGCTTATACTACAACCAAAGATACGAAACACTCATCAGCAAAGGTGGATTTCAAGTCTCATGAAGGAAATCATATTCTAACACAGTATGTATCAATGTGAGGCTCTAATGGAACGATTGGCCATCTTCCACAGATGAGAAAGGTCTTTCTGGTGAGTAAGTAGGTGGACCTTGAAACTTGTTGTTTTGTTGTTGTTGTTGTTGTTGTTGTTTTTTTTGTCTACAGTAAATATTACAGTACAAAAAACTCAAAAGCACACAGCACAATTGTTGGGGCTTATATGTTATAATAAAAAAAATCTAATATCAAGTCTTCATAATATATATTTGAGAATGCAACACCAAATCCCTCTTTGCTTGACCTTGTCGATGTGAAGACTAGCCATCGAATGAACTCTGTGGCAAAATTAGCATAGTTACTGAAATAAGGTGTGGAGAATTAAGGAGTGTCCAAACCTGACTTCACAGCTTCATTAATAACCCGTCACCCATTAAGGGAAAAAAACATAGCAAGTTTGGCTGATTTTAAATGACATTCCCTGAGTCAGTATGACAAAGGTTGCAGTGACAGGTTAGTATGTAATCCGCTGCTGACAGGACAGTTTCTACAAAAGTTGACTTATGATCATATCCTCCTCTCAAACAAACTGGTGGTGATTATCACTGCTATTCTCATTAAGTCTGCTGCTTGTAGAAAATAAATAGGCCGGCTTCTGGGGAACAATTTATTTGGGGCCGACAAGGAGCAGTAATCATAGCAGAGGTTAATAATATAATAAGGAGCACCGAGGCCTGCTCACGAAAGTATTCATCAGAAAATTATATGTTTGGTAACAGTTGCAAGAGGTGAAAACCATTAGACTCAACAGGAATTCATGAACGTGTGTTAGGATAGTTTGTAGACAATGGATGGAGATATTGATTATGGTATATTCATATATAGAAAGGACATGACTTCAGAGCAGACAGGATGTTTGGTGTCTCTCTCTCTCTCTCTCTCTCTCTCTCTCTCTCTCTCTCTCTCTCTCTCTCTCTCTCTCTCTCTCTCTCTCTCTCTCTCTCACACACACACACACACACACACACACACACACACACACACACACACACACACACACACAGCCAAGGCTTTACCAGAAGTAGTTCCAGCCTACTCCCTGTCACAGTGCATGGATTTCAATGGAGCATGCTCAACCATATTCCCACCATCTGTCATGATGATTTGAGAAGAGAGCAGGTTCTTACAACTATGGCAGCACATAAATGATGAAATACTGCATGTGTGAAGGCATCTTCCTTGATGTAGTCCTCTGCTGCCATCTGCTGGCAAAAACATCAAATTAAACTGTAACAAAGACTCCTGACATTATTGCATTGGGTTCTATATTGCATGATTAAGTAAGTTTAAAGCTTTTACAGAATGCCAATGTTAATACTATACATAAGACAGCACTCAGTACCTGATAGAGCTACGTCTTCCTCTACTCGCCACAGATAAACTGTCATAATTTCACATAATGACCTCAATTCAGACTGTTTTAATGTTACAGTTTATATGGGAATGGATGGTTTGACTTTGTTTTATTTTCTCTGGTTTTTAAATTGGTCTCACATTTATTTCCAGGTAGCATTACAAGTTCTTTCAGATAGGCCTTTTCCCAGCTGCTCAGACACTCTCTGAGACCTCAGGGAGTTTGGTCTGGCGTCTCCTGATGCTGAAATAAAACACAGCGGTTAAAGCAATGGAACTGGAGCACAGCCATAGACAACACTCTGTGCTGTGTTTCACAGTTAAACAGAATCATTGCTGTAAAGATGGCTGTATTAAATTACTGTTTAACAGATCTTAAGTGCTGGATGTCCTAAAATGTCCTTCAGTCCATTTTAGACAAACCTCAGGTTGTTTGAAGCCCAAATACGTGCCAGAAATGAACTCATTTAAATGGATCTCATTTGATTTATCAAACATTTGATGTACACCAGAAATGATCTTTGGTTCATGTTCATGATGACCGTCATCCAAAAAGCGTAACCGGACATGTTTTCATAAAGTATAGTACGTTGCATAGATACTTATTTCAACAATAAGAACCATCCTTTGATCCATCTCTTGACTTTAATTTGCCATTTTTAGAAATGTTCACTGGTACTGAGTTATTCACATATTAATATTACTCTGCATTAATGCATGACATTAAAATCCTCCTTTTGTTGCTGTTGTTTATCATAATAAAAAAAAAGCTACATTTATTCCATTGTCTTTTATTGAACATGTATATCTGCAGTACAGCTCTGAGCCCACTAGAGGGCCTGAATGTATGCATTGTTCTGATAACTGTAGTCTAAATACACAGTGAGTCAAATGTGCATCCATTCGGTTTGTTTTATTGATGAGAGGAGAATAAGGAGAGCCTGTTAACGCCACCTAATTTATTCTGTCTCATTTATTAAGTATTTAACATTTGTATATGTTCTCAGTAACAAATGTCAAAAGTTGCCATTTATCAAATGTATATCTTTTCATAATGACTGATTTGCCTATTAAAGATAATAAGCTGGTGCGGAAATGACAGTTACAATGATCAGGAACTTTCATTTACCCACAAATCCGCTCTTTTTTATAATTCATAGATAACGCCTGTGAACTTGGTTGTGATGGATTGTAATTTTTTTTAAACTTGGTCCCCCCCTCAAAAAATGTTTTCATAACGCTGACTTAAGAGGCATCTTCAGGTCTAATTCAGCTTTAAGCTGCTCAATCAAAGAATCTTCCTCCACGGGTCTCATTTGGGACGCCATGTTTTAGGTTGTGAAGAGGTAACCACAGCAGCATTTCTATTTTATCAAAGGGGATGGTGAGTTAGTGTTGTGATCCTTACTGCTTCTTGGGAGTCAAATGCTCTAACTCACCTCACTGTTTTGTTGGCTGCCATAATTTGAATGGATATGACCCCGCCCCCTTTGCTTAAACTATTCACTACCTCTGTTAGGGTCGTCTGGAAAGATGAAAAATGACCAGACAGTGTGTGTTGCTGCACAGACAAAAACAAAGTGTCGTCACTGATGATTATATCAGCTGTGTCCTCAAAAGATCTCATTCAAGCTCATATCAGTAAATCTGAGCTGAAAAGGAGACAGAAGAAGATTAAGTCTGCTCTGCAGGACGAAACTCTGTTCCAAGTAAAAGTCCAGCACTGTATATTTTATTGAAGTGAAAGTACGAAAGCATTGGCATGGCTGGTAAAGTTGGGGGTTATTTGTACTCTATGAAGGCCTACTGATAGGTAACTGGTTAATTTCAGCAAGGGATCAATAATGTCTTTATCCAAAATAATACATCACAATGTATTTGTTGATTATATTTGGATTATTATTCATCTTAATCTACATAGTAGCTTGTGGTATCAAATACAGGTTGTGGAGTAATCTGAATCTCCTCTTGTGGTAGAGAAGAAGCATAAAGTAACAGAAAATTAAAGTTAAGTTAAAAGTACCTGGAAATTAGTTAACTTCTCTACTTGAGTAAATGTACTTAGTTGCTTTCCATCACTGACAAGGCATTGTCCTGCATTATTCCTCCAAGGCTCCTTCACCATTGAAAACTATTGCTGATCAGACACACTTTTGTGCATGTGTGATTTATCAGATAAGAGATCACATTATTGTGAACATTTTTGAATGGTTATTTTATTTATCGATTATCTTGACTGGGCCAGGAGACAAGTTTGCTGTTAATGTCATACACAATATTTGAGCTTCATCTCGTGGACGCATATTGCTGTAATAACGTCTAGATGCCACGAGGTGGGAGTGTTGGTCCGTTATGTTGAAGCGAGCTCTCATGGACCACAGAGCAAAGCAAAGGGGTACTGTACATCCATCCACCTCAAGAATAGAAACATCCACTGCTACTACGAATAATAATAATAATAATAGTAATACCAATAATATGTATAATAATAATAATAATACTAATAACTCAATGAATACATATACTTTGCTGCACTATTTCCATTAATAATATTTATTTACGTGAATTCGAGATAAAGCCCCCCACCCCCCTCCTCTCCCTCTAAACCGCTCCAAATTTGTCCTGCACGTACCTGCTAGCTGATTGGACGGCTCTCTGATTGGCCTGCCCTGTGATTGGCTGAAAGTTCCGTACTCGGACAGACAGACGACGCAGTTTGTTTTCTCGCCTGCGGCTGGTATCTGGACGGTGAGGCGCTGCTGGAGGCAATGTGGATATAGTATTCAGGTTTTTAGGTAAAAGTGTGAATAGGTTCGTAAAGAGGCGGGACGTGTAGAGAAAGTCCAGGCTTTTTCTCTTTGTTTCTTTCTTTCCCCGGCTCTGTGAGCCGTGTCCCGCGGGCGCTTTGCATGCGGACTGTCATTCAGAAATACTACAGCCTCACGTGTTTGACCTTAGCCGCTATAGTTTAGATTTTTTTTTCTACATTTACTCACATATTTCCGTCAGTCACAGCCTACTTTGTACACAAAGTCGACTTCATCCGCGGCAACTTTGCTTTTGGGTGACACGCGCGCGGCTCATTACGTCTGGTGAATTATTCTCGGTTTGAATTGCGGATTAAATCATCGACATCCTAAAATCACAGGAGAGGAGGTGACGGACTTTGCGGGAGAGAGGCATGCTATACGTGCAGGTCATCAGAGAGTGAGACATACTTGCGGATATCTCATCACTTTTAACAGTAAGTCTGACTTTTATTAACACCGGCTCTTAATGCTCGTCTGTCGCACTTTCCAGCGAGTTTAAAGTGAACCTGTCGTAAATCTTAATCACCTTTTCAGTCATCTTCTACATCTTAAAGCTACACACTTGCTATAATAAAGTTATGTGAAGTTTCTGTGGAGGACAGTTCTAACATGTCACAGCAAAGATGGTGTGGTTACAACTCCACATTAACATTGTGAATATGGTTTCATAAGGAAAGGTGAACATGCCAAACTCTATGAATGCAAGGGAATAGGGTTTATGATACAGTTTTTTATTAATTGGCATGTTAATTGTTATTTAAAGTGCAAGTGCTATATACATGTCTTAGATCATCATAATACAGACAATCCCATGATGCAGACTCATATTTCAAACGTTTAACCTTGAATGTACAGTCCTCTGCTTTGTGTGATGTTTATTGTACATTTAGGGGTTAACGATTGTTCTCCCAGTACATAAATACACTACTAAACTTGTTCAAATAAATGTGACGTGACCTGACTCCGGTAGGTTGGAAAACTACTTGTGATTGCCACAAATCCAATCCATTATCCTGGCCTCTTAAGTGTGTAGCAGTTTTCTGGTGAACTGAGCCGCCGAGGTTGACAGATGCTGATCAAAGATACAGCATGTGAAGTATTGAAATAAGATCTCATATGGTTCAGGGAAGAATTTATGTGCGGAAAGATTAAAACCTCTGTAAGGAGAGACATATGGGCAGGTGGACGGAATAAATCTGTGAGCAAAATAACTTGACTTCCAGAACATCTCTGCTCCCGTGTCCTAGCAGTCAGACAGATTTATAGCAGTGTCTAGCAGGCGATGAACACTTTATTTTATTTTCACTGCAGTGCAGGTTTGCAAACCCAAATAAGGTTCAGAAGGCACAATACACTGAATAAAGGAGATGAAGTGGAAACATGTTGGAAGGGAGTGCACGCTGCCTTTAGAAACTGTAGTCTGGTGGGTTTTGCTGCATAGGAATTAAAAGTGTTATAAGAAATATACACGTCACAACTTAGTTTATTACTTTCCTTTATCAAGAAAAAAATTCATTATTTTTTGTCGAGTAATTCCCACTTCTGTGTCTTCTGAAATCCAAGGCAGGTTTTAACATAGATGTTCACCAGCTGTCAGCCAGGTGGTAGTAAATTATATTTTAATTCCTTTGCTCCGGCAGCTATTTTGGCAACAAAAAAAACATGGGATGGTGAAATGATGTGTACGGCTTGTGGATTTTCCGGATAAATCCGATTCTAATAACGGACGACACAACAGTTTTGATAAATTGATGATTTATATACAGAGATATAATCTGGAAGAATAAAATGAACCTCTGAGGTGGGGAATAATTACCTTATCTTTCAATAAGCAACATCATTTTTCCCCTCTCATTTAATTTCCTTTCAGATCAAAGAGGCTGAGAATTCTTATTCCTGAAAATTAATCCTAAATGGAGCTTCAGTGGGTCTTTTTTTTGCTGGAGGTGGTCCTGATGTCCACTGCTGCCAGAGGTGAGTAACAGAAGCACCGATTAACACAGAGACTCAGCATAAAAGTTATCACTGCCGACAGTCGGATGGACTTCATGGCGTCTGTGAAGGTTCTCAGTCATCCTGGTCAGGGTAACTTTGAGCTTCATCGTTCTTATCCATAAAGCTTTCGCTCATTGGCAGTACTTCAGTAGTAGTTCACCTAGCGTGGAGTGAATGGGAGTGAAAATTCCTTTTGTTAAATTCTTGCCGTCACACTGCTGCACCCAACGTCAGGAGGATTTGTTTGAAACATGGTGGTACGATTGCTTTGACTGGTTTTGGACACAACGTTCTCATTAAAGCTGAACACATGGAGGGAGAGACAGTAGCAGGAGTGAGACGTCTCCTTTCGTCTTCTCTGTCTTTGGAACTACTTTAACAATATGCTTTGTAAACCACTTATTGGCTCATTCTGAATTGATACATTTCAGATTTTGGAATATCTGCACATATTTGTCCTGGGGTGAACTTTGCTTCGAATGCTTTTGCTCTTCAGATAGTCAGTGAACCTTTGACTTTGACTGGTTATTCAGTTACTGTCAGGTATTCCAGCACTCACCTGGGAATTTCAGACTTTTAGTGTGGATTTCTTCCCTTCAGCTTATTTTATTTTTTAAAGATCCTATCTTGTTGGCTGCAAGTAAAAGTATTTCAGCTCAAAAAGTTAAGATGAAAAGACCAGCTGGGAGGTTGTGGATGGGGTCAGATAGTACCCTTGGTGTCCTACCTTGTTTCTTTGGATGAAACTAAACACAATAAAAACAAACTCAGATCAGCTACGGAAGCTGTGCATAGATGAGAACGATCCCCAACATGCAGGCTCTATGGGCAGCCGGTCGCAGAGTTGGCGCCCGTTCCCGAGATCACACCGAAGATGACTTTTCAGCGGGAACAAAGCTGCGTTCAGCGAGGCGAGGTCGAGCCAGCATGCAGACACAGGGCCGAAAGTAAACACAGGCATAGACCGCAAAGAGATGAGATTAGATTAGCCTATTAGGGATGTTTGCTGTGCAATGCTACAGCATTTCTTCCCCCTCACTGCCTGCAGTCTGTCAATGAAACCAGGACAGACACCAGAGAGGGAAAGAAGGCAGGGGTGAGGGTGGAAGGGAGCGAAGAGGAGAGAGGTGGAAAGAAATAGGGTGAAGAAGGGGAAAGGGGGGCCTCGGGACATAGGGAGTGGGGATAAGAGAAATAAGGGAAGTAGGGAAAGGATCAAATGAAGTGAGAGGAAAGAGAGGGGAAGAAAAGGGAAAAATAGAGAAGGGAAGGAAACAGATTATAGAGGGGGTGTGAGAGAGAGGGCAGAAGAGCATGAAGAGGGCAGAGGGGACAAAATGACATAATAAACCTATTAGGAACTGAAGTTATCTTGTGATGGGCTGGACTTGAGTTGCCTGACAAGGTTAACATACAGTATAAGCATTGGAGAAATCTATCTGAAGCTGCTGCAGTGAAATGAAGTAAAAAATGAAGAAACATGCTAATGTGTGTTTCTATGTTGGCCAAACTATTGTAATGTATTGTTATTGATGCTGTTCTTGCATGTGTAACACTGACTGGAGACTAGATTTCTTTTAAAAGTTAGCATTTGTGATCTTGGAACTTTTTTTAGGCAAACCCAATCCATTTCTGCAAGACTTACCTGTAGCATTAGCCCTGGATTTTTGCAATTTCACCATTTTACACACAAAATATGCTAAGTCTGCATAATGTTAAGTGCCAAGGTCAAGCAAAAGGGCATTGCCTAGTGGCATCTGGATGATAGGTGTCGAGGCAGAAAAATAAACTTTTAACAGTCGATCTACAGCATGCCACTCTAGGGTTGGCAACAAAATCGATACTCAATAAATAATCAATACTAAAAATGACAGCTACATCTCTGTCTCTTTCTAACAGCTGAACAAATGAACAACAACACTGAGCTGATGAACACAGCTAGCGCTGCTGCTGGAGGGCCTTCAAGACCAGTTTTAGTAGAAATTGAACAAAGCAAAAGTGCCGTTTGGAAGTATTTAGCATACGAGGCTAACGGCTGGGGAAACAAGCCGATATGCTAGCAATGCTAAAATAGCGGCACAGAGTCGAGTAGCATAACACACGTGGTGAAGCGTCTTAAAGACTGACACCCTCTACACTACCTCATTACACTAATGGCTAACGGCTAACATAGTAACGTAATGACGGAGCTAGGCAGGTAACATCATCAATCCTGCCTGTCTTACGTTAAGAGACGTTAATTTGACAGGATAACACAATAACATGTAGCAAAAGGTAAACCAGCTACAGAACCAGTAGCAGCCTGCTCTACCAACTCTATTTGATCAGCAAAGAAAATATGGTGCCAAATCACCAGAAACACAGGCAATAAACAGGACTGTAGCAATATGCATTCTATATAATCACCCTACAGTTATATTACTGTTTTCTTTGGTTTTTGCACTACATCAGAAAACTTTTTAAAAAGTGTTATTGATGGTAAAAAAATTCTGCCTCTTAATTTTTGTTAATTTTCTGTGGTAATGAAAATGGTATTGAAAATGTAGTATTTTCCTGGGTATAGGTATTGACATTCAAATCCTAGTATCATGACAACCCTACTCTGTAGCAGGAAAAAAAGTCTGTGAGTATCAGACTGACCAGAAAGAAACAAAGTCTTTAAGAAACTGAACACGCTCTACAAATGTCCCAGTTCCTCAGCAGGATTTGTGCCAGTTACTGTGCAGAGAAAAGACTTACGCAACTTAAATAAATCAAATGTGAGGCAGATTATATCATCTGGTACCACCAGAACTGTCCGTTCAGGCTCTTACTGGATCACTCACTACAGCTCCATTTGACCATTTGCAGCAAGGTTGCAAAAGAAAGAATTCATTCAGAACAATTTGGTTTATTAAATCGGGTAATGAAAAGCAATAACATCATTGTAATTTCCAGTCTTTCGGTTCAACCTTCCATTAAACAGCTGATAAATTTAATAGAAAATATTGTGCAAAAGCGTCCTCTCATAGTCCACCCTTGAATTCTTCACTGCACTCTAAGAAATGACGTAGGAAAAAACATTTTATTAGTGACTTGGTGACTACTGAGACAGCCCAGAGAAATATGCATACCGGAGGTGGGTTACTCAGGGCAACTGTATCAACAATGTACAATAAAATGCAAAACATCATAAGACACATTGTGACATGATTTCAGATTAAAAACATCAAGTATTTTGTGGCCTCATCTATTGGGCAATCCCTTTTGCACTCAGGGTTCAGTTATAGTAAATGTAACACCACTATTTAAGAAATCCGTGATTTGTATTGAAAGAAGACAAGGACACTATTCATGGAATGAAAAATGAATCAACAACAGAAAGGCCAAATAGTTTTGAATATGTTGAAAGTTATTTTTCCCTGGGTATCCTTGGATGTTGGTGAGAGCTGAGCATCAGATGGCACCGAATGCTGTTTTCCATTGTGAGTGCCGATTGGCAAAGGGAAGCTGAAACAGCGGGACAGCTAAGAGCTTTTCTGGACTGATGCAACACGCAGAGATGAAGTGAAAAAATGAGGAGATGGATGGCTGGAACAGGGCGGAAGGAGTGGAAGAGGCAGAGATGCAGGTGAAGAGAGGAACAGGGTAGCCAAAGAGAAAGCACAGGAGGCAGACAGAGATAAGCCTGGAGATCGAGATAGAGAGAGATAAAGATGCAACCTTAATGCCCCTTTTCCCTGAAGAGTCACATAATAAACTACACTCCAGAGGCTTACACAACTGCACTGTTGAACCAGTGTCTTGGCCTCTGCCTATGTATGTATGTGTGTGTGTGTGTGTGTGTGTGTGTGTTTGTTTGTTTGTTTGGTAGTGTGTGTATGGCTGAGCATAAGACTGAGCATCTGAGAGATTAGCATTCTCCCCAGTGTTGAGCTGAAAAACACTGAGCTGAGACCGGGGTCAAAGACAAGCAGTAGGGCAGGGCATTCTGGGCTACCTGCAGCTGTACACAGAGTTATAACGCATTTGAGCTGCATGGTACGGCTCAACTCGTTGAATCAATTCTCTTTTTTGTTTTGTTTTCCATTGGCAAAAGCTTTGGATAGTAGGCTACCTTTTTTGGTATCACCTCCATCAAGGCTCCAAGTGAGCTGAGTCGATACTAGAAGGTGGACCAATCACTGATTGGTCAGGTAATCTTTAATAAGCCGAGCTAGCATATTCACCTGACTGAGATTTAAAAATGGCAGCCTGCAAAGCCACGGCATAGTCAGTTGACGAGGAGCAGACATTCCTCTGTTCGGTTGCCGATGAAAGGATCCAGACTGAGCTGTGACCCGCTGAAGCTGATGTTGCACAGTTTTACACAGTGTCGCTATGGCGATTCCGCCTTCATCGATGGGGCGCTATCTGCAGTGGAAAAGGAGATCTAGAAATGTACGTGGTACCATAAATAAGTTGAGTTGAGACGAGTGGAGCTATACCGGCAGTGGAAATACTTTAACACTGTTGAAAGAAATTAGAAAGATCGATAGCACGCTCATGTTTGTGTGCCCCAAACAATTTCGAAAGCACAGAACACATCAATCTTAGAAGATCAAATGTGTTCAATGGGAAGTGCATGCCTGTGTGTCGGCTTTCCTCTACACAAAACATACATTAATTGTACATGTGATGTGAAATAACCACGTGTATGTCCGATGATTATCAGCATGTCAGATGGTATTTACGTAAGCCAGCTGTTAGACGCTTCGCGGTCAAACAACTGGCGCAGTAGAGGATAATGATGACGTGACTATTGAAGTTCCTCTAGCAGAGTTTTTTATTTTCTTCTATGTTGTGTGACATGAAAAGACCTTCAGCATGTATCATCGCATCACAGTCTGCGTCTGCTAACCCAATCCTTCAAAGCAAATTCAGAAAAGAAGATGATGATGATTTCCTGATGCAAAGTCTAAACAATTTAATGTTTTCCGGGTGATTGTGCCGTATAGACCACCCATTATCCAGAGGGTGGGAGAGGCAAAAGAGACAATGGTGAGAGGGCTCATTTATCATGATACCAAGTATATCATGATAAAGGAGTCACACACACATTGGAAATGCTTCTTCACCGCGGCGAAGTTCCCAAACCAGAGATGCACATGCAGCATCAGAGAAAGACAAGAGATACAAGTGTAAACAACTGTATTTACAGATGCTGAAGGCGTATACAACTAGAAGACACTACCATAAATATGACCGAGCACGCGTAAGCACAGAGAGGCACACACAGCCCACAGTCACTTAACTACCTCCTGGCCCACACACTCATTACCGAGGAATGTAATTAGCATGCTAACACTAACAATGATGGGTAGGAGAGGACTGCTGTTGGGTAAAGGGGGCTGGAGGAGGAGGAACACAGTCACCGGAGACACGAGTGCTGGATAACCGGCGGAGCTTTAATCTGTCAATCATTTCCTTCATTACTGGATCAATAAAGTGTCGATGTAAATGTGTGCGTCCATCTCATCCCAAAGTCCAAGTTGACGTCTTCAAATGTTATTCTGTTTGCAATTATATCAAACATGAACAAAAAAAGCAGCAAAGTCTCCTTTCAAGAACCAGAGAATGGTTCCAGCTTCTTTGCTTGAAAAATGGCCTAAAACAATAAGTCAACTTTGAAAACAGTTTCAGACATTGTCCTGTAACTAATCAAGGGATCTTTTCAGCTTTCGTATCATTAACGTCATCGTTGGGTCAACTTCAAGCTAAATGGTTGCAGCCAGTAGTGTCCAACTCACAGGGCTAAGGAAGGAGGAGAGAAATAGTGATATCTTCAAGGTCCCTATGACTGAATATTGAGATTTGGTGATGCATTTGCGCCCTGTTTCTTTCATACTGTAGGTCTTAGCTCCAAAGGCCGCCATCTAACAAGCAGTTATACGTGACCAATGATTAAAACAGGTTAATATTTAAAGAATCGTGTCATTTTAAGTTTAAACTACAGCCACACACTGTGTTGAGCACTGATTCATCGTGTTATTACATTTCGTGATAAGACACATTGTCAGTTGCGGTCAGCATCTTCTGCCTGTCTCTCCATGTGGAGAATGGAGGAGTAGAGCATCTTGACTCCTCACAGAGTAAACAACTGCATACCACAGACAGATGCTTCAAACACACAACTTCACCTCATTGTAAACAGACACACTCTATAGACTCCCGTCAGTAAATCTCCTCCACCCCCCCACTCCTGTTTTTTAAGCATGCAACGCGTCCTAAGTCACAGCTAACTATCGTAAATACCATTTGACATGCTGATAACCATTATATGGCCTGATGGCGGTGGTGAGCATCTGCCTGCCAGCCGCAGTGAGAGCTGGATCCACAGTTGTAGTTTTTCATCAGCAGTCACGGACGAATTAAGTCTTTGGTGACTCCAGTATGCAGCTTAATTTATTAGTTAAGGAGTTTGTCTTTCTGAATGAGAGAAAAGTGGTAACATTCAATACTGTGTGTGTGTGTGTGTGTGTGTGTGTGTGTGTGTGTGTGTGTGTGTGTGTGTGTGTGTGTGTGTTGTTGGTTACACGGTGATTAACAGACAAAGGGCATCTTCAAAGGGCACAAATGACTCTTTCAGTTCCCCTTGTTAAATCCTAGCATCGGGGCCAAATGTTGTCTTGTTGATAGAGCTGGTGCTGCCAAAGAAAAACAAAATGAGAAATTTAGCCATTGATTGTCACTTGTTATTGTCTTTTGTAGTTTGTGTTTGAGTTCAGAAGTTTGGAATACGTTTGTCTTTTTTACATAGAGTCTAGAGTGAGATGTCTCTGTGGGATCCTCAGCCAATAGCTTCATTTTAAAACACAGCATCACATATACACACACCCTGGCTGGGTTTTGTGCCCCGACAGAAATTAACCGACACTGACATGAACCCATTAGCGGGGCCCTTATGGAGCAGCTCCTCTCCCCCACACCCGCCAACTGCAACCACTGTTCTCCTCCTCAGAGTTTTACAGGGCCTGTTAATGTTAAAGGCTGTTAGCCCACATTTAGATAAAGTCAATGTTTGCTTTGACTTTGCTAATGGTGGGGTGGTAATGGGGCTGTCTGGGTCTCTTTGTGGGGGTTGATGGTGTGTCGCAAGGATGTGAAGATGTGATGTGTGTTTGCGGAGGGGGGCAGCGCCGAGAGGACGGGAGAAGATAAGATGGCAAACGGAGGCTTTGTGAGGACAAATAGTGAGAGACAAAGCAAGACATTTTTAAGAACAATGACCCAGCTAACTATCTGTCACTATCTGACAGTATCACATCATCTAGCAAGTGAAATATTGAAATTCAGGAATCCACCTTTTTATGGCTGCACCATTCATTCAAATGGAAATATTCACTCTGCCATCATTTTTATAGATTCGGCCGGTTTATTTGCTGTGTTTGGAAACTTTGGATCCTCTTACAATAAAAGTTATTTATTATTAAACAGTGTTTTGGCTGCAAAGCATGAGTAGGAACTAATAATTTATTGTAGTGCGAACACTCAGAGACAGTATGAGCTCATAGGTGCTGGGGTAAGTTTTGACAGCAGGCGGGTAGAAGGGTATCTGAGCAAGAGAGGAGATACATCTGTGTTTGCTCTTTAAAGGCACGCTTCCACTTTCTAGCATCGCTTTACACCAACACACACAGCATGTGTTGTCTCTCGCTCTTTCTCTTAATTTTGTCGCATGTGAAATAATGTTGGATTTAGCTAAGATGGCGTCTGACATTGCAGTTCTATTAGTAGATATTTGTTGTCGTTGAGAATGAGCTATTTCTTCCATTTGAGTGTGACGTTATAAATAGTAGTTTCTCTCTCCTACATAGTGCAGTATTGTGTGGGTCGCGGCGCCACAGTGCAGTATTGTGGTCTCAGTGGGGTTGGGGTATGTTTGGTCAATGCTACAGCACTGCGGGGTCAAAGGTCAGCCAGTGGCTGAGGGAGGGGTCAGGGAGTGTGTGTGTGTGGGTTTGTGCGTGTTGGTGAGGGTCAGAGAAAGCACATGCCTGCACCAGAGGAGACTGTAATAACACACCAGGAACCCCACAGGACAACACACACTCTGCTTTCACTCCCTTATCTCCTCTCTGTCTCCACTTACTCACCCCATTGACATTTGTGTCAAAAACAGAATTAGCAAACATCCCCCAGAAGATTTTGAGCATCAAACTCTTTCACATTCTGGTGAATTGGCACAAAAAAAAGAAAGTAATGGGCCGGAGATGAATTAATGGCTGGCCAGTCGGCGCTTATATAGGCTTTGCAGTCAATGGTTTTCATCAGGAACAATTCTTTTAAAGGAAAATAATCAAAAAAAATATGTCACTCAACTAATTGTCTGTACTCTGCTACCTTTACATCGTCTCTGTCTGCTCTCTCTGTCACCTTCGCTCTCACCGTCTGACAATTTAATTCCTGTCCCACTTTATTTGTCTCTGGATTCTTTCTCCCTTGTCTCCCTTTCAATCAGACACACACACACACACACAGTCTCCAGCTGTTATTCCTGATGGCCTTACAAATGAGATGTTGAAAGGTGATCGCTGGGACAGGAGACACAGACCCTTGTTTTCTTTGGGCTTTGCTCTGTCAGATTGGGGCTGGTGGGGGGGGGTTACAGTGCTCAGGGCAGCTGTGTGTATGTATGTATGTGTGTGTTATTGACTTTGATAGACAGAAACACAAAGACGACCCTAAACCAAAAATACTGGCATTATGACCTCAGTCTCAAATGTGATTGACATGTTATGGACAATCAGACACGTTTTCTCTCCTTGGTTGTTTATCAGACGTACAAATGACCTTTGACCCCGGGAAGTGGAGGCTGATCAGGGGCAGGATGTTAAGGTGGACGGCTTTCGGAAATACTTTTTGTAAGCTGTTGCTGTAGATTTTATCTGTGACATTCTGGGTCAGTGCAAACATACAGTTTTTGACAGTGCAAATTCAAGTGTTAACATATACAGGTTGTTCCCATAGCATGTGACAAGGTCAATATCATTCTTGCTTCTTATTTTTTTTTTTTTTTTTTTACATCTACTAAAGCAGGAAATGCTACAGTATTTTAGGGATCACAAATGGCAGCAGAAACATTTCTGAGATGGACTTCCTTGTGCTGCACGAAGACCAAAAAAACGAAAACATGACACAAAGTTTAAAAACGCCACACATGAGGGGACACAAACGCACTTGTCTTTCTGCCAGCTGTCGATGTGGAATCCATAATGCAGGAGGAATGTGGGAGATGTGGGGGTGGGCCCTGCAAGATGGCACATAAACACTGGTCACTGTGGCCGTGTGGCTAAATAAATGCATTCTTATTGTCTTTAAATTAATTCGAAATGTTCAAGATTTACATTCATGTATTTTGTCACGTTTAGTTTGGGTGGTTTCTGCAACTTGGAACTTGGAACTTGAGAACTCGAAGATGGAGTGAAAATTGGGCAGCAAAGAAAGGGGAAATGCGAACATTGTTTAAAAATGAGGATAACAGTTCACATTTTCAAAGTATTCTGTTTTGCAATCTGTTGTTCTGACAAATAATGACAGAAATGGTTGTGCAGAGAAAAAGCCACAGTTGTGTAGAGAAAAAAATACTTTTGATTTGATTAAAAAAAATCTTAGATTTCGATTACTCTTTTTCTGGATTTGTTGTGAATCTGGCTTTAAATGTTTGGCTCGGCCTTAAACTGGTTTACTGCTGAAGCTTCTGGATTTAAAGACAGTGAAACTGACTTTAAACTGGTGAATACAGCTTCGATGCTGTTTAATAGATATGACATCCATTGCATGTCTGTCCATCCTGGAAAACCGTCCTCCCTCTGCTCATGATGAAGTTTCTTCCTTTTTAACCTTTTAAAGGGTTTATTTTGGGAGTTCAAACTCACCCAAATCCAGGGTCTTAAAGCAGTGTTTTATACTCTACAGATTGCAAAGCCCTTTAAAAAACAAATGTGTGATTCTTGAGTTTTGATTATGTAAATTGAACTTACTCGACTTGACTTATTAAATTAATTTAATTCAACAAATATGTCCACATTAAGCTAGAATAAAAGCCAAAAGTTCATAACCTCAAACTTGGACATTGTGTCCTGACACACTGTGGTACAACTATTTCAGGATTTCACAGACGCAGCCCAAGTAGACAGTGCTGACTCTGAGTGTTGATTGTTAATAATTTGAAAAGCAACAGAGAATAGAATGAGAGGCATTTCTATTTTGACCAAAGTGACATAAAAAACATTGGCCAGATCTGTGTAAAAGAAACTGACAGAGTATCTCCAGATATTGCTTCGAGCTGCAGTGAAATAACCGTGGACATTAATCCCCCGCCAGTAACCACACAGTGCTGACATCTAGCTGAAAGGCCTGCGGACCAGTTAACTGTGTTAATTATTTCCCAGTACAGCCCTTCATCACATTGGTCAGCTCAGCGTACTTATTATCCGGAGGTAATCCCTCTGTTGTGCAGGCACTATTATCACACAGGGACACAACAGGCCTATTCTTCCACATGTAACTAACAAAGGTACTTATAGGCCGCTTTCTGGGGTTTAACTGTTGTGTTGTCGCAGCTTTGGGGAAGGCAGTGAAATGTGGTGGAAAATAGAGAAGGTGCGGGAAAGAAAGCTCTGGGATCAGTGGCTGTAACCACATTACATTTTACTAAGGTCGGTTCACCCTGTCGACTGTATGTAGCTCTCTGTGGTTGAAAGTAAGTACAATTTGGAAGTACTTGAGTATTTTATCTTGGCATTACTGTCCTGTGAAACCCATGTATCCACAGAATGTCCATTGCATTGAAAAGTAAAGTGTTTTAAAGATGTATTAAATAAAAAGGCTTGAAGTGCCTATAGCTCTTCTATTTTGCCGACTCCATTGTGGGGAAGTTTTGATTGGGAATTTGACGTAGCACCCAGGGACGACAAACCCCCTCGGGACCCGGGGCTCCTGCTCCTGAAATTCTGCTAGGGCGCTTCAATTTCCAGATAATCCAGTAGCTTCTTTAGTTTATTTTTCTGAAGTGGCAGCCATATTGGAATACATAATACATAAGATCAACCAATATATGGGTTTCACTGGACAACTACATTATACCACCCAATACTTCTACAAATCATGCAAATGAATACTCCACTCCACAATAATCAGACAATATTATCAGTTAATAAAACATGTGTTCATAGATTCAATGTCCCAAACAGAAGTTGGGTCATTTTAACAGCAGTTAAAATGAGCTCCACCTACAAATGCTTATATTTAAAGAATAATACAACACTTTTGAAGAGCTCCACCTACAAATATAATAGAAAACCTTTGAAGTGGTCTACATTCACTTGTGGGGTCTGGAGAGGTTTCCAGCTGACAGGGTACATCCTGGACAGGTCACAAGGCTATCACAGGGCTGACATGTAGAAACAACCATTCACACTCACATTCACACCTACAGGCAATTTAGAGTCATCAATTATCCTAACATGCATGTCTTTGGACTGTGGGAGGAAGCCAGAGAGAACCCACGCTGACATGGGGAGGACAGAGGGGCTAACCACTACACCACCCTCTAATTAACTACAATAACTGAAAACATCTGTTTGACTGAATGACATTTACTTGTAATTGAGTATTATTACAGTGCTGTGTTACTACTATCTACTAGGGGTGGACCGATTTACGGTTTAATTCATGCAAACCGGTTGAACCGACATTTGTGCAACACCTAGTGGGAAAGGTCGGTATTACCGGTTCGGTCCGGTCTTTGGCTTTAGTATCAGACCGGTTATAAATAAATAAAATCAAATAAAAACAACACAGTGAAACTCAGTTATAATCACAGGTTAAAACCACAAAATCTGTAAAACGGAGTTTCTCTGCTAAGAATCACACAAAGGCTCATTAGTTTCTTGTAAATAATTAATAAAGCATGAAAAAAATGTATAGACAAAAAACATCTCAGACAGCTAAGATCATAAGGAGTGAACAATCGACTAATTGATGAAGAGACAGCAGCCCTAATGCCTCATCAACGGTGAGCTGCTGCAGCATAGAGGTAGAAACAGCAGGGTTCTGGGTTCCACTGTGTGTGTGTGTGTGTGTGTGTGTGTGTGTGTGTGTGTGTGTGTGTGTGTGTGTGTGTGTGTGTGTGTGTGTGTGTGTGTGTATGTGTGTGTGTGTGTGTGTTTGGTGGAAGAATGTCTACTATCAATCAACACTTCTCAGGCTGTGTTCCTGGCTCGCCCCGTGCGTCACAGCGAACACTGCAGAACCCTCCATGTGTCAGAAACACATTCACACATGGAGTTTGTACAAAGAATGATTCAACCAGTGGATATTCTCACTCCTTCGCATATACCGGTGAGTAAGAGCAGGGCTCTTTTTATTGGGCCAAGAGAATTGTAATGTCATGATGAGTTAAGTCTAGTGATCAGTATGCGTCTCCCCCCCGGCCCTTTTTGATGATGAACATATTAGTTGGACTGCATACTATTTTTATAGCTTTCCAAAACCGACAATCCCACAAGCATTCACACTTGACGCCGTGATTGGCCAGGTGGGTAGAAGTCATTTTGGGCCCAGCTTTTAGTCTTCCAATGGCTTTTTCTTATTTGTTATTCTCAGTTTCTATGGTAAAACCATTGAGAGAAAATATATTTTTCTTAGTATCTTAAAAGTAAATATAAATCTCAGTTTATCAACCTGGTCAGTGTCTAAATGTTTCTTGCATCTCATTCTGGTGAAGCAACAAAAAGGATTTGATAACAGATCGTTTTTTTGTCTCACATGGGGCTTAAATGTTAACGTGACTCTCAATTGTGCCTCCATGAAGGCAGAGGCTCACCCTCACTTGCCATTAGCTCACAACAAAAGAAACTCTGCGTAGACTCCGCCTCCTTTACAGGCGTGCACATGATGCAAGTGGGCAGGTTCAATCCCATTTTAGCTGGGAAAATGTCAGTGTGGAACTGAGATGGATTTGAAGCACTGTTTTAAAAAGGTTAAATGTCACACGGTTTGTGTAAGACGTCAGTTTCATGGGCTTTCCCAGTCTTCATTTAGCAGTTTTATTTCCTTTCACAGGAGTCTTTTTGAGACATTAAGATGTCAGTCAACATGGGGGCATTAGAAAGAAAGAGATATTGGTAAAGAACAGGAAATCTCACACACACACACACACACACACACACACACACACACACACACACACACGCACGCACGCACACACACACGCACGCACGCACACACACACACACACACACACACACACACAGTAGCCTAAAATGAGACAGTGACCTGTGCTGAACAAATGGACTTAGTCACGGCTGAGGATTGGTGTGGAATGTGTGTGTGTGTGTGTGTGTGTGTGTGTGTGTGTGTGTGTGTGTGTGTGTGTGTGTGTGTGTGTGTGTGTGTGTGTGTGTGTGTGTGTGTGTGTGTGTGTGTGTGCGCTATGTGCATGCTTGGAATGTCTGACTCTCCACCCAGTGAAGCAGAAAACACACAGGTGGAGGAGGAGGAGGAAATACATGAGGAAGAAGGAGGAATACTGAATAATCACATGCAGCTTGAGTGTGTGTTTAGGTTACGTTTTTTCATTTGAAATTAAGGACAAAACTCCACTTGCTTTTGTTTGGTCTAATTATTTACTTAAAGGTGCCTTATAGATGTACTTTTATTTGCTCTAATTACAGAACCTGAAGTTTTAAATGTAAATAAACAAAACAAAATTCTATGAGCATAGACAGTCAGAAATAAACAATATGTTGAAGTAGAAGCAATGTTTATTCAGATGATGACACACTGAGTATTGATTGTGAGTTGCAGGTCAAAAGAAGATTTTCTTCTTTCTAGATTTCTGCGTTAAAACTTTGCCAAAGAAGGCTGATCATTTTTTTCCCCCCTACGTTACATGAGGCTGTCTATCAACATTTCCATGGCTCCATGAGAATGTGAGGCAGGTCTTAACTATGTATTGAACTATATTCATTAAAATCAATTTGCAATTCTGATTTGATTTGCTAACTTCAGCACTCAAGAGAATCTATCTACCGGCATAAATAATTTGTCCATTGCTTGTCTCCAAAGTTGTCCATTCCAATCTATTTCACGTCGGTGTATTGCTGGGGAACCAGGGACATGCAGTGTCAAAGTTGGTGCAATTTCAAGGTGTGATGTGTTCAATATTAATGAACTTGGAATAAACAATCGAGCAGTGCTCTGTACAGCAGCGGGGGCGTGGCTAATTCACTGCAGTTCACTTTTGCTGCTGGATGCTAACATTACCACTCAACTCTTCTTCACTTCCCTGGAGTCAATGAGCGACGAACACTGTAAGAACCCACCAACTGCACTAGTTGCCTAAAATAAAGATTATATTTGTGGTATAAACTAATTAAGAATTAAAGTTACTTGTTCGATTTGAGCCACAAACCACACAGAGAGAGAGAGAGAGAGAGAGAGAGAGAGAGTCTGTTGTTTTTGCCCTCCAGTGTCTCCTTGTATTCAGCCTTTTAATATCTTATCTGCAATTACTTAACTGCTTGGAAGTTAAATCCACCTATTAAGCTGATTATGAAACCAGCTTCTCTACTATGTCTCCTTCTTTATATGTGTTATGTCAATATGAAAGGCTCCCTTACCGCAAATATTCCCTTCTTTATCACTGAGTGGACCACAGCAGGTGGTGGTACTGTGTGTGTGTGTGTGTGTGTGTGTGTGTTATCACTGTTAATGAGTAACAGCGTCTGCCTCCAAAATGCTGATAAAAGTCAGGTCGAGGACACCGGTTGGCTTCACACACACACACTCTCACACACAAACAATCACACACACTCAAGTGTCAAATGTTTCTTATCTTGCAGCAACCATGTCTTGCCTTATCAGTAAGGCACGAGGCACTCTGCAACCCCCCCCCCCCCCACACACACACACACACACAGTATACTTTACTATACATGCGGATGTATGGACGGTGGCCAACATAGCGAAATGTTGTTGACCACAAAAGTTGTGTTTGATTTGACTTTGGTTAAGAGGACTTGTGTCCACTGATGGCGACTGCAACCTGACATTGACAGAACAAGTAAATTGACCCACCTCAGATTCCTCACATACAACCACAACACCTGCCACTGCTGCACTGCCGGGGAGGGATCTCACAGTCTGACTTTGCCGTCGCTGGTGAAGGTTGGCTCGAGGGGAATGGGGAAGCTGTTTTCATGTCTGCATGTCTGAATCTTAAATCTTAAAACAAAGGACCTAAATATAACACCTGCCAAACAGAATGTTGCTCACCAGTTTCCTGATGACATTCATCTTATTTTTTATCTTAAGTTACAGTGAAATAGACGTTAAAGCCTCTTTTTAGTCATCCAATCACTTCCGAAGGATTCATATAAATCCCTATTCTAACTTTACACTGCTCAAATCCATTTGATATCAATTTACCTGTAAAATACATCAGAGGACACAAGCTGAAGATGCTGTAACGTCCATTTGTACCTGTGGATAAGTAAAAATACACTGTCTTTGCATGTTTTTGCCACATAATATTCACTTTTTGTGTGAAAGTATTCATGACACATAAAGTTTAACTTGTTACAGTGTGAATTCTGGAGCTGGTACTTCATATGAACCTGCTAGATTTGTTGACTAAATATGCACATTTATTACTTACTTTACTTTATTACATTTATTAACGCTGGTGATTCAGGATGAAAGTGAGCTGTGTACACTGTCTTACTGTACCATTATGTGGTAACTGGCTTTAGAGCCAAGTCTGCTGCCTCCATACTCTGACTATCCAGACACATAAATCGTTTTCCTGCTCACCTTTTCTTTCCCTTTTACTTTCTTTCCCTCCTTCTCATGGTTAATGATAATGGTTTAAATTTCCCTGGATGCTGAAATCCTATCTTGCCAATAATAATTTATTATCTGACACGGAAAGCTTGCAAAAAAAAGATCCCTTCTTGTGTTATGAAAAAGATTAGGTATTCATGCGCTCCGCTCTTTATATAGCATGTATGGCTCAGAGAGCTGACATACAGCAAGTATAGTAAATAACTTGATCCATAATGTAAAACAAACCCCATCAAGTTGTGCGGATGTTTTAGAGACACTCTGTCATCACAGGAGACAGGTGTGGCGTTTTAATATGCTCACTGTCACCGTCCATGAAAGACAGACGGAACAAAGAAAACATAATTTTGCTCCTTCCTTGGTGAGCAACTACCAGATCAGTTTTCAACAAGTCATGACTGCGTCTTGTTAATGGACCGTTGAGGAGATCTCTGGCACTGTCAGTCTGTGTTGGGGTTTTCTTTTCCTCTCACAGGATGTAAACGCAACACAAGGTTAAAGAAAGCAAAGCAGATTCGGTTCCAGGTTTTTATCCAAGGTACTAATTAAAATGCTGCATTAAAATGTCTGCAGTTTACCTGTAAATCCTCAAATGTTAGCAGGTAGTAGTTTGTGAGGATTCATTCCCCTCTCTTATTCATTCCTGACTCCCTTCTTCTTCCCTTACTGTACTTTCTTTACTTCCCTCAATCTGCATTTACAGAATGGGTTGTTATAACACACACTCACACAAGTGCCTACTGTGCATGATGTGGTTTCTGTAAAGCCCTTTATAAGCTTTAAAAGAATGTTCTAGGTTCAAACCACTCTCAGGTTCTTGGTGGTTTGCAGAACTTAATGTTCTCGGTCTCGGTTTGCTCAGAAGCCTCTTTCACGTTTCCAGTGTTCGAGTATCGGCCGTCTTCCCTTTATGAAATGAAACTACCGCAGTGTTTATTTTTGGGAACTAAAGGGTTTTCACAAGTTGATTCTTTTTTTTGTGAATTTGACTTGTGAAACTAAAAAACTTTAAATTTATTTATGAATACAATGTTTCATATGAATGGTTTATGAGAAAGCCTTGCTCTGGGCACAAACAGGAGGGATGACGAATATGCAGGTGTATTAACATGATTACTGTTAAAAAAAATGTGCGTCTGCTTCGTAAATTTGTTCCCCATAAAACCAGGGGATTTGCACGGCAGCAAACTGAAAAAAGGCATTTTAAGCTGGTTACTATTTTTCCATGAGAGATACTGAGTCAGACTCTGAGTGAGGCTATTGTAATGTTATCAAACCAAACTGTTTAATAACAAATAAAAACTGCTTCTATAATGACTCAACTAAATCTAAATTTCAGAATGAATGACTAACAATTAAAAGATTCAATTAAAATGTGTGGGACGTGAACCACAGGCTAGGTGGTACATAGCTGCTTCAATAAATGAATCAAAAGATATTTTAATAGAACATGTTGACATTTATTCCCCCGGTTGCAAACATCGCAAAATATTTCAAAGTAAAAAAAGTTATTCCAATAATTTCCTTTTCCCTCAGTTGGTTCAATTAATCGTCTTCATAAATCTTTTCCCCTCTGTTCATTTGGGTGGGGAGCATCATTAAAATGATTCATTGCTTGTTTTAGTTTTTTAGGACTTAAACAGAGCAAATTTATTGCTCTTGCCAAGTGTAAATCCAACAGGAAAAGGTCTGCGGTGGAGTTTGCACCTCACCCCGCTGGTTCCGAACATTAACATGGAAATTTAACTCTGGGTTCTGTTTTGTAAGGAACTGCAAGTCTATAGGTCCGTGTGTGTGTGTGTGTGTGTGTGTGTGTGTGTGTGTGTGTGTGTGTGTGTAAGGTGTTATTTCTAAATAAGGTTTAGGGAAGTATTTGAGCTTAAATCGTGTCCTCTGAGGATTAGGGTTAGTCTCCATTGTGGGACGTTTTTTCATTGAAGAGCAGACAGGTGCAGAAGAGAAGAAAGGTGGAACAATTTAATGAGTCTATTAGAAAAGATGCCATGAAAGGAGATGCAATGAAAAGAGAGAGAGAGAGAGAGAGAGAGAGAGAGAGAGAGAGAGAGAGAGAGAGAGAGAGAGAGAGAGAGAGAGAGAGAGCAAGAAAACTCATCAGATTTCAAGGAAAGCCCAGAGATTTTTATCAGGCCATAAAATATCAGATTAAGACATCACATTTACATAAGGTTTTACACTGTGTGTGTGTGTGTGTGTGTGTGTGTGTGTGTGTGTGTGTGTGTGTGTGTGTGTGTGTGTGTGTGTGTGTGTGTGTGTGTGTGCGTGCTCACAGAAAGCCCATGGTGCAAGTCGCTCAGGAGATCAAGTTTCCGTACAAACCACTCAGCAGATTCTTCAAAGTTTTTGTGGCCGCTGTGTGTTTTTCTTTTGTGTGCGTGTGTGAGACAAGTGTAAGCCTAATGTGAAATGTGTATGTGTGTGTGTGTGTGTGTGTGCGTGCGTGCGTGCGTGTGTGTCATGTAGCCCTTCAATGATGTGTCGGTATATCCAGCCTCAGGCCTAATGTTAACTGTCAGGACGGAGTAAAGCAGCAGTTGACCTATTGTGGGTGGAAGTGACTGGGTCAGAATGAGAAAGTGTGTTTTAAGGTTTTACACTTGTGTAAAAAAAAACGTGTGTGTGTGTGTGTGTGTGGGTGTGTGTGTGTGTGTGTGTGGGTGTGTGTGTGTGTGTGTGTGTGCGCGCGCCTGTTGCCTCAGGCCAAAGACAGGCTTGAATATGCTGTGTGTAAGAGAACTACAGTAAGGGAGGGAGAGACAGTCGGTGAGGTGTCAGACAGTTCTTGATGGGTTGAGTCTCTCTCTCTGTCGGCAGCAGCCGCCTTATGAAAGAGTTGCACATCATCCTGGCTCCGTTAATGTGGCTTCACGCAACAAGCCATCCAACTGGTTATAATCAATTTAGAGAGCAGTGCGGTGATAAAAGCATTCAGACCCGTAGAGAGAATTCAGATACAACAACATAACAGCGGGGGATTACAGGGTTTCACTCAAAGTGTTGCGTAAACAGCTGACTTACGGACATTTGGGTAATTTGAGTTGTGCACACACAAATCCTAATTGCGGCATGTTGCGGAAGGATAAACCCTGTGGCTGTTCTATTCACTATGAACAAGCGAGACAGAAAGTTACTCCACTGATCCAATAATAACGATGATCTCTCGAGGACCCAGTTGCCTCTCCGTGCTCCAGTCTTCCGTAGCTCAGCGTGCATTCGCACACATGCATACAGTACACACACCTCTACCTTACGGAGTACAGCGGCGGTGTGCCCCGCTGTTAAGTGCTCTCCATCAAAAGCATTCCTCGGCTCTCGCCTCTCGCTTCAGTCTCACTTCCCTGCCAACAACAACGCTTTGTTGGACGCCGCAGATCCATCTGACTCTGAGACCAGTGGAACGTTGAGGGCATTAAAAAAGCCAGCTCCTGATCCAAAACCCAAAACACGAAGGGGAGTCCCGGCTGTCGCACACTTCCAAAGTATGCAACACAAAAATGTGTATTTTCTCATCACTTTGGAAAAATGAAGTTTTTGGATGCTTTGCTTCCATTGTGGATGGAGAGAAGGTGTTGGTCGTTCTCCTTCTAATGTAAAATATGTTACAAATCCCACTTCATCAGCCAGTTATGGCATTGATTATTTTCCATCCAAGAAAAATTTCACTCATGGAAATATCTGTGAGAAAAGCATCAGTGAGTCTGATTTAAACAAACATCAGTGTGCTTAAACATTAGCTGGCAATAATCTTTGGAGAAGTATGTAGAGCAGAGAACCAAAGAAAACACTCAGATTGACTACTGTGTGATATTATCTGCTAATGCTAGCATGAGAAAATGCAAACGTGTACGAGTAGGACTTGTTGGCCAAAGCAAGAAAAACAGGCTGTCTGCACTTGAGTATGATGATAGTTGCAGAATCGATGCCTGTAGGTTAATTTAAACGGAGACAGACAGATGGGAGAGAAATATTTTTAGATACTGACAGTACACTTCATTGTGTCTGATGTTCAGAAATCTGCTCGAAAATCACAGAAAAAAGGATGAAAGTAATCCAGTGATAGACAGACTTGGGCTCACTGCATGCAGGAACAACATACTTTTAATTAGGGGTGATACATTTTGGATTCTAAATCGGAAATCATTCCAATATGCAAGATTTCGACCATTGAAGTCCAACGATTTGGCTATTCTCACAGTATTTTTCTTTTTAAAATCAATGTAAGCAATAATGTAAGCAATGTGCACATTGACAGAAAAATTGCGACACCCCTACTTTTAATAATGCCAATTTGCCAAAAAATTTAAAATGTAGGCTATAAAAAACCATCACCAAATTATAAGAACTATATTTTCAATACTTAGAGAATGAATACTCCCTAAATATAAGTAAGACACAGCATAATAATAGTAATAGCAACTTTTTTTATGGTGCACAATCAATATTAGGGGACCGTCTTCAGGCTCCAGTTTCATATTTAACAGACAAAGATGATAGTGGTATCTTTTCCTTTAATGGAATTCCAGCAGTGCATTTGCAGTTTTTTGGGGAGGAACCAGTAAAAGGACCAAATGCATGAAGTGATTCCTGCTCTGCTTTATTTGGCCTTCAGCTACCATCCATACAGAGGATGTGCAGCCCGGAGCTGGAAGGTCCTGCCTCCGTGGGAGTAGTGTGTTTCTGACGTAGGCTGTGTTTTCCTGTCATTAGGCCACAGAATGCCAGACGTGCACGGATAAGTTACCCACACACTCCTTGCACCTACGGAGAAAGAGAGGGAGGGCGTGCACGGTGTGTGTGTGTGTTTATGTGTGTCTGGAGGCCGACAAACAACCTTCAATGTGCTTGGGAGAGGGTTGCAGGCGAGGGAGCGCCGTGAAGCCTCAAATGGATTAAACAGACCGAAGGCCTGAACGCACACACCGACACAAAAACACACACAGGCTTCCTAAACGGTAAATAAACAGACAACGATGCACAAGCACTAAGAGATAAAGACTGTAATTAGCCAGTTTTGACTAAAGACATGTGAAGCGAAACATTCAGCAGCGCAAATACGTTAAATATCACCCACACATGCAAAGACCGACACACACACACACACACACACACACGTCTCGTGAAAGAGAAGAATCGTTTTTTTCTCTCTTCAGTTTCACCCCTAGAGACATATTTAAAAGACTCTACTTCGGTCATGGAAGAGGAGCAGGAGGAGGAGGACAATGAGGAGGAAAGGAGGCTGCTGGTCTGGGTTCCCTTCATGGGGAGAGGAGAATTAAAGGAGACGCAGGAGAGGTTAACTGTGGAGAGTTGAGAGGTTCAGTTCGAGGTCCTGCTCCTGTGATTCTCTGGGGAAGAAACTGGGGGAAGTTATGTGTGCAGATCGGAAAAGGGCAGGAGACCAGTAAATCACACGGGGGGAGAGAGAGAGAGAAGGGATGCTCCACTGAACGAAGAGGATGGTGTGAATGAGTGTGGTGAAAGAGAAAAGGGAGAGCAGGGAGTAAGAGAGCAAAGTAGAGAGAGGGAGGAGAAGAGTGATGACAGGGAAGAAAGAGGGGACAGGAGGAGGTAGTGGGAAACGAGGGGTTAAGGGCAAAAAAGAGAGGTAGCTGGGGAGTCGTGAAAGTTCAGAGGAATGAGATTTCAATCTGTTGAGGGAAGAAAAGAGAAGATGAAATAAATATAGGGGAAGAAAAAGCATTAATGGGACACAGTATGTAGAGAAAGGGAGGAAAACCTAGCAGGGAGAGTGAAAGTGGAACAGAAAAGAAAAGGAGTTAAAGGAAAGTGGAATTATATAGGGAGATATATACAGTTTCTTAAAAGGAAATAGGAAATAAAAGCAAGAGAGAGGAGGAAAAAAGAAATAGAGGTGAAGAGAATGAAAAGGAGAGCGAGTGAGCTGCCGGGCCCCTGATGAGAAAGCCATACTGCTGAACGAACACATTCCCGTCCAGGAACGAGGAGGATGGAGGGAGGAGAGAGAGGAGAGGAGGCTCCCGTGAATACCTCTGTGTGACTAATGTCTTTTTCACACATTTCACCTCCATCCATCCATCATTGTCTCCACCTCCTGTTAAAACAACAGCAAATGCTCGAAGACTACTGTAACTGTTCTCCCTTTTCTTAACCAGCTTCATGTAAACGACTCCACTTCACCGCATTCATCTCCGACAACTACAGCTGCACGTCGGAGAATCACTTGATTTACATCAAGATCCTTGTTTTGTTTTGGTGACAGTTGACAGCCGGTCACTGCCGGCCAACAATGCGGCGAGTTTTTCAGAGGTTGCTCATGTTAACTACTCACGTTACTGTAATAATATCAGCTCTAGAGTAGAGTTTGACGGTATCCAAATTTTGATACCGTCAAACCTCCTCCCTACGTATACGGGATTACCGTGACTAATTAAAAAATATGACGTAAGGCTCAGACGACGTCACCAAACTCATTAGAGTTTAACTTCTCTGCCCGACCCGAACCCGAAATTTCCCACCACTACACTCGGGTTGCTTTAAACAAGCGTTTGTGTTCATTCGTTCTTTTTTTTTTCTATCATTGCATTTATGCCTAGCCTTCTCCCCTAATCTGAGGAGGCTAAACATAGTGCGCACGCATCGTTCATAACGGTTCCGCTCTGTGCAGCTAAATCAAAGAATAAAGGAGTTACGCTAAAGTGCAACATGGAACTTGGAGACAAAAAGGATAAATTAAAAACAGGACAATTAACGTTGAGCAAGTCATCAGGAAAGTGCGAGGTACGGGATCATTTAAGTGAGTAGTGGGAGGAGGCGATAACATACGTGTCGGCTTTGTCCAGTCATATCCTAATCGTAGCCTATAAAATGATTTGTATATTTTTGTGACTGAGTAGTGGTGCAGCCACAGTCATACATGACAATGTATGAAGCTGTTCAGTCAACTAAGTGTAAAAACAGTGATGTTAACTGGTGGTTTCAGATGGGACCCCAACCCCGGAAACCTGGGTGAAAGACTTGTGTCACTTGGCCAGCAACCAACGACATAGTACTTATACACTAAACTGTTTATTAAAGCCTTTTTTTCCCACAAGGGCAAATTAAAGGTATCAGGCTGTTTATTCCCCGTGATAAGGAAGTAACAAAGGGGGCAATATATTTAACACAACTCAAATGTTTATATTTGATTTTGATCAGACCATGCATTCTTCTGGATAAGACTATCAGGCACATTGTTAAAAATCAAACTGACCTTTGTCCTCCCCTTCAGTCTCCCTAAATGACGGCGTGACCTGCAGTAGCTCTTTTGACTACATGCTGGCCTATTATGTGTTTTAGTACTATATTTGGAGGGTATTGTTTTAAGGCTGAATGAGTAATGAGAGGTGAACACTATGTGCTGAACCTTGCAAGCTCCTACACCTCCTCCTGCTTCCATCTCTATATCTTCCTGTTTGGCTTTCTTTGTACTGCTCCACTATATTTCATCCCTTTTCACTTCTCAGCCTCACTCCCTTAAATTCCTTTCTCCCTCATTCCCTCCCTTCTTCTCTTCTCACCTTCCTTCCTTCCACCCCGTCTCCTCCTCCCCATTTGTTCTGTTCATCGCCCTCCACTTCTCCCCACAATTTCCTCCCACCTTTCCCCAGTCAGTCAGTCTGCTCCTTCACCTCCCTCTGTTTTTCTAGTGTGCAGTTTCACAGTAGACTGGCTACCGAGCGGTCAAGGTCACGCCTGATTTTATGTCTCGACACAACATCTCGGTTGATATTAGCTTGGCTTAGTGTTTGCTCCCTGGGAACTCTATTGTTGTCTGTGATTAAATGTCAATGTTTTAGCCAAACCATTACAAACTCCTTAAAGGTCAAAGGATAACTCCTGTGTGTTAAATGCCATATGTGGGGCTTTTTTCAATCTGAGAATAGTGGTGCAAATGAGAAATGGGAGAGCGTGTGGAGATGAAGAATAGGCATTTACGAGAGGTCATCTGATCCTTGATCCTAAAGCTGTCAGGACGCCTCCTCCTCTCAAACCTAGAACAGTGGGGATGCAGTCGCCCACTGAGCACAGTGCATTAATCTGCTATCCTTCAATGCAGTGTCAATGATAAGTATGTAGTCGATTGATAAGCAGCAACTGTTTTTAATAGATTTATCATAAGATTAAAATAGAAAAATGCAAGTCAGAGGATTTGTTGTTTTTCTTTGTTATGAAATATTGTGAATGTCAAGATGTTGCAGTTTTGGACTGTTTTATGGGGGAAAGATATTTAAAGGTCACTTTGGGCTCTGATTTGTTTGCTTATACTTAAGTAACATCCCCAGTTCTACCTGCTTAAAAAAGTTCTGCTGGAAAATAACAAAAACATTTAATGTTTAATGCAAGCAAATGTGTCAGAAGGAGGTTTGATGCACTCAAGTAACCTGCTTGCTTACATTTTCAGTCCTCCGATTTCTTAATCTTTGAAAGAGACCCAAAGAGAATATCCGTGTTTACATAAGAGTTTACTCATCTCAATCCGTTTCCCCTTCCACCCTGAAGGTCCACCCAGGGTGTCAGAGCGGGTGGCCCACCGACAGAGCATCCGTCTGGGTCGCACCATGAAGCTGCCCTGCCCCGTGGAGGGCGACCCCCCGCCGCTCATCATGTGGACCAAAGACGGCCGCAACATCCACAGCGGCTGGACGCGGTTCCGGGTCTTACAGCACGCTCTGCGTATCAAAGAGGTGGAGACGGAGGACGCGGGGACTTATATCTGCAAGGCCACCAACGGGTTTGGCAGCGTGAACATCAACTACACGCTCATCGTTATAGGTAAGCAGTTGTGAAAACAATGGTACTCTGGTAAAGTCACACAAACGTTGGCGCTGTATAACATTTTTCAAACAATTATTATTTAAGTTTGCTTTTGGTCAACTGTACTCACATATTGTCATATTTGCATCTACATTAGAGTGCACTTCATTAGAGAAAACTTTTTGTCTCACTTTGCTGTTTTTGTTTTTTTACCTCGGCTGTGTGAGTAGCTAGGATATAATTGGCCAGTTCAGTGTTTCCTCAAGGAAACACCTGTGTGTCTCAATTTGGATGTCTTTATAATCGACACATTGTTATCGTGTTCCTTTTTTTCAACATAATTATTTTCCAACCAGACAGTATAGTCTGGGTGTATATTGGGTGCTGCAGGAACGAGTCCTAAAATTCGGAAATGAGTTTCAATGAGCTTCAGTTCCCTCGTCCCATGTGTGTTTTAAAGGCAGCCCCGCCTTTAGCTCAGCCGTGGTGACATGAAGTCATGCGACCAGGTGGAGTTCGTTTTGGATTGTACTTCTGCCGATTTCGTTCACGCTTCAATAATCATACAAATTCAGAAAAGTGGTGTTCATTTGTGAACATTATACGGTAAATGTCATAAACTTGTGTTTGCCACAGAGTTTATTTCCTGCAATAATCCACTGGAAAAATCCCATTGGCTTTTTGCAATGTGTGCAATGCTGACTTATGGGGTTGGCCTCCAAAAACACGTCACCCTGCAGCGCTCTGTATCTTCATGTGTGACTCTGGTTTGTGTTGGTGGCTCTAGTCTGTGACCCTGTGGACTCCTTAAATACAGGGTTTTTCTGTCTATACGGGGACTCATAGCTGCTTCCCTCAACTCCTATTCATGTAAACAAAATACCTGGAGACAGACAGTGTGTGTGTGTGTGTGTGTGTAAGCTTCCAGCGTTCCAGAGAGTCCAACTAAAGCATCTCTCTCTGCCCACCGTCGGCACTTCAGAGACGGCCTTGAGTAAAATGCTCCGATACAGATACTACCAACCGAGTATTTAAATGATTATGAACAACATTTTTCGACCAAAGTGGGACTCTTAAAATAATTAGCGGTGGCTGAAAACAGAATGATGTTAGAGATTACCAATAAAGTTGTGCATTTCCTTGCACTCTTTATTAATAAAACAGTTGGATGCTTGATGAGCAATTAACAAACATACAAAAGACAGTCTATGTTTGAGTTCTTCTCATAATATCTACAATATAGATATAATTGTCGCTCAAACTACCGTGTGCAATCCATTTGCAGACGTACAAATATATATTTTTTTATCCTAACTCGTCAATAAATTGGCATACTGGCAGTAAAAAATGCTCTTTTATTTTCCAGTAATCATTATCGGTATTTGATCCAAAGCTGTATCGGTCTTGAGCTGGACTTCAAAGGAGAGCTGGCATACAGAGGGCAGCGGGGGGTGGGAGGGGTGTGTGTGTGTGTGTATGTGTGTGTATGTGTGTGTATGTGGGGGGGGTGTAGGGGGGTCGGGGTTTAGCAGCTGCCGCTGAGGTCATCCCAGCAGACAGCTGCTGCCTCCCTCTCTCTCCCTCCCTCATTCGCTCACACTCATTCACCGTTCATTCACTTTCATCGGTGTCTGCACACATAAGCTTCATAAAAAAAAAAAAAATTTAATTTAAATCACACAATCTTCCAGTTTGTAGTGTAGTGTCAAATGTTTAAAGTAACCTTTTTTGAGACCTTCTAGGAGTTTTCATCCTTTATTCAAGTTTTGCTGAGATCTATTGCAGGATGACACATCAAACGGTCTATAAACATAGACATTATTTCTTGCATTATTTCTAATTTACTAACAGAGTTGACTCCTCTAGATGCTCTATTAAGTTACTGCTAAGCAAACCAAACATTTGCTACTGCAGCAGCTTCACATTAATGCAAGTAACTGGCGTTTCATCAAAGATGCAGAACAGGACAGTGGCCATTTTTGGCACTTTCAGTTTGAAATATTGCAGGAAATAAGCAGGCTGCACACCTCACACTTCTCTGAAGGTAACCAACGACTTTCAGTATCACTGTTCACAGAATCAGATCACAGAATGATGGGAAAAGTTCAATTATTGTTTGACTTCTTTATTAAAACGGCAATTGCCTGATTTGTTACCCCCAGTATTCTGGGTCCTGTAGTATTAAACTACCTTTACTGATAGGCTGTCACCTGAACAACCATGAATGCAATGTTAAGGATTGCTACTTTGACGTCTACAGTTCCATGACAACTGGGCAAACTTTATGTGCTCAGCAATACAATCACCAACGTGGACTGTAACAGCTACTAAATAGATGCTAATGCGACTGCTGTTTCAAGAACAAGAATGAGGTTTTAAATAAAGAATACTTAGGGAGACATTTTTGATAAAGACCTTAAAAGTATTTATATTTATCTTTTACTTAAAATTGTTATCAAGTCTCAAGCTTTAATTTTGGCACAGATTGACAACATTAGGGCATTTAGCAACTCACAATAAGTTAATTTATCGAAAGAAAGAAACCACAACATATCAGCGATAAAGTAAGAGCTAAAAAATAGAAACAAGTGTTAGGTCCTCGTCTGAGTAAACTAGTAGCTGTTCAGCAAACACACCTTAAAGTACAACAGTGCTATGATCAAAGTGCTGTAGAACATTTCTTGAGTTCCCCTGTCTGCATATCACAGAGTCCTATCTCCACCAAACCACCTCACATGACAGGAATGAGAGGCGACATCACAGCAGATTACACAAATTGTCCCCAGAGATGCTTTGTGCTCCACCAGGTTAACCTTCAAAGATGACCCGTCCCTGTAATTCAAGCCAGGAATCATGCCACGGCATCTCCTTAGAGAGGCAGTTAGCGTGGACCGTGGTGTTTTCATAGCTGGAACAATCTGCATAGCCAATGATGGTGAGAGCGTGGTGGAATACATGGATGCAGTTGTGTCTGTCTGAGAACGGCCTGCGTTGCTCGTCAGCTCATTTTGTTTTCTGCTGCTCTGTTCAGTGTTCCTCTGCTTCGCCTCCTCCTCTTCCTCCTCCTCCCTGCTTTCATCTCCTCTCCTCTCCCGTGTGGTCCAGCGGTAATTATTCCATAGCCGCTCCGCTTCACAGTAATGAGGCCACACCTGCGTCTTATTGTCTTTCACTCTCAATTTCTAACCCAACGTATCTTTAACACCTTTTTCCTATTAACACTCAATCTCAGACCCTCATTCCTCCTTCCTCGGTCAGCCGGCTCATTTTTCTCCAACCACGCTTTAATTTGTATCAATATTTTCCCAGTTTCCCATTTTTTTCCCGGACTAAGAGCATTTGATTGCCGTAACGCACCCACTGTGCTGCTGATGGAGGGACGTTTTAGTGCAGGCGGACTGTTGTTGGCGGAGGAGATTAGAAGTTTTCCTGAAGTGTTTGCCCTTTTATTATATGTAGGTTGGCAAATGTTTGCGTGAGTAAATGCTCTATGCATGTGTGTGTGTGTGTGTGTGTGTGTGCTTGTTTATCTGAGGGTTATGTGCTGTATGCGTTGGGTGTACACAGATTTATGGGACCACCAGTAAAGTGAAACTGGAAAAGCTTTTCTTTTCTTCCGCTCAACAAACCTCAGTGTCCTTCAAAAAAATCTGAACTACAAGAGATCTCTCGTTTCTTCCTCCCACTCTTTCTCTTGATGTTGATCTCTTTCTTTTGTTTTGTTTGTCTCTGCTGTCTGTCTTTCGTAGTCGTTGTATGAAATTCTGAAACTGTTTCCATCCTCCCATAAGAGTGAATGATCGAAAATTTATAGTCCGAGCCAGATGTGATGACAATGGGAGCGTGTCTGGAGGGGAGTTAGGAAGCCGTGCGTAAGAAGGAAGGAAGCCGTTTCGCGTGTGTGTGTGTGTGTGTGTGTGTGTGTGTGTCTTTAGTGCATGCAAAAATGCAGTGTTGCGTTTTGATGAAAAACGCTCATCAACACACTTTCGTCTGGGAGCGTGTGTGTTTGAAGCAGGTCCATACGTAAGTGACTGGCGTGATGATTTGTGGTGATTTAAGAGCTCAGCCATAGCAGCTGACATCTGGTCACAATTGGAGAAGAAAGAGGTAAAGGAGAAGTAGAGAAAGATATCTAACGTGGACGAACTGCATGTTTGAAGAAATGAGATTGTGCATGATTTATGTTCGTCAAGCGGCCGGCGCGTAATGAACGTTGAAACGAGAAAAATGAAAGCGCGAGATGAAACATGACAAATGGAAAATATACAGAAAACAGGACTTGGAGGAGGATTGTTTTTTTCGACGAATGCTTCTGTTATACATTTTCTCAAATTAAGCTCTGCAGCTTCATGCCAGCATTTGTACACGAACACTGTTGAACCCAACTAAAATCAATTATCACTTGATAAAGTCTGACATCCTGACGTCACGCGGCTCAGTCCTGCACGTCCTGACAATTCACTGTGATGTTGCATGCAAACGAAACGATTTGCAATCGTTGCTCCGCTCCGCCTGTACATCCAGCTCCGGCAGCGAATCACGCTCCTTCATTCACATGCGTTCCCCTCTCCGTGTAAACCGCGTTGCACGCGTGAGACTTGCAGCTGTCTTCTGGCCAAAAGCGAACGCATCGGATCAGGTTGCAGACCAACGTCGTCTCTCCATCCCCCAGTTCCTCCATCTTGATACCTCCTTTGTTTTCGTGTTCTCGCATTACGTAGTTTTTAATTTAGATATCTGGTGCCTCGTCTGCAGAGGATGTAGAGGTGGCCAAGGTTTGCGGCCTAATTGGTATGAGTCATGCACACGCACGCACACACACACACACACACACAGATAAATGTATGTGTGTGTAATTGCACAGTGCCTAAAAACTATCAAATAACCCAATTTCTCTCTCTTTCCCTCTCTCTCTCTCTCACACACACACACATACACACACCCACCTACAAGCACACCAGGGCAGCTGTGCCTGTTTTGCTGTATTTTTTCTGAATGTGTGTGTGTGTGTGTGTGTGTGTGTGTGTGTGTGTGTGTGTGTGTGTGTGTGTGTGTGTGTGTGTGTGTTGTGGATTTAGTGTTTTTACTGCCAGATTCTTCTGCTCAGGTTACACACACAGCACATTCTCACTAATAGCAGAAAAATGCATGGAGCAACCTGGAGCTCGCTGGTTTGCAGGAACAGCTCAGTTGGTGTTCATTTGAGGGTTTGAGGCCTCTGTTTTTGGGGGGTCTCCACTATGATTCACAGAACATGAAAAAGAAATCACCGGGTGCTTGAGCCCCCCCCTCTTCTTGAACTATATCGTTGCCTTTACTGGCCTTGAATCCTAAGTAGAAGCGTTTCTCCTTTTACTTTCTTCTGCTGCCTGCATAAAATACATTTCTTTCAACTGCTGTGGATTTTATAATACAATTTAGTATACAGCGATACAGTTTATCGCTTATTTCTTTTGTTTTGATATGCTTAAAAATGTAGTTACGTGTTTGTTTTTCTTGCTCTGGGGATGTATATAAATATGGGGAGACATAAGGGGGATTGGGATGAAGGTCTCCAGCTAAGTTAGGCCAAGGAAATTACCTGATATGCCTCAAAAATATCACTTTTAACAGCTGTGCCACGCACACACTGATTGTCACTTCATGCTGCTCTGCATCAGATCTGTTTAGTTTATATTGGTCGTCCTGTTGTAACAACATTACATCCATGTTGCTGCTTCTCCGGAAATCAGGGTGGTACTGGGAAGGTGTGTGTGTGTGTGTGTGTGTGTGTGTGTGTGTGTGTGTGTGTGTGTGTGTGTGTGTGTGTGTGTGTGTGTGTGTGTGTTTGTGTGTGTGTGTGTGTGTGTGTGTGTGTGTGTGCAGAGATCGTGTAGTTACAGACAGGGGAGACAGAATGGAGTCAAGTTTCAAAAGCTGTTTGCCGCCTTGTTGTTGAGACAAACACGCTCAGATGCACAAAGATATATATGTCCTGTATCTTTCCGCACATATCAACAAGCCGTGACAGGAAAACATTTGGTCATTTTTCCATGCACTCACTCACTCACACACATCTCAGACAGATGTGAACAAAATCACACACTCCTCGGAGGCCCCGGCCTCCATTTCATGGCTGTCTGTCCCACATCCTCTCGTTCTGCCCCGTTTCACTTCCAGCAAAAGAGACGGAAAGACGATGGACAGGACGGAGACACGGCGAAAGAAAAGAATAAAGCTCCTCTTTTCTTTTTTTTCCTGGCTTCAATCTGAAGACGTCAACGGTGCTGGAGAACAAAAAAGAATAACGGCTGGGAGTTTTGGAAATGCCATGTCCTAACAGGTTGAGATGTCATGCTATAATCCCAAACACTGGAGGGATCAAGAGAGGTGTATCTACTGTATCTATAGAAACGTCATAATGAGGAAACAGAAAGGAAACACTATCTCCACACTGCATGATTGATAGCGTCACCATTACACATGACAAAATACCATGGACATCAATGAAAACATCTTTTACATTTCACTGCCTTCTGTTGCCATGGTTATATCATTTATATACACCTGGGTACAGCGCTGGAGGTGGCACTCCACAAGTCTTGCGAGTATAAAATGAACTGGATCTTCCAGACATCTTCTTCATCTATGGGTCCAGGCAGCAAGCGCAACCCTTTTTTGGACTCATACACATGAACGGAGGAAGGAAAATGACTCAGGATTTGGCTATTTTACAGTGCATTTTACCACTTTTATGACCTATTGACTTAAATTAGTTAATAACAAAAAACAAATAAATGCTGCAATGTAAGCCTATGGCAAAACGTTTCTTTGGGCCCAATGGCATCATGTGAAGAACCCTGAAGTTGGAATTCCACGGTTTTGCCACGCTGACGCTCTTCTTGGGGACTTGCCCATTACCTCCTCGCCAACACGTCATTTAATTTCTCACCATTTGTCACCTTCCGTCTCAGATTTGTCCCTCTTTGTTCTCCCTCAGAGCTACTTCCACTCTCTCTCTCAACCCCCCAGCGGCCTTATTCCTCCCAATCCACCAGCCGGGAGAAGATGTCTTTTTCTCTCGAGCGTTTTTCAGCTCCTCATTCTTCGCCTCTCTGTTTGCCTTCATGCTCCATTTACATTTCTCTATGTGCATTTATGTGTGTGTGAGTGTGAGTGAGTGAGTAAGGCTTGCATCTACTGATTGTATGCCAAGTCAAGCTCCCATAGACCCCTAATGGCTCCTAAATACCCTCTGCTCGCTTTAACTTCAATTCTCTGTACGAGATGCCATCTGTCAGTCAGCGGGCCTTTTTCTTGCGGACCAAAGCAGTGAGTCACTCTGAAGGAGAAATCCACCCTAAAACAAGAAGCAGTGCACACGTTTTCTATGATTTTGGAGAGTTTAAATGCTATCGTCTCTCCCATTTGTCTGCTGAATGCCCCTCACTCCATCTCTCCTTTGTGAATTCTGTTTTAGGGTGGAATTAGCCTTTAACTTCATCTGCTGCCTGCCAGTCGAAAGAAAACGTGTTTTCACTCGGGGTTTCCACAGTAACTCTCCCATAGCTAATATGAGGTGTAACTTTACTTCCCTGTGTGTGTTTTGGCATAGCGGGCATCCTCTTAGTACAAAATATAAGTATAATTAGTAACAAATGCTGCGGAATGTAATATGGGCGATTTCATCCACTATTACTCATATCATAAAGTACACTCTGTCCCGAAAATTACCAGTTAAACTATGTGAGGATTTAAGGATGTGGGCTGCTTTTAAGTATCTCCATTCCTCAGTTTGTTTAATGTGATTAAGACCAAACTCCTCCAACAGTATCACAGGATGGGAGAACGGGTGAGGCAGAGAGGGGGAGAGCAGACGAGGGAAATATTGATTATAATGAGGGAATATATGTGCAGGCAAGAGTGGAGAAGTGATGAAAAGTATTGCAACCATTGATTAGCATATTTGAATTATTTAAAGATATATTCATGATAAACTGTTAATCAAGTACAGAAAGTCTGATTCTTACATTTAATTCTGATATGTTTATCAAACAACTAATACATTTGAGCTATGAAGTAACATGTGAAGGGCATCAACAAATCCTCTCAAGGAGACCCTCGCTGCTCTCAGAGTGGTGCTTATGGGAGATGTAGTGTCCTCCTCATTTCACCACCACCCACCAGCAGCCCAGAACCTCACCTCACCTACAACTGAAAGGAATCCTTCGCATCCTTCGCTGCATAACTCCCAGTCCGTCTCACGCAATAACAACGAGTCTGCATTCTCACGACAGAGGGGTTAACCTCTCCAAAAACCCCACACACACACACACAATGACCGGGAGGAGGAAGAGGTGGAGAGGGGAGGAAAGAAGAGAGGGGAAGAGGGATTAAGAAAGAGGGGACAGAGGGGCAGCGTGTACGACAGATGGAGGAACACATCAAATACCCGATCGCTGAAAGAAACAGATAAACCGATACATCAAGACTTCTGGGCCAAGATCAACATTTGAAAGACAAATCAATGTCATGACATACCATGTTTTGATTGTTTAATAGATTTTGTTAACATATATGAACAATCATAATAATGAAGACCCCTTAAATGAGGATATTACTGTAGAGAAAGTGTCTTCTTTTGATCATTTTACTGTTGCAAAATACTGCAGTGTCCTGATGTGCGGACATGTCTGCCATCAAGAAGGAGGGAGAGCAGTGTGAATAGGTGAGTGTCACTATTCATGTCTGATCAGAGCAGTTAGCAGGGGAGCTGTGTACTCCTGAATAGACAGCTTAGTGGCCATTATGCGGTCTGGAGAATTTGTCCTGTTCACTATTGTTACCCTCAGGAGGTATTAGCACACACACACACACACACACACACACACACACACACACACACACACACACACACACGATTACACTCACACACTAATGCACAGATGCACCTAAACATTCATTCCATACTCTATTTTTATGTTATAGTTGTATGTCTCTTCTTTAAATGCAGACCCCCCCCTACTCAATAATAGGCCGCTCTATTGACAGACCTGCTTGTTCACTGAAGGAGTCTTTTCTCATTAGGGCTGGGATTTTGTCGCTGGCCCTGCAGGCTCCATTGTCCCACTGCAGAGCGGGTTATTAGGCCTTCCCGCTGTAACAACCCCCCCTGCTGAATAGACCTGAGAGGAGTGGAGAGCCTGCGAAGGGCCGGACAGGGTCTGGCAATTAGCAAAGACATGTTTGAAGAGAGGAGGGGAGAGGAAAGAATGCAAGAATCAAGGAGAAAGAGAGCGGACCTGCGCTACAAAAAGGCTTCTTTTGAAGTTTTAGAAACTTTTGTCTGCTTTTTGCTGCTTCGCCGTTGTGCCGTCATCAAAGCCAAAGACTGGTTCTTCAACACGCAATACCCCTCCTCCTCTTCCCTCTCTTGCCTTTCTTTTCTCTCCCGTTCTTCGCTCTCATTCGTTACTCTTCTCCCCGAGAATTCATTTGTGCCAGCGCTGAAAAGCCCTGTATCTTCTGCAGCCGCTTTGATGTCTTAATGACGACGTGAAGAGCGAATCATGCTCAGAGACCCCCCCCCCCCCCCCACCTTCACTCTCCCTTTGTCGCTCTTCAGATTCCAGCAGTCACATCTGGCTTTTCCAAACTCACCTCACTGACAACGAGCAGGCGGGATGCAACGCAGACAAAAAAAACACCCTCGCATTCAGAGCGACGAAAAGAAAAAGCAGCAGGCATGGAAAAACTTGTTCCACTTATCAAAAGGTTTATCACAGTTTCAGCTTTGTATCCCGAAGCCAGAGTTTTATCTGGATTCAGGGAAGTTTTCTTGTCATGTGGTCGTAAAAGGCGGGTAGACTAAACTGTTGTGTATGGGTTTTTTTTAGAGCTGCCACCATATCTCCACTCCAGGAAGTTTGATAAAAACACGTTTATCAGTTGTATTTCTAAACATTTAACATAGCTGAGGTTCGAAAAAAGGCAGACAAAGATACTGATTACAGCAAATGACTGCGGACATATCAAATGAAATTATATGTAATTCGAAACAGACAATGTCGCTGTAAGAAATGAGCTCCAACAGACTGGTTTTGTTCGGAGCCTTTAGGTGTGCGTGTCTGCATGTGCTTACTTGTATATTGTCGCTGCATTCCACTGCATTATATTTCACATAAAAGCATTCACAATGCGATCTGGCTGTGTTCTCTGGACAAGGTGTGTGTGTGTGTGTGTGTGTGTGTGTGTGTGTGTGTGTGTGTGTGTGTGTGTGTGTGTGTGTGTGCAGTTTCCCCCCATGGTTCTTAGGCAAACACAGCAATGGTTTTGCGGCGCCTCTGCTATCAGCCTGGAGTTTGATCAGTGTGACAGCATGCTGAAAACTGATACACTCTCTCTCTCTCTCTCTCTCTCTCTCTCTCTCTCTCTCTCTCTCTCTCTCTCTCTGTGGCCAGGACCAGAATCTCTTCTCTACGTTCCTCGTCTACTTTGCGTTTTCGTGTATAGACGTATAAAACATTTTTAGATGTTTGCAAAGATTGACTTCTCTGTGTGCACATCCCTTCGTGACTCATTCTGTATCCATCACCCTCAACTTTGTCCACACGTTGTCATCATCCACGCTTTCCATTCAAGGACGACATCATTTGAGAATTGCTCCGTATGCGAGCATAGTATTGATGGGCGTTGGAGGCACGTCCTGCCAACGTTGGTTGGATGTAACGTGACGAGCCGAGGGTGTCCTTCTCGGGTTCTCGGCTGTAACTCCGCTTGGCCCGAAGACCAAAGCTCTCACAACAAGTGGAAACATAAGTAAGACGAAAGGAAGGGAGAGAGGAGAGAGGATGTGTCGACGCTGTCAGACATGTCGTTAAACGAGGAGAACAAGCCGCAGAGTTAAGCTGCTATCTGGCCTCGCAGACAACCCAGCTTCTACTTTACTGCCACTGGTTTTCTGCATCTATCCATCTCTGTGCATGTGCTATCTTAAATACCACAAAATAAGTAGGTTTTTAGTGCAAAAAGCGTGTTTCTCATTGTGTGCAACGTGGATTTGGAAGGAAGCTTACAAGGCGTGAAATTCCCTTGACCTGTAGATGACCTCGGGGTGAAGACATCTGACAACTGCTGCACTGTGTTAGTTTTACCCAGTTTCAGAGTCTTAACTGGAAGCAGGCATGTACGCGTACACAACAAGACGATGCAAGCATCTGCCCCGCCGACGCGCTCTGGAGAAGAACGCCGACTCTCCGAGGTAAAGAAGTAGCACGAGAGCCTCCCACTGGGTGCAGATGGAAAGCTGCATCATCATTAATCCACAAACAGCTCTCAGGATCACAAATGAGAGACGAACAAAGCAGGCATCGGGGTGAGTCATGACGAAACATCGCCCGGCGGCGCATCATGATGAGCGGGTTAGTTTTACATCGTTGTAAATAGTTGTTCATCAAAGACGGCCTGTCAGCATGCAGCCTCGCATAGGAGAGCGTGCCAGTGTCTTTGAAGTGAAACAAGACAACCGCCGATGCTCAACACGTACACAAGGACACGTAAACACTCGCGGCCACATTCGTGAGCACACACGCGGATCTACGCACGATGCCGTTATGCGCCGAGGAAGCAGGCCCACGCACACACTCGTGCGTGTGACACATCCACACTTGAGAGGTCCAGTAGTCGCTTTGAAGTGTGACTTGTTTTAAGGCCTCTCCAACATTCCTGCAGGGATCACAGTTTAAAGCAGCGGTAGGCAGGCACGGGTCACATAGAAGCCACTAATGATCTAGAATGTGTAGATTATTATTATTAACATACTGTTAACAGCGGCAAGGTCCTTCAAGGGAAGTTTTGTTTTTAAAGAGCCAAAAGTAATGCAAACAATTATATTTGCTTGTGTTTTTGATTTTTATTGACTTTACAACTGCAAACATTACCTCCTAATATTGGATTTGTCTGCTTGTACAGTCATTTATGTGCTCTACAGAACTTATAGTGGAATATTTTACCTGTCAAATGCTCTCTATCGAGTATTTGTTGTTTTAAAGTTAATAAATAATCTCGGTTTAATAGATGACTCATCCGATAAGAAAGGAATCTGGCTGCCGGAGCCACTAAATGAAAGGCCGATCCAGAATCATGGATGAACAGTCAGTGAAACAGAGTGGATTAGTCTTATGGGAGTAGTAAAGTTGGTGAGATGTCAGAGGGAGAGCTTGTGAAGTTTGTAGGAAACCAGAAGCAGAAATGTTTGTTCTTTCAGCCTTGTCCAGCTCTCGTTGGCCCACAGCTGCTGTGATCGCACCTCCAGACCGAGCTGTGAAAATGAATTCGGGGATGTAAGATGAGAAAAAGGTCAAATGGGGAGAAAAGTACTAATGAGTGGATATTTAACTGGAGTATAATTTGATACAGGGAAGAGCAGGGTGGGCGAGGGAGAGGATGATTGAGAGTTCAAAGTCCTGAGCCGAGGCCGGGCGGTGTGCGTTTCAAAGGCGGCGCGTGGCGATGGATGTGAGAGATTCGTTTAATTCAGCAAAGTGAAGTGCTGCCTTGATGTTTACTAGAGTTACACAGGCAGCAGCTGGACGAGCACGGGCACTCACGTATACATGCATACATGCAGACACGCACGGCAACCATGACAGTACACACATGGACGCAAAAGATTCATCACTTTTCAGGCAGATGCACGAATGCACACTTAAGCACTCGGTAATAAATACACATTGCATACACATGTTCACATGCACGCGTGCTCATTCACATACTCACATTTAAAGGGAACATTCTTAAACTTTTATATGGATGTGCGTTCAGAATTGATAAATTATGATAAATATAGTCAGTCGAAGCAATAAATTCCCGCACCAGAAATGCAGCGGAGAGAGGCCGAGACTGTGACTGCATTAGTCGTGCAAGAGGATAGCCATGCAATGCATTCTGGTACTTTGGTACTGCCAGCATGGCGCAGGAGAGCTCAGATTTCTCAGTCAAAATACCGTGCATTTAGGAACTTATTGCTTCAATGACTACGTTTGCCATCAACACTGATTTGACATCCATATAAAATGATTTTCATTTTAATGGCACACAAACTTTCAATAACATAGAAACCAACAAAGATACATGCAATAGTACATCAAGTATAAAGGTAAATATAAACCCACGTACATGCTGTACATGTACACATTCTTTATGCACAAGTAAATTCAGGAAGAAAGGTGCATTTTTAAGGGAAGTTAAACACATATACATGGACCTCCAGCCCAAATTGTGTCAGCGTCCATCACCTTACTGGAACTACCGTTCCTGCCAGGGGGAGGCTACACTTTGCTGATGGGGACGTTATCTATTTTTGGGATATGACAGTATATTTTATAAGCCGGGATGGTTTGAGGTTGGAGCAAATTGCTAAATATATCTGACCTGGTGCCTCTGCAGAGTGTTGACCTAACCAACACTGGTGGTTGAACTGTTTTTGGCTTGTAGTTCCTTTACAACAAAACAAAGGAGTACATGTGACCCTTTGTAACAGGTTGCATGTGTCTGCAATTAAATGTAGAGGCCTTAAAAAGTAAAACTATCATTATTTTGAAGGGAAAAATCAAAGATGAGAAAATAAGAATAGTTCTTTGTGACAAAAACACTATATTTTTCTATCAATTCATGTCCTTTTTGTCATCTTGCCGTCTCAACCCTCAAATATACAATCACTACTTCAAATTTTCCTACGTTTCCCAGATACCCTTTAAAAACCGGAGACCTGGAGCATGGATTCTGGGTTTTTTCAAATGCTATCATGACCTGCCATAAGTAGTGATTTATTTTCTTTTTTTCTGGGATAAATGAGTCCATATGTTTTAATTTCAATCTGGAGAGTTCCTGAAGACGGTGGTTATACGGTTCTCGGGTCCTTGCTTGTCTCATTTAATGTGAGTCTGTGACTTTCTATGCAGTCTGTGTAACCTATGTACACTGGATATTATCACACACACACACACACACTGTTTCCACTTCTGTGATCTCGGAGCCCCCCGTGAGCACCGGACATGAAGTAATCCAGTAATTCCACTGAATCATTCCTGCCCTTGACTGGCTTTCCTCCGTCATGTTAACCTGCTGGGGTGGAGGGTCATTCATCCAAATCATCTCCATTAAAGGCAAATCTCAATCTGTGTTCCACACTTGACCCTGCGGCTCCATCAATGAAGTGTGAACAGTGATGTAAAGCAGCTATGTGAATAAGCACACTCACACACACACACACACACACACACACACACACACACACACACACACACACACACACACATGGATATGGAAAGAGAAGAAGAAAAGTGAAACAAAAATTGAAAAAAAGAGGAATAAAACAAGCAATCTAATTTTATTCTGTGGCTTAGAAAAACTAAATTAAATTACCCAGATGCTTTTGTTGTACATGCACACACACGTTATGTTAACACACACACACACAGAAAACTTGATCCCTAACTGTATGTTTTCAGAACTCATAAACCCCATCACCGTGTGACGTTTATGAGCGAGTGTGTGGAACCACTTGTGCCTCGTGCCTGTATGTTATTTCATCGCTCTGTTGATATTTTACGCTCTGACACAGTCCATGTTCACCGTCGGAGGAGGCACTGGTGCTTCGTGTGTTTTCTCACTGTTGGTTTTCTCAACATTGTTCATGTCATAACCAAACCCAGGCCTTGTTGTTAACCTAAACCTGACCGCCAAGGGTAAATGGCCCGTGCCTGGCCACGGCATCTGAAAATATACTAAAGATGGATCGAGGAGTAACTGATGGAAAATTGATCTGGACTTATTAATGCCCCATAAAAACGTGGCATGTTAATCACATATTGTGTATTTGGATAATATCGGATGGAGATTGAATGGGGCAGGATTTGTGCTTCGTCAGCTGGAAGCGACATAGTTGAACTCCCTTCCATCCCCTCGCTGCTACAGCGAGGCAGCGGTTGCGGGAAAAAGATTCACTGAAATAAATCGGTAGACTGCGATACTTTATTGATCCCTGGTGGAAACATTTCTGTTCTTTTGCCTCCTCGCAGAACGGTGAGGGAGCCACGGTCAGCAGTAGGAAAGCATGGGGGTTTAGTTTCTTACTCAAAGATAACTGAAGGAAGATGGACCACTTTTTACAGAAAAACGCTGTTGGTAATGTTCAGTACATGCATTTTGTTCGAGGGTGCTAAAATGTAGACGTGTGATCAGCTGCTGAAGTGGAGTTTTATTACTAAACCAAATGTTTTGCATGATTTCATTAGTACAGTAACAGGAAAACTGGACTCACAGAAGTATAGACTTACTAATTATAGACTGTCAACGTAGCAGCATTGTCCTTCATGCTAAGGAAGTATATTTAGTGCAAGGGTGTACTTTCCACTGGGGATGGGAACCTCACCGGGCATTGTCCTCTTAAGCGCTATTCATGTTTGCCCCACATTTGTGTGGCTGAGAGGGGCAGGGGCAGACGTTTTTGTCGCACAATTTTCTTTCTCGATTAATGGCTGACTTTCACTTCACTTCTCCTGGAAATCGAGAAAGTGTCAATTTATTTTGGACAACAGCGCTAATTATGTGCTGCAAAAATAAAGTTTTAATTGTCAGGAAAAGGGAGAAGTGAAAAAAACGGCAGAGTATAATACAGCTGTACAGTGGATCCATAAAAGTTTGCCTGGAACTGTTTCCAGCCTGTAGGGGATGTACTTTTTACTTCCTGGAACAGATTTTTATTACTAGCCGTTTTAGCCAAAACTCAGCTCCCTGGCTTAAATGAGTTACCTGGAAGCATTAGCTTATTGAGGAGTCTGTCAAGAGGAACTGGGGACTTGGGGGGGGCATTGCTGTTCTCACTTAGACTACTACCTGACCTTCATCTGAAGCCAACTGTACTCTCCAGGAAAGAAAAAGTTAAACAGTCACATTGTTGAGGAGTGAAACACAAGAACGCCAGATGTTTTTCGAGCTGCGATCATGTTAATATTTACTACTTTTGCCATAAAACCGGTTGTTTCATCTACAAGGACAGTGTGTGCATGTGGTTTGTAGCTTCCTGGTTGAACACGAGTCATCACCTGCTGTTCATCTTCAGCTCCACTAAACGGTAACCACACAACACAGAGGCAGGTGACTTCGGGGGGCCGTGATTGGAGGCGCAGCATTTCTTCAGCTGAGATGCTTTGGTTGCATCTGATTGCTATGATATGGAATAATTCTGGGACATGCAGATCATTTTTGTCCATTTGATATTATTTTCTGGAATGAGGCGATTTGAAATGTGTAAATGTGCGTCATCAGTTCTTATTGCACACATGGAAAAGGTAGCTTCAAAGGAAGCCTGCCGCAAGAGCTGGGAAGAATTTGTGGTGAGCCCAGTGTCGGGTCAGTTTGATGGGTCAGTGAAGCAATTGGCCCAATCTGTCTCACTCTCTGTTTCCCCCTGCCTTTTAAATAGGAGCTGTGCCCAATATATTTAAGTTTTCTGGTATGCTTAGACTCAAAACGTTTTTACTGAGTGACTGACAGCTGGACAGACACACTCAGACATGCTGCTGCCTGGTTGGTAACAGGCCTGACAAACCAAACACACACACACACACACACACACACGGGAGGTTAACCCAAGAGCGGAAAACAGCACCTCTGCCTCCTCAAACTATGACGCTATATTCGTTTTTCCTCTAAATGTGTGTAGTGTGAGTTGAAACAGCTCTTTTCATGACCATACAGTCACCCTCCTCCCTCATGCAGCCACTCATACCTCACACACACACACACACACACACACACACACACACACAAACACAGGTGGCTGTAATTAGTGTGTTGAGCCCATTCATGGCACAAGATCAAACTGTGGAAATACAGAGCTCTGCTCAGAGTTCGACACACTCGCACATAGCTACATATTCATGCACCTTCAATCCTTATTTCCCTTCTTCTCCCTCTGCCGTGATGCTGACTTACAAAAAGGTTTCCCCTAAAAGTGTTTTTGTTTAGTCTGCAACCGAGACCGAGTTTGACTTTGCTGTAGAAACTTAAACACTCAGTGTTTACTTCTGCAGCGGAAGAACACAGACGGGGAACGTGGAGAGCAAGGGATTATGGGTCAGATGTGTCTGAAAATGTTCAACAACTCCAATCTGACTTAAGAATACACACAGTTGGTTTTTGCTGCAGCGATAGGCAGAAGTTCTGCAGCCAGAGCAGCTGGCCACAAGGCTATAAAAACAGTAATACCGCTGCTGGAGGGAAAGCTCGTAGCTCTGATAGTCAGCTCTGAGTATTGTTGACCAGGCACGTTTCTCTGTGTGCCGCCATTTTTCACTGCGTTACATTTTCAGTCAAGACTGGAAGTATTTAAAGACAAAAGCATGGACCAAAGAGAAGTAGTCCGTATGGTGAATATTGTTTACTTTGGCAACGTTCAATCAAGGTCTTGGTCAGATTTTTTACCCAGTGAAGACCTTGATGGTTGAAACATTGCCTCTCTAAATTCGTTGTAGACGTCCTTCATTAAAAGATCCTTGGGAGAGAGACATTTCTGTGCAGTTCATTATGTGCAGTAAATGTTTGACCTATTAGTGTTGATTGATATGAGGTCTGGTTGATCAGCCAATGGAGTATTTGTCAATGGGTCGAGGAAGAACTTACGCACTTTCATTCACTGTCGTCACAAATCCAAATCTTGTTTTCTCTTCTATTTTTTGCTTTAATTGTGACTTAAACTCTGCACCATTTAAAAAAAAAGACTGATATGGATCGATGAAGAAAGCCTCTTTGGATCCAGTGACTTTGGAAAAACTGAACCTGGCAATTCACAAGTTCCAAGACTTCACATCAAGTGCACTATTGATCAAGACTGTGAGCCACAGTTAAAGGTCCCTCTTTAAAAACCTGTTAAAGGGCACATTGTCTTCAGAAGTAATCAGTTATTATTATACATTATCCATTCTTAAGTAACAAAACCTGAATGTTCTGTATTCTTGAAACAAAAAAAACATACCATAAGATGACGATATGAAATGGTTTCTTCTTCTATGACAGTACGCCTGCACGTGCGTGCGTTGCTGATTGGCTCACACACACACAGGTTCGTACCAACCAGGTCCGAAAGCTGGAAGCAATTCCTGGCCGAACCGTTGACGTGTGTTGCTCATATTTCAGAGAGCCTGAGCACAGAATGGCACGACGTGTAATCGCATTTGTGAATAGCATCGTAAAGTTACACTCGTAAAACCTGTTGTTGTCTTGGCCCGGTCCGAGGGGGCCGAGGGAAGGAAGGATGAATATTTGCAGCAGAATAAAACCCGTCAGGTGTTCGTCTGTGTGTGTGTGTGTGTGTGTGTGTGTGTGTGTGTGTGTAAGATGATGAGATCAAACGCTCCAGAAACCTTTCAGAGTGAAAGATATTTACCTTATGAGGATTTTCTAAAACTGGTTGCATGTGTGTGAGATCTAATGAACGTTGGGAGATGTCATCACCTGAAACACACGTCACCATTGTGATGACTGGCCACTAAATACCCCGGGCTTAGCTGTTAATCTGTCATGTAGGCCGGTGTTGTGGCTCATAGAGAGCAGCCGTTAACTATAGTGTACGACTGTCTGTTCCACGGTTACACTTCATAAATCTCTCCCTGCACCGTCGCCTTTTTCTCTCCGACTCTTTGCCATTTCATCTCTCTCCTGCTGCCTCCTGACCTCCTCCTAAAAGTCAGTTGGTTCCCGTCCCGTTCCCTCTCTTTCTCCATCGCAGCCCCTTTCAGTGTCTCTCTCTCATGCTGTTAATGGAGGACTGTGTAGCAGCCCAAGTTATAATGATTTCCATAAGGCTACACGGCCTCTATGTAGGCAAGAGTGTAAATCACAGTGACGTGTGTGTGCGCTTTTTCGTGTGTGTGTGTGTGTGTGTGTAGGCATGTTTTACTCATCTTGTGGGGACACATTACACAGTCACATTGTGGGGACTCGCCTTCCTTTTGGGGACAAGTTGTACTTCTCTATAACGTCAATAATTATATTTTCGGGTGAAGACTTGTTTTCAAATTGGTAAGTTTAGGATTAGGTTATGGTTAGGGTCAGGGTTGGGATAAGGCTGGCAGTGGTTATGGTTATGGGTTATGGTTATGGTTATGGTTATGGTTATGTCTCCAGGAAGAGAATAGTCACCCTTTTATGAAACTTTAAGCTTAAAGTCTGTGACTTATCCCTCTGGACTTGTGTCAGAACAATGTACGATGTAAGTTGGATATATGTTTTTTTGGCAACTTGATTTTGTAACATGGCTTTTAAGAGGACAATCCCATGGCCTTACAGGGATTGTCAATGTCATTTGATCAGAGTAACACAAATAGAAATCTAGTAATATTAAGGTTTCAACTAATGATGACTTGCATTCTCAATTAATGCTGAAGTCCAAAAATATTGTGGAAAAAAATGGTAGAATCAATTAGTGTATCTTTTTTTAAATGATTGGTTAACAATTTAGTTTGGTTCAGACAGTCCAAAAACCCAAATATATTCAGTCCACAGTGATACAGAACAGAGAGAAGCTGCGAACTTTGGACATTTTTGCTCGATAAGTGATCACAATTGTTGCTGATTCATTGCGTCCTTCACCTTATTGGTTTAATCATCTAACGAGCATTATCCTTCAGCACAATAGAAATAGAAGGTGGAGAGAACAATCTTAACTCAAGGTTCACTCAATTTTTTGTTCCTGAGGTTCCAATTCTATCACTCAATATTAATTGATTGAAAACTTTATTGAACAACATATAACAAGAAGTGTTCAAAAGGATAAAAAACCACAATAAAGCCCAAAGGCTTGTTTCCATTATGGTCCTTTAGATGGAAGGGGTATTCATGGGGAGAAATTTGCACAGTTGTCATGGAAATGGATCTGTTTTAGGTCAGTGCAGTGTTTTGATTTAATCTGTGCAGCACATGAAGGACTTTTCACCTTAACAGATCCCCCTCCATGATAACAGAGCAAATTCCATCCATTGAAGATTGTTTGATAAGATACGATGTGTTTTGTTGAGTGAAAATATTGTCCTTGTTAATAATAATTGTTAATAAATGCTATGTATTGTGACCAGGAACTTCTGGCTGATTTGCTGAAATATCATGAACAAAACCTTTTATTAATTAATGACTTTTTTGTGAATTTAGAAAAAAAAAATCTAAATTCATGTCCAGCACTGGATGGTCTGGTGGTTTGGCTCGTTCCTAAATACATTAAACACGTACTGTCCACAGAGGATTACATGAGCCGCTAATTACACACGAAACACGACCGGCACTGCAGACAGAAAGTTTCCACAGAACATCTAAAGTTTTACATTCTGGATCCGGAGCCACAGCATGTAAATCTAACCATTTATTATAATGGCGCTGTGCGTAATGTTGCAACTTGCGGCAACTGAATTGAAATGTGGGCTGAGAGAAAAAGCATGTTTGGAGCGAGGGATCTAAATGCAGCGTGCGTGACAGACGGACAGAGAGACAGACATGCTCTTCACCCACAAACAAAATCCCTCAAGTGAACAAAATGTTAAATCTCCTGTCTTATTCCAGCAGAGGCAATAATGGGCTTATAACATAAGATACATGTGGTTTTATTGTTTTCCAGAGTATCATTGGACTGATGGACTTATAATGACAGTGTGTGTTTTGGTGGGGGGTCAATGCACTGGCAGGTCAACAAACTGCTGAAGGACGAATGGCGTTTTTTTCTGCTGGTTGCTACAGTACAGGGGGGGGGGAAGAATGTGGTTCTAAAGTTCATGTGTCTGACAATGCAATCCAAATACAACATCTATCTATCATCCCATCCTGCTGCCCGGGCTCTTCTGAAATAATAATCCAACAATCTCTGTCTCCAAGCAGAGGTCACTTGTTAAACAGATTACGATGTCGCGGACATCTTGGTCTTGAATTTTCTGCTCATGATGTTTTTGTTTTTAGTTGTAAAGAAAGAATCTTTGAATCTTTCTCATACAGGTGAAAAATACAACAAAATTGTTTGTGAAGATTATATTAAAAAGAGACGGTATTCCCTTTTTAAACATGCATTGATGAATCAACTCTCACCAGTATATTATATTATTACATACAAACCCGTATAGCGTGGTGGTAGTTTTTATTTAAATAAATTAATGAATTTAAAATAAATGAAAGAATACAAGCTTTAAAATCCTGCTTTAAAAGTGGGAGGATGATAGATGAGACATCTTCGGTGTTCAGGAACAGGCGACTCCTTTCTGCTCAATGAAGATGATGGAATATCACCAAAAGCTTGAAAATGGACCTCACAGTGAGATTGTTTTCTGCTGGTTCCAGGGTCAAGGAGGAACTTTGAACCTCAGTGAAAGAATGACGTTTCCTATAATAACATCCTTAAAAGACGTCTCATTTAGGGAGTTTATCAGGTTAACTTTGGAGCCAAAGTGCCATCCATGTGAAATGTCCAAAACTCCAACTTTGGTCAACATTTTGCAATCTGCTTCAATATTTAAAGCAAGCTATTGTTGCTGAAGTAAAAAATAAATCCTCAGAGGACCCAGGTTTTACTAAACCTCTTCTTCCACAGTTATGTGAAACGTGTTCACATGCGGTCGCTCCTGTGTGTGAATTATGACAGGAAACCTCCAGTCTGTGCCTGTGTTCGGCCTGAACCTGTGACCCTGGTCTGTTTTAGAGGACTCACGGTGGTTTGCTGGGCTGGTCAGATACAAAAACTCCCCATCAGGCTGGTTTTGGCCCTGATGCTGCAACAACCAGCCTCAGCATACGAACACACAGCGGCTCTGTCCACATATCCAGTGTCTCTATATTAAAACCTGGAAGGACACGACCCTGTAGGAAAACACTGGCCCCCTGGACACACTCAACGCATATAAACACACACACACACACATATACACACTGCACAGTTGGGACTCATATTTCTGAGCGTGCTCATGTGCAATTGCTGTCTTTTCTCTGCAGACCTAAATGTAAATACAAGAAGGGGTTATACAAACACACACACTCACACAGGGGTACCCCGCCCGTGAAATGTGTGAAATGTAGCACACTGTTGAGCCATATCCCCCCTGTAGATGAAAAGAGAGGAATGAACACAAACAACCAAGAAAAGAGTCTGATGAGGAACAGTGAGTGAATGTTGGAATATGATAAAAAAAAATACAAAACTTGTAAATGACAAAAGTATGGCAGATATATTTTATACCCTAAGATTGTTTTAAATACAACTTTATATTTAACAAAGTGTGTGTGAATGGGTAAATGTTGGCATGTAGTGTAGCACTCCAAGTGGTTGAAAGACCAGAAAGATGCTTTATAATAAGTACATTTACCAAAACTCCAAAAATATGGACTTTGGGAGGAACGTTTGTTGTATTGACAGTCAATGCTTGCATGGTCATGTACTGTACAGATACAGTCGATATCTTTTCACATCTTGTGAGATGTAAAGTGTTTCATAAAGGACAAGAGCAAAGCCGAGAGGAACATTCATCAGAAACATGGTGTCCAAAAGTTTTTTTGTCCCTGATTTCAATCCGAGCCTTCGGCTGATGTTGCTGATTCCGAGGCCTGATCGATATGGTTAAATGTGTATCTGGCTCTTTGAAATAACAGCTGTAGCTTACATCAACTGACACATTAAGTTTACAAGCTACTTGATCCAAACACTGGAGCTTCTCAAACTTAAATTATTGTGATATGAACGATGTGATATTAAGTGGGAGAAAGTGACTCCTGAAACCGACGCAATGCGATCAGCTACAGAAGAGACGTATCACTTCTGGACTGAAAACTATAGAAACGCTCCGGCTGTCGTCCAACAGTCGTGATACTTTGTGCTCATACAACGACTTAAACAACTCATGTGCGTGTGGCCGTGTTAGTGTGCGTGTAATGTATGTGTGCGTGGATTAGTCGTTGTAATCACCAGCCAAAGTATCTGGCCGAACATTAGAAGGTGGAACGGGATCAGAAGAAAACATTTTGTTTATTGAAAGCAGCTGAAGCAGGGAGGGAGTGTGTTTTCTACTCTGTGTGTGTTCGCCGTGAACCGAACAGTGAAACATTAGGTCCACCCCTCCAACTTTGCACTCGTATAACGGAGCTTAAGAAAGGTGTAAAACTGACCTTGCTGGCAGAAACGGTTAGCCTGGATGTCTAAAATGCTGGTTTGCGGGTTTCTCACTAAAAGATTCTCAGTTTTACACACCGGATGATGATGTTAATGAGACCACACACATTCAGTGTTTTCTCTGAACATCTTTGGATGAATGCTTCCTCTTCACGTCGTGTGTGAAGTGATAATGGAGCAGACAGCTGGTTGTCTGAGCGACGTCAAACAAGCGAGTCGTTTTTCGGTTTGCCTGTTGTTGGTTGCTGATTCGGCTCCAGTATCGCATATATACAGCTGTTATGTATATATGTTTTGAATGTCGGCAAGACTTTGATACTTTAGATGTACAGCTGCACTGTATGGACCGTGGAAGTGGTCCAGCACCCCTCCGTGAACGGGCCTGTAGGAGGTCCGCCAGGCGAGGTTTACAGGCTTCCACCGGGCCTGGGGGAGGGTTCGCTCGCTGCGTTAGGAGTGCTAAACCATGTTCCCCATTCAGATCAAACCCCTGTGCCGCGAGGCTTCAAACGCGCTGCCCCTTTTTCTCAGAACACGCCGTGCATGTGGCAGGAGGGGGGGGTCAGAGGGAAGGGGGGGGGACTGAGGTGCAACGGGAATACCAGCACCTCAAGTTACCACTTAGTTAAATAACGCCAGAACGCACGCACCCGCACATGCACTGACACACCCATGCAGGAATTCATCTCGCAAACTCAAAGGTACACACACACACACACGCACGCACACACACAAAGGGCCTTCACCACACGGCCTGCCTGTACGCTATTAATACCAGCCCCGAGGATGCAGGTCATGCCTCGTATTAGCATTTCAAATCCGTCTTTCGCTCCATCATCCAAATAGTGATGCTTTAAAGACGTTTGGCAGTGAATTAAACACCGTGCTTTCAGGTGGTCTGTATATGTACCAACATGCATCTCTCACGTATTGACTGCAGGTGGTCTGAGGCTGTTTGGTGTCTGTCTTTCCAAAAAGTACCATCAGGTTTTGGTTCACGTTTCAGGTTCAGGCCAAGTTAACCGCACCCCCCTCCCTCCACACGGATTTTGACAGACCTTATATTGCACCGTACCAGCCCCCACCTCCCTGTTAAAGGGCCCCTCGGATACATTGGCTCCATCTTGAAGCTGTTCGTAGCGTGAAGGTTCTGACAGATGTTTGTATCTTTCTGATAATCAATGTGGGAAGACATGCTGAGGGAAGGAAACCGATACGCCAACGTGAGAGTAAAAGCAATATGATACCGTGGAGCATGATATTGCCACATACAGTATGATGGTATTCAAAGAATTTGCTCTTAAGATCCTTGAAAAGTAGTTCCCCATTTTTATAGTTTAGGGCACAAATGTAAAGATTTGCATCACATGTTCCAAACAACTAATAGAATAACATAAAAAACATAATAACAACACAAAAAGAGTCTCCAGTAACTGGAGTGATTTTAGTGTTCAGGGTCGAGGCATGTAGGGAAACTTGTAGCATTCATTTCACAGCTTTCATCACCAGTGATTTGCGGGAGCAACAAGTCTTTGGCACAGTCACACTGGAGGAAAGACATATCATGTAATTTGTCATTTGGTTTTCTGGTTTGACAAGAAATGTGAATGTGAATGCTGAGCAATTTGAAATGCGTGGTGGGGCGTTGAGGGGGGGAGTGCTGCTGGATGGAAATAAGCCATAAGCCACTTTTGTCCTGTGAGTTGTAACACCTAAAAGAGAAACCTGTGAATTCATAATATTTTCAAATGTTAAAGTATTAACAGGGATGCTTCTGCAGTCCACCTCCCTAACTTGTAACAATCTGCATCCAATCTGAGAGAGGAGACCGATGTATCGCTGATATGTTGAATTCATGTGTGTATGAACAAGCCATCATACATCGTGACCCCATGCCGAAACAGCTGCATCTTGTAAAGCAGCTGTCAGATGCTGATAGAAAACAGGGGAAAAAAAGTCCTCCTCTTGAATAATCCATCCTGACCCCCATACACTTGTGAGACTTCAGCGCATAACCCCGGCTGAGTGTCGTGCACATTATTTGCTCAAAGTGGGGAAACAAGCGTAGAAGTCACGACTTCATCGCTACAATCGGAAGTGCAAATACACATATTTATTTGTGTGATTGGTTGGAGGTTACCGCGTCGGGTCCATTCACTAACGATGCTTCCTGTCTTTCTCTCTCTCCGTCACCAGATGACTCCAGTTCAAGAGGTGGTGCAGGGACAGCTGACGGTGACTCTGAACACGCCCCCGAGCTGGCGGGGAAACTGGGTAACCGCTCACAACTTCTCTCATCCCGCCACGACAGGCGTATAAACATGTGGAAATAAAACGGGAGCTTAGAAGGGACACTGTAGATAGCTGAGCGTGTGTAACACTTTAAGAAGTACAGTAGAAGATTGTGCTATTAACACCTTGCACACCATCCGAGGGGGAAAGGTGGGGCCCACACACAGATCCACAGAGCCACACATCGGGGTGTTTGTTTGCTCACATAATTGGCTCTGACAGAGTGGAGAGCAGTCTATTTGTGTGAGGTGTGATTTGGTGGGACACATTCCTTCCTTAACCCCCTCTCCAAAGTCTCCCCGGTCACCCTGCCATGTAACTGAACCCCTCTTCCTTTGCTTTTTGTTATCCTTGCTTCCAACTCTCTCTCCTTCCCCTTCTCTCTCTCTATCTCTGTCTCTCTCCGCCGTAACGTCCATGCACACTCACAATGCAGTGTCAACAAACATTTACCCCCTTTGTTTTCTCACACACATTCTTTCTCTTTATTTATTTGCCTCCCTCTGCTCACACACAACCAACGTGGACACTCGCTGCTTTAGATAAAGCCACGTTCAAACCCACTTTAGCCCTATGTGGAAAAAAAACAGCTCCCATATTTGTTTGATCGAGGCCTCTTCGGCGATGTGGGGTCGCCGGGCAAAGCGCTGCATGGCCAATCAAATACATGACATAACATGAGCACTGTTTTTCTGCTGACCTTAATAAATGAACACATTCAGTGATGTGTTTAAAGGCGAGTCCACACCGGAAGAACTGCCCGACTCGCGTCGGTAAATGAAGTCGGGCTACTTAATATGGCCGACTCGAACAACGACATGGGCGGTTCACACCTACGGAATTACAGCCGATGCCATACGTTCCGCGCTTGCGCGAGATGTAATGTCTCCAAAACAACAGGCGGCGCTAATCTGTATTGTGGGCCAAAAAAACACGAAAACCGGAAGTAGCCGGTCCTCTTTAGACCATAACACAGAGCACGCTGTCCTCACCAGTCACTGTTGTCAGCAGAGTGAGGTTGTAGACTGTAGTTGTGATTACTCTCTGAACGGAAAAATGTAAAATGTAACCCGATTCCACTGTTTATCTGGTATGTTTACCATCGTCACTTCCGGGCTTCACTGATTCGCTAGTCAAGCTGCTAGCCTCCACCAATCAGAATGGTAAAAGAATGACCGATTCGAATGGCGGATTATACATTTGAATCGGCTGAAATGAACGCCGACGTGGGCCGATTCGAGCGACCACACCAAGTAGACTCATGTCACCGACGCCGACTCTCTCAAAGACGCCGATTTTCAGTCCGGTGTGAACTCGCCTTAACAGTGTTGCTGTTAGACTGAATTATGTGTCAACTTCTTATTAGTCGAATGTTATAGTTTGCTCCTGTTTTGTAAAATCTGCCGCTCTGCTAATACTGGTAGGTATTATATACTGGTTTTAGGGCCACTGTACGCAAAAAAGTAGAGAGCTAACAACCAGCATCTATGCTAGCTAACTTCCCATGAATGTTGCATTTATTTTTCTAATTAATACATCACAATGTGTGACAATGCCTCGTTAATGTCCTTAGGGCGACGGCTGTTGACGGTTGTTGTTGTTGTTTTTATATGAGGCCAAATTGTCATCTTATGGGTGTTTTTTGATCGGGTGGTTGGGCTAAGATGCTATCGGTAGCTTTCACTTATTTTCATAGCGAACGGCAAACATCCGTTCAAGCAAAGTGTTTACTTCCTCTATGACCTCTGTAATAAATCAGAAAATCTGCGACTTTATAAAGTTGCAAATTTGAGACTTTTTTTCTCTGAACATTGCCCACCTCTCTTGGCTCCTTTTTTTTTTTTCCTACAGTGGCCCTAATACGCCGTAGTAGAGTTGGCATTGGCCCCAAAATCCCATATCATTCATGCTGTAGTATCAACCTTCTCATCTAACTCGAAACCCAAATCCTCATCTAAACTGCTCCTGTCAAAATAAACCAAAATGACCTCATTTAGCAAAACACCTCGATCTGAAAAATCTCTCTCTCTCTCTCTCTCTCTCTCTCTCTCTCTCTCTCTCTCTCTCTCTCTCTGTCCCTCACACCCACTCTCTCTCCCTCTGTGGCTCTTTGACACACCGTCTCATCAAAGGCGGTCAGTCGGAGGGTCAGCAGTATTTTTACACTGTGAAGTGTGGCGTTGAAGTGGCCCCTGAGACCCAGAACAAGCCTGCCCTTTCGCCCGTTCTGGCTCTCACCTTCCCGTCTCTTCCCTCTCTCGATCACAACTCTGTTTGCCCTCTTGCTCTGTTTTTCTTTTCTTCCATTCATGTGCCCTCCCTTTTACCTTTACTCTTTACTTTTTTTATTGTTTTAACTCCATCTCTCGACTGTCTTTTCCTTCGCTCCAGTTTTATTCGTCTGTTTTCAGCTATCTGTCAGTCTTCGTGAGATAACCTTCATTTGAACCTCATACTTTCTCTTTCCATCTGTTTTCTCCCTAACTTCTGTTTGATGTGGCTCAACCTACACAATATAAATCAGTTCATTTCAGTTGCACGTTGCTGTATTTTCTCCAGTCTCCTCTTCCAGCCAATCCCCTTCAGCTGCACGTTTCCCTCCTCTCCTCGATGAATTTCAGCCTAAGCCGGTGTAGTTGTATTCATGTAATCGTCAAAGTAGGACATTGCCAAAACTATGAATGAACTATGAATCACTTTCTTCTATTTATCCTCCACTCTCTGGTAGATCTGTTGACTCCGTCTGGTCACAGTTCAGCTGCAGTCCAGTAGCTTTTCTCAAACTCTGGGGAGGGCTGATGTTTGTTCTGTCATCCTGTCCAGCTTCCTGCCGGTCAGCAGAGAACTATATTCCACTGAGTAATGTAGCCGTAGTGAAATCTCCACATTCGAGCGCTCAAACCCGTCACATAACTCTCCTCCTTGTTTGTTTACCCCGAGCTAGAATAATAACCGTGTCCAAAGAAAGAGGCACAACTGCAGTAGTTTCAGGGTGATTTATCGCCCGGTTGATGGCTATCTGCTGTGGCTAGAACATAAGAGCTGTAAAATCAAGCGCTCCTGTGAATGATTTCCTCTGCCTCCCTGTTGGATTTTTCTCCCTCTTTGATCTGCTTTCACTGCTCCTTGATTGGTGTGTTTTTTTAAAACATAGATTAGCGTTGCCCCCTCTTAGTCGATTTGTCGACTAATCGGTCATTTCTTTTATCGATTTGGTGTTTTTTTTTCATGCTGAATGACATATTTCACGAGCACATATCTGGTTAACACAAGATTTAGAGTGTTGCTTTAAAAAGACGGATTTACAAATCTGTCGATTAAATCATGTCATAGAAACGTCCCTTTTATGGGAGGAATATGTGTCTTTGATGGAGGGATGTTTGAATAGGTGTGTGGCGTCAACTGTCCATTTAATGTTTTATAAGAAAGGATTTGTATGAAAGAATGGATGTTTGGTGTGTCTGGCTTTGTTACAACAGATGTGCATTCCTGACTTGATGTTTACGGCGACGTTACATAGATGTCTAGTGGGTTTTACGGTGGGATCTTATGGATGTCAGATATGTGGCTTTTTTGAGGCGTACAACCCTGGAGCCAGAGGTGCTGGCTCAGTGTAAAATAAGTTTCCCTGGTTATGTGAGTAAGTCTTTTGTGTCAGGGAGAAGAGGAAGTGATTTAAACATTTTTCTTAAGCAAACAATTAGGTTTATTACAGCAAATTAGGTTGTATATACCCAGAGGCACGTGGCCATATGTTGTTACAGCACAACATGGAATTCTTGGCTCGGCCTGTGGCGATGACCTCAGCCTGTCTGATGCTTGCTGCACTGCAGAAAATGTCCATCTTAACAAGCTACCAAGTCTCTTATTCTCTATAGCATTTTGTTACTAATCCCATTTTTCTTGTTTTAACGGTTATGGAAACCCGCTGTATGTTGGGACAAGGACCTGCAGAATATTCCCGGGTAAAAAATGTATTTCTTGTCACATTAGTTGCTGCAGACGTCTGCATGCGTAAACAACGTTTCGACCAATGAGACATCAGATCAGGCAACAAGGAACCAACACTAACAAACATGTGTGATTTATAGAGTTTCTAACAGCTCCAGAGAAGACATTAGAGAATCAAAGTACTCCACCCTGACATCTGGAGGAAATGTATCCATCATTACCAAACAGTAGTTAGCGTTTTCTTCTTTCATTCTCCTTTAAAAGAGACAGTAAAACAATGTGGATCGAGTGATCGGGTTTTAGAGGGAAGCTCATTCACTAGAAAATCCAAAGAAACATATTATCTTGAAAGCATCGTGTTAATACCGTTTTTATTCTTCTAACAGCTAAATTAATTATTTTTCTGGAGGTAGAGAGCCAATACAAACTGTGAGTCACGTGGGTTAACACATTTCTAAACCCTTCCTTTGTGCCTATATCGTAGCTTTGATCGCTCCTTATGTCTCATAAAAGTCTCATATACGACTCTCTGATGAATTCCACAAACGTTCCCTATCTAGTCTCTTTCCGCTGGTTTGAAGAACAGAACACTGCTTGTAAATATAAAACTGCTCTTTAAAGCCTTTATTTCTACTCGTAACTTCTTCTGTTCTCTCCTTCCTTTTTCCATCTGTGGCTGACCGAGCGTGAAAAAGAGAGTCTCTCTGTGTTATTCATCTCTTTAAATGTTGAGCGTGTATATTCTACAGGCAGCCAATATGAGTGTGACTTGTTGTCCAAAGCGCCATCTCTGTTGTAATCACAGTTCCAATCCTCCCTCTCTCTCCACTCGTAGTCCGCCCACGCTTCACCCAGCCGTCCAAGATGAGGAAGCGCGTCATCGCCCGTCCCGTGGGCAGCTCGGTGCGTCTGAAGTGCACGGCGAGCGGTAACCCTCGCCCCGACATCGTCTGGCTGAAGGACAGCCGCCCGCTGGTGGACGAGGACGGCGGGGAAGGAGAAGGGAAGAAGAAGAAGTGGACTCTGAGTCTGAAGAACCTGATGCCGAAGCACAGCGGGAAGTACACCTGCCACGTGTCCAACAGGGCGGGAGAGATCAACGCCACCTACAAAGTGGAAGTCATACGTGAGTCCCCATTCAACTAGATGATCGGTTATCAAAGGGTATTATAGTCCTCACAACATTTGACATAAGAATGCAACTATAAATATTTTCTCTCTCCGTTTAATATGTCAAGTATTTTTTGATTAGTATATAATCAAAGATTGAATCGTTTTCGAATCCTCAAGGAGAAGCTGCTGGAAAAAGCTAATATTTGGCATTTTTGCCTGAAAATGTCATAATCATTCACTATGTGTTATCAGTTGACTTATCCATTCATGAATTAAATGTTACAGTGTGTCTTTTCAGAGGTGTAACAGCAGAAACGTGCCTGTGAAGAATTCTAATCTATGTTATAAATATGGCTGCATGTGCTCATTTCATGTCGTGACACATCAGCATGTTTTTGGCGTTTCCACGCGGGTATATGATACACCAGCAGGAATGTGTCTCACCCAAACAATAACATGCATTATGCTGTATCATCACACATTATCATACACACCATGTGTATCATTGTTTGACTGAAAGGCCTGTCGGACCAAATAGCAGGGTTGGTTTAGAAACGGGTTTCCATTCTGACTCACAATGCAGTGATTATGTACAATGTCTCAGATCGTATGATCAAGAACTCTATAATTACGTTTTTTCAATGATTTGCTGTCTGATGCCAGTGGTCAGTATCCACTTTAGTAATATATGTCTGTTTATTGTGATTGGATTGGACCTGGGTACAGATTTCCATCTCGTTTTAAGAGAGAAGGTAGATAGTCGGTCATCAACAGGTTTCTCTTAAACATCCAATGTAGTCATTGAGAGTGTTGCAGGGGAAATTAGCCGAGATCTCTATCTGTCCAAGTTAAATATATAATGTGTGAAAACAGCCTGCGGTGGTACCTGATGTTCTGTGTCTCTGTCGTTCTTCTTCACACACTTCAAGATCTGCAGATTGCTGCTCAAAAACTCCCTTGTTTTGGTTGCTTGTGTTACAGCTAGAGTGTTACTTGTACAGTCAGGTGTAGTCAGGCAACTCAAGGCTGCAGCGGGGAGGATATGGCCGACGGGGACGCTGCAGAACCTGAACTGCCCGAGAGCAAAGTCTTCCTCCTCGCTTGTGCTTCTTCAGGATGCTGGAGATAAAGTGGAAATGACAACCAAGACCAGCAGAGTCATTTTGGGGCATTTTTATTTGATTTAATGGTGTGACAGCAGTCAGATACCGTGGATGAGGAGAACAGGTTACTGATTGTTGGTACAGTGGAAAGACTGACTGGACCATCTTTAGAGAGTACAGTAGATTATGGATCCACTAATTGAAAACCCAAATCTTAATGTCCATATGTAACGCTTTTATATATTTTTTATGCAAGTATTTTCGGTGTTGTGGTTGTTTGCAAAGTAGAGACATAGTATAGAGCTGTCGAACCAAGTGCACCAAGTGTAGAAGTTTAAAATAGATTTTAAAAGCCTCCTTTCATTTCAATGGCATTTATTGATCACCGCCAGGCTCGTCAGCGAACACCAGTCAAGCGGGCGAGGAATGTTCAGCAGGTTTCTCAGTTGGGAAAGTGAACCAGCTGCAGTTTCAGTCTAAAGAAGTTGTTTCTGTTGAGAGCACGATGTGTGCTACGATGATTTGTGAGTGTTTTCTGACGTATTAGGTTGTGTCTGGAGACGGCAAGAGCTGTTTTGACGCCGGGTGATTTAACGTTAAGCTGTTTGGTGGAGTTGTACTTGTATGTGTGTGCACTGAACTGTACGTTACTGACTGTGATAGCTCTGTGGAGAGCGCCGGACCAGCTTCTCTCGCTTTCCTCGCCACATCTGTTGCACATTAAAGTACAGCTGTAGTCTTTCCCGAAAGACGCTCACGCACGCACACACACACACACACACACATGAACAGAAATAAAGTAAATCAAACCGCTGCTCACTTACATCAAATGTGACATTTTCTCTATCAGTACAGATTCACTCAGTTGTCAGTCATTCACAGCTGTTACAGAGACAACTCCAGTCCAGAGAACCAGTATCTCACAGAACCTCTATAATCCATAAGTGGAGATGCTTGCTTTGTGCAGCCCCGTCTGGAACTCCACTCTGGAAACAAAGAAAGGGAAGCCAGCGCTGCAAAAGTGTTCTCAGAGACTTAAACACATTTCTTCAGTAAAAACATACACCTGCAAGTTGATTATCTCAGGTTACATTCTTGTGAGATTGTATTAACAGATACTAAAAAGGAGACTATTGAATGTCTGCGGCAGGTGTGTTTATTCTGCTGTATAAACTGAGAAGAAAAGGCAGGAGCTGAAGATAAGGGATGTGTTTGTTTATCTGCAGCAGAGAGGAGGATGTGGTGCTGAATGCAGCAGATACTGTTCAAATACAACTCGCAGACCATCGTATTGTCTCAGGGTTGTTGAGTTTCACTCCGGTCAAATAAAGTGGATAAAAAGAGAAGATACGCTCTCCTCGCTGTTTTAATTCTGATTTTACCAAACTGAACCAAATACAGCAATCACAACATTTAGTTTATTTAACATTTGTCACATTTTATATTAAATATACTTTATTTTTCTGTCTGTGTTTCTTCAGAGCGTACCAACTCCAAACCCATTCTGACCGGCACTCACCCCGTCAACACCACCGTGGACTACGGAGGAACCACGTCCTTCCAGTGTAAAGTCCGCAGTGACGTCAAGCCGGTCATCCAGTGGCTCAAAAGGGTGGAACCTGGTGACGAGAACAAATTCAACTCCACCATAGAGGTACAAACCACACGCACCACTACACATCAACACTAATCTGAGGCAAATTGACTGAACTGATCGTGTGTATCTCCTTAAAGGTTGGAGACCACCGCTTCGTGGTCTTGCCTACAGGGGAGGTTTGGTCGCGTCCCGACGGATCCTATCTCAACAAGCTGCTGATTACCAGAGCCAAGGAGGAGGATGCTGGCATGTACATCTGCCTGGGAGCCAACACTATGGGCTACAGCTTCAGGAGCGCCTACCTGACTGTGCTGCCAGGTCAGAGGAAGAGAGAGAGAAACTAGCATGCACACATGGAGAGCTGTATGTGATTATGTGTAACTGTCTCTCTGGTTTACAATGCTGGAGAGGCAGAGACTTGACCAGCAGCTTTGATTAGAGAAGGGACTTTTTAGACATGTGCTAACATGCTATCTGACAACAATCAGCTAACTGTGTCATCTCAACATCTGTACAGGTGATTCCAGATGTCACATTTTCGGTTGTTTATTTCTTCTTCTCTCGTTTGCAGATCCGAAGCCCCAAACTAACGTCATCCCCACGGCAACATCCCCAAGCCTCCCGTGGCCCGTCATTATTGGAATACCAGCAGGCGTGGCGTTCATCTTAGGCACCGCCCTCCTCTGGTTCTGCCAATCCAAACGCACCTGCTCCTCTTCCTCCTCATCCTCCTCCGCTCTTCCCGCCGCCCAGCGTCTACCTGCAGCCAATCGGGAGCGAGCCTGCCCGGCGCCGCCCACTCAGCCCGCCGGCGGGGATAAAGATTGTCTTTCATATGAGGACTACGTCGCCCATCAGCAGCTGCTCCTGGCTCAGGGAGGCTCCGGATTGGCTCCCAAGGTCTACCCGAAGATCTACACGGATATACACACACACACGCATTCACACGTGGACGGGAAAGTGCACCAGCACCAGCACATTCACTACCAGTGTTAGCACACTGTTGACAGTCACCTCTCCCACGGACATGTCCCCGTGCATGCAGACTCATTCACAACAGTCCATACTAGCTGCTGACAAACAGAGCAATGAACAAGGAGAGCCACATTGCGAGAGACCATGCGGATCCGTACACAGAAACACGGGGTCACGCAACTCTTCCTCATTCTCCTGCAGCCACGCTTTTGTGTAAACACAGACTTATTCAAGACAGAAACTATGAAGAATGTAAAGAAAGAAGACAAAGATCCTTATTTTTAGGCCATCTGGAAGCCAATCCAGTGAAAACAATCCCAAAACATGTTTTATTCAAAGTCTTTTTATATATATATGTATGTATAAAATATTTTCTGTAGATTTTAAAATCTCTCTTTGCTCAAAGGCTTCTTTAAGTGCTCTGGACACAACCACGACCTCCTCAGTAACAGTAGAAATAGCTGGGCTACGCTGCAAGGTTACAGTTACAGCTACTCATGTATGTAGTGGAATACGATTATATGGCATTTAGCACACTTCTTCATCCTGGGTCATCTATAAGGAACAATATAGCATGCATGTAATGTAGTAGCTTCATTTCAGAGTGTATCTCAGGCGTCAGCCCAACTGAGCTGAAAAACACAACTCAAGGTAAACTCCCACTGTTTGTAAGGACGAGTGCTGCTGGTTTTTGCTGCTGCCGGGCCACTACTATAAAAAGAGAAAGCAAAGCAGGTTAGTATGTTCAGACAACATGAATCTCTTAGTGGATGGATTTTTTTTAGCAGCAGCTACAAACAAAGTGCTCCTCCTCAATCATTAAATATGTCCCAACTCTGTTAGGTTCGTAAAGACATCAGTTCTCACGTCAGACGTTCAATCTCTTAAACCGACAGCGCAAAGGGATCGTCAACCATACCTCGGCGTAAATCGGTGCCTTCTAAGGATTGTTTCCAGATTCCGTGGATCACCGTCGGATCATCGGATATGTCACTGATTCTTGTTAATCTGTCATGAGATTTAGAGGGCTTAAATGGAAAGGAGCTTCATCTTAAACTCTTTAACTTGGAAGTCCTCAACCCGTCTTCTTAAAGCGCCGCACACAATGTGACCTCAAGTGTAACGGAACAGGGTTTGCATGCGCTCTGTCTCGTGAAGAGGCAGAGGGACGACAGCAGAAATGGATAAAGGGCTTGCATCCATCACCTGCAGGTCATCTCTCACCCTGATCAAGCACAATACAGATGCTGCAGTGAAGACATTTTAGATGCTAAGGAGGTTAAATGGTGGTTTGCAGCTTTAAACAGAAAGCGGTGTTACAAAAATGTAGAGCCATATCTTCTACAGAAAGCTATGTTGATGAATCAGAATATTGTCTTGATACATTCAAGGGCATGTCTGGGATATTGACATCTGTATGTTTTGATTCACTCATCAGCAGATTCCCACTGATTGTATTCACCACCTTAAGAGATGTTTCTACTAACGAGATGGATTTGAAGCATTATGTCTCTGTTTGGTTACAGTTTGGGCTCTTGTTAATGAAAGCCCCCCCACATGTTTTCACTCCCTTTGGCAGATTAAACTTCCTCTCAGAACTGTACGTAGTGCGTTTGATTAATATTTCCCTGACTCCCGTTTAGTTTGGTTGCATCTTTTGAGGTCGGGACAACCGAAGACCTTCATCATTCTTATTAATGGGTTTGGTAAACTTCCCAGCTCTGCTCCCTCGCCTTCATCCTGAGCAGAGGTCTAATCAGCCAGATGAACTGAAAACTACTGTGTGGGTGTTCATTTGGAAAAAGGGGGAGGTGACCAGCAGCTGTTATGAGTAAAGCAATTAGTACACCATATAAATGATCCTAGAATAAGCTGTTTTCAAAGCCAGTGTAAGCTCACGTTGGAGAGAGTGGTTGTTAAATGAAGGGGGGGCGATTATAAGACTCACATGGACCCGACGCATCAGGAGGAAGATCTTGGGGATCCACAAAATCCCAAAGATTGTGTTTCCAATCCCACTAGCTCTGAAATCTGATGGTTACTTTTAACTATTAAGGCATCAAATCCTTTGCAGAACTAGTATTTGAGAAGTAGAGTAGAGGCTTGTCAGTCACAGCACCATAGTTTTATTCTGATTCCCACGTTCTCTTGACTGTTACTTTCATCATATCGCCACATTTATACCTTCACTGTTGCAGTTTGGTGACTCGACACACAGCTTACACACACAGTTACAACAGACTTTCTCTCAGGTGCCCATCGTGTTGTTCCTGTGTTCCCTCATGAATCTGACCACTATAAGAAAAAACGCACAAAACCCCAAAAAAGCAAAGATCAGCTGTTTGACATTACAGCAGTCACGCCATGTGACGTAACGTAATGGTGGAAACCGTGAGGTGGCTCTGTCCAGAGGTGTTTGAACGTAAGAAAAAAGTAAATATGTGAAATGTGAAAGGAACTGAAGGCTTGTCTCTGCAGACCTTCCTCGAGGAGAAATACCACGGTGAGAACTTTACAAGGCTGCGTTTAAACAACCATGTGACAGGAAGTGATATATTGAAATCACCTGGTGACTTTAGTTACACATGTGGTCATTCTTCAGCGTGTATTGTTGCACATAAATCTTTAAACTTAAGTCGGGAACGGTGCAAATATAGTCTTCATACAGAGACTTAATTTGTGCCCATGTTTTATAATACTCACTCGTGTCAGGCTTCCACTTTATTTCTTTGCATATTTTCACTTTTGTTTCAAACTTGTGAAGTATGTTTGTTTTTTGTTTGTTTGTTTTTTTAGAAGCCTTCAGTTCAGATGAGACACTTACTTATACCTGCACATTTCAAGACATTTTCAACTGAATTAATTAACAAAATGTTAATTTCATATTTCCAACAGAGACAGCCTTGTTGTCTTTGCACTCTGCTTTCATGTATACAGATAAAATAATAATAAGCTAAAGAAGATGCATATCAAGATTTTTTCCGGTCTTGAAATATTGCATGAGCAGCTCTGCCTCTGACATGCTCCTCTTGTCCTCCCATCTTTTCTGCTTTGAAACATCTGTTGACAAAGTCGCCCTGAACAGCCGGAGTGTGTCTCTTCATTCTAAAGTTGCTGGGTGGAAACATTTCCAAACGTTTTCCTCCATCACTGTGGTGTTTTTCTGTGAAAAGTGTCGTCCGATCAGCTACCTTTTTTTTTTCAATCATTTCACATGTTAAACCTTTGCTTGCTTGTTCTCAAAGCTAATTGACTGCCAGTAGACAGACTGTGTATGACCACTAGCATATACATGGAATGACATCAGTGTTAATTTAGCGAGGATGCTTTGGACCACAGAGTAGCAACACATTGGCCCACTAACATTAGACATGCAAATTGTCTCAAGATTTAAAAAAAAACAACAACGAAAAACAATGTGTTTCTAATTTATTTCCTTTTAAATATGTTTTTTTCATATAATTGGGCATTATACTGCATGAGTGGATTTTGTGTTATATTAGTAACAAGCTATGTAGCATATACCATGTTCATGTCATTGTAAGATACTGTATTTATACGTGCCGATGGTATATACGAAATTTTATCGATAATCTTTGTATCGACAATCTTGTACAGTCTATTGTCATTTAGGTTCAAATGTAGGTTTCTCCCATTGTAATCATGTTATTGGTGCCATTAAAAAAAAGCTCAATCTATGCATTATTGTCTTTGTTCTTAAGTATTGAATCTACTCCGAGCAAGATTTTGGCTCTAAAATGAGATATTTTCATCATCACTCAATTGCCTGCCTCTCTCTCTGTCACATCACACAGAGAGATTCCAGTAAATACCTCACAGCACCAGGGACTGTCTTTAAGTGCATGTCCTCTAAATAGTTGCAGCCCTTCCATTGTGAGAGCTGCATTTCATCTGTCAACATGTCCGTCTGGAGGGATGACAGACGGACAAGCGGTGCGTGCAGATGGAGGGTGTGAAGGCCCAGTGTCTCTCTCTCCCTCTCTCTCTCTCTCTCTCTCTCTCGCTCTGACTTAGGAAAGAGGATGGTGCTCTGCAGACGGTTGGAGGTGGCAACAGGGCAGGTTTAAAATGGTATTCTGCACATTATTCAGGCTTTTGGCAACATGTTGCATGGAACTCTCTTACGCTTTATAGCTGAGTTTAGGTGGCAAGCTTGAATGGGGACTTTTGTGGCTGTCAGTGAAGACATTCATCATCCACGATATCCTTGCTTCTGACTTGCCTCTTTGAACGAATGTGTTAATGTGTGTTTGTATGACTTTTTCTGGCCACTTGGGGGCAGCGGAACAAGCTGTACACACAAAATTTGACAATTACCTTTAAAAGTTGTTTTGGCTAATGTGATAGCAAACCGCTGCACCTCCAGCAAGTATTGCAATTTGGAGTTGAGTCTGTGCTTAAATATTCCTTTTCGCTCGGTTTCCACCAACTCACATTTTTAGCTACTCACTAACTTTGTCTGCCGTTTGGTGCTGAGCTGGTAGCATACAGAGGATTTATCATAGATTGAAGTCTAAACCTGGGGGGGTTCTGGGGTCTCCTACATTGTTTCCCCCGTTAGGCTATATTCATAGTGCATTCCATATTATGCACCATTTTTAATAGAATGCCTACAAATTGGGAAATAGTTGCTAAGGATGAAAACGTGACCCGATGGAGACAATATTGTTTGTAATTGTCGAACTGTCTTCATCATTCTGAAACCATAACACAACAACTGTTGAGGATGACTTATTATTAAGTATTTTCTCTCCTGCCATCAAAAAAGGAGCTCTTTTTTTTTTAACTATTTTTAAACAACAACTTTATCTTGAAACCTAGGACAAATGACACAAAGTTGAAGGTATTTTAAAAACCTATCCCTCCTGCGTCTGGAATCAGGATTAAACCAAAACAGTAAAGTTGCAGAAACCCAAACAAAACACAGAAAACACAGTTTTTCAGCTACGTTGATAAAACAGTTATGTTAAACAATTTAATAAAAGTTACATTTATTTGCCTTTTTTCCCCCTCATGTCATATAAATTGGATCAGACATCACATACAATGGACACGACCGATTATTTCCCTCATGTATTGCATGTTTTGACCAACATAGGATCTTTAATATGTAAACCTTCTGGATTGTAAAGTTGAAGATTGAAACAAGGTTGAGGAGCCGGCGGGGAAAGAATAAAAAAGTTTGAGAAAAGAAACACTGAAGAAATACAGACGAGTGAAATCTCTCGGAGGAATCTGTGGTTTTGAAATTGTTGCAAAGTCAGCAGTTACTCACAACTTCATGATCCGTTGGATTTCCATACGTCTGGTCAGCTTCACTGGTGATAAACAAATAACAGAGGTATGTAAGATGTAAAGCTGTGGGTGAGATATAACATTCTACATTTGTGTGAGTGTAAGATAAGAGCAGGGAAGTGTCCTGATAAAAGATACTGTACAAAGCAAATATGTGACTTTCCCGGCTTGTTTCATCCTTGACATTCAACTCTCATTCTTTTCTTATCTCAAAGATTGTAGCCTGCTTTTCCTGCTTTCTGTCCTGCTCCTCCTGTTAATTTGATTGACTGGACAGACAGAGGAGGAAAAGATGAAGAGGAGGGAGGAGGAGGATGACACAGAGCTGAGCTGCTGACAGATGTGTTGAGAAAACGGAGAAGAGATCTGCAAAGAGTGTGGAAGTGTCGAATGAGGCGGGAAAGAAACGTCTAGAACAGGAAGGGAGGAGCAAATGTTACAGAGACACGGTTCCTACTTTATTTGACATTTGTCAAAATTAAAGTCCTTTCATTTCTTTCTTCTATTAATGACCAACTTTAATAGATCGCTGAAACTTTTCGTGAATTACAATTTTTTTCTTGTTACTTTGTCTTGTTATATCAAATGTCTTATTTATAATGAAAAGATAATGGAGGTTAGAAAAACTCTAATAAATAAGAAATGCAATAATGGTAAAGAATCAACAAGAAGAAAACACATGCATATGTTCACAATAAACCGTTTATTAAAGGTTCCCTTTTTAGATTAATATAAATAGCAATGAATGAATGAATGAAGTTTGAAATGAATGAGAATCCATCACATCACACTAAACTGCAGACTTAAAAAAACGGTTTAAATGCATCCTTGGGGCTCTTTTGGTTGAAATATAGACATGTATTTATTGGGCTATTCATGGTTTAGTGTTTAATATTCCTACAAATATTTTTACACAGGAAACACAGCGACCAATAAAAGAGGATAAAAGTCTTTGTCGGGGTCGTACATTTTCCCTGAAACTTTTTGTGAATGAAACTTGTAACCTCTTGTGGTTTAGTGACTCAGTGCGACTGTGTGGCTGAGCAGGAGGGTGTGAAGACACTCCTGATGAAGGATGGATGCTTTGCTGGGTTGACGTCACTGTTTTGTTTTGCTTTAGACATGAACCTCCTGTCCCCATCACTAGTTTTATATAATATATCATGTAAAGTTTCTTGTTTTATTTAACAAATGTTGTTTGACGCCGATATATATATTGTAATAAATTATTGCAGAGAGACATGACTGTTTAAATAGTTTTACCACAATTACAAGAAATAATGTGATGTGTATGTAGTTGCCATGGATACCAAAGAGGCTAAAAAGAAAATTAGGGTTTCCAAGTCCAGTTTTCTCTGGGTGTTGAAATGAGTCAGTGAGCATATTTCCGCCAGGATTTATTTTGCACTAAGTACGGCATCCCAATTATAGGCGGAGGTTTCTTCTCTCCTCCTCTGACCAATAAGATGGCTGCATGTTGACTACATCCCGTCCACTGCCAGAGCAAATGTTTAGTCCTTTAGACCTTGAGATCTTGCAGGGCCTTTTGCTCACGCTCAGATGGTCCTGCATGATGTGCGGTTGGCTGGTTAAAAGGGTGTGAACCCATGGAGGAGATTCCTGGGCGCTTGAGTCAACAGCAGCTGTGGTTGGTGATGAAGAGAAGCTGTCCAAAGGGCTTTTTTACCGGCAACTGGCTTTTCACAGTGAAAGGACGGCTCAGGTGAATGGAGTCAGTGACCATGAAGGGCTCACACACAGACATGCACCTGGGAAAAAACATCCAGACCCGAAAAATACAAACACACACACCTGAGAGATGCGCACACAGCTACACATGAGGCAAGAGATGCACAGACAAAAGCACAGATGCATGCATCACACACACACACACACACACACACACACAGATGGGAACTACACAGACACCTGGCTGGCATTGAGGTGCTGTTCTGTTTGCATACCTCGCCCTCTCTGCACTCATCCTCCACACGGCCACAAAGCCGCCATTAAAACTAGGAAAACAAAAACACACAGAAAAGAGGCTAAAGGGGGCAACAGGAGGCTTCCATCCTTCTTCCACCCATCCCTCGCCCTTCCACCCTTCCTCCCTTTCTCCATCGCTCTCTACCAAATGTTTACCTTCCCCCCGTGAAAAGAGAGGGATGTAGACAGACAGGGTGAGAAAAGAAAGAACTCTGGCAGAGGGGAAGGGAGCCAAGGCCTTTAAAGTCTGCCACAGAGCCGTGACAAAAGCCTCCTAATCTTGGTGTTGTCTTTCGGCCCCTTTTTCTCCCCGCACATCCTGCCAAGTGTGTGCGTGTGCGACTGTGTGTGAGTGTGTGTGAGTGTGTATGTAAGACAGAAAAAGAGAGGAAGAAAGTCGGAGTCAGGGTTTGTTGTGTTGTGTGTGCGTGTGTGTATTTGTATAAGAAAGCAGTAAAAAGACAAGTTGATGTATGAAAAGAGATTGTGCGTGATAAGGAAGTGTGCGTGTGTGTGTGTGTGTGTGTGTGTGGGACAGGAAAGGAATCTTTCCACAGCCATGCTGACATCACTCAAGCATGCATGGGACAGTTGGAGAAGACCGGGCCCCTTCAAAGGCAACAGCCTGCCTGCCTTCACATGTGGGATGCCTGTGTGTGTGTGTGTGTGTGTGTGTGTGTGTGTGTGTGTGTGTGTGTGTGTGTGTTGTATTGAAGAGAATACAAGTGGTCCAGGTCACCCATCCTCACCTGCTCCTCTTTGACTGAAAAACCACCACATTTCAGCTCTCATCTGCTAAAATGCAACAAAAACGGCCTGCCTTGTGAGTCCAACAATTCCTTGATGTCATCTGTTTCACCTTCTTCAAAAGCAGTTGTGAATACGTGTGTGTGTGTGTGTGTGTGTGTGTGTGTGTGTGTGTGTGTGTGACCTCCTGAGCATCCCTTCCTCATCCTGATCCCTATCAGAGGCAGCTGTGGTCCAAAGGCCTTCACACACGGTAGAGGAATGCAAGCCTGAGCTATCATGGTATGTATAAGGCTGAGATAGACTATAGTGCCACCTACAGGCTGACTGGTTTCATGTGAAGGCAGTGCAGTGTACAAACTTACTTCCATATTTTGATGTTTTCAGTCTGCAAGCTGCAAATGGCATCATTTTCTCAAATGAATACATATAAAAAGATATCTTGTGACATCGATATACAGTATAGTATGATAAAGGAACTGTATCTGCATTAACTATAATATAGTTAAATTAGTTAGAAATTATTCTGTTGTTTCACATTTTTTAAAATCTTATGCTTGTGTGTGATTAGCACAAGTATGCTCAATCCTTTTGGCTTTAAAAAAGAAAACTTTAAAAAACAAAACTTTATTGATAGTCTCATTTCCCCCCAGATTTATCTTGGGAAACACTGCTCTATGCCATTATGAATAATTGATATCCATGAGGTATATTTGGTTTATTGAATCATCGAACCGCTTGAAAGGAGGATAAGTACAGAACCACGTATGCTCAAAATACTTGCATCATCTTAAAAAGTTTGCTTTCAGAGTAACTGAAATGAAAATGAAATCCTTCCTGCTGGGTACATTTGACATCTTCATGAGCGATTCTCCGCTGTAGGCCGACACAAGAACACTCTTCACGGACCTCCGGAACACAAATAGCTCCGCTGTGAAATCATTTAGTTCATGTCGTGTCTTGCCTAGAGGGGATTACACTTAGAGCACCAAAAGGTACACGAGTGAAATACTGAGTGACAAAGTGTGAAATCTGGATCAGATTATGAGAAAAAGTCTCCCTTTCACACAGACACACACACACACACACGGAAAGATGGAGATGGAGAGACCGGCAGAGAGGGAGAGAAGCTGTGGGAACACGCTGCTGAATAATTACGACTGACATCAGAATAGTTTTCTTTAGCTCTCTGAAGTGGCAGGGCTCATTTGTACAGCCTGGAGGCTTGCAGAGGTGTGTGTGTGTGTGTGTGTGAGAGGGAGAGAGTGTGCAGAGGGGAAAGTAAGAGAGGGAAGAGAGATAAAGAGGGAGAATCTTGAGAAAGGTGCGACTTTATTTTAAAAGTCCAACACGTACAATGTTACGGTTATCAGGAGAAATACAGCACAAGACATGAGTTAGTGTGTGTGTGTGTGTGTGTGTGTGTGTGGGCATAAGGGAGAGATTATTCTGATTTAGTCTTCTCCCTGTCAGAGCGAGACACCATGACAGCTTAGTCTGCCCCGGGGAGCCATTTCTCTCTAAGTGGACCTTAAAAAACAGGAAACGACTTCAAATCCCGCTGGAGTGCAGAGGAGGATCAGGCCCACTGACTCTGTACAATACCCTTTAACTTCACACACACACACACACACACACGCTAGTAAGTGCCTGAATATAGCGTGTACATACCCAGAACACACACACAGTCACACCTGAGCCCTCTTCAATAGACCCCATTCAACACCCTGACAACCGAGGACAATGGAGTCAGAAACGCAGGTCGACAAAGAGAGAACCAACCTGTCTGAACACATCTGGCCTTCCTCGCCACCCGCTTCACCGCATCAGCTTTTCCTCGACTCCAGGTGATATCATGTTTCTATACGGCTACACTTCGCTTTGCCTTCACTTGCAGCTGTTTTGTAGCAAGATTCGAGGGTGAAATCACGAGTCATGTTACTGAGGTTACAAGCGGCGGGCCAGGAGTGCGGAGACCGTTGTTGAGGCTCGTTACCCCACATCGCTGCCTCGAGGGTTTTCTTGATGCTAGTGCAGCATTTGTCTGTCAACTTTGAAGCCTGGTAGAATCCAGTAACTGCACGTATTCTTTGGTGAACATAATCCCAGTTCATCTTTGTAAATTGAACAGGTGTTGCTGCAGCAGAGTGAGCATGACATCAAATTGTGCCTTTGGCGAGCAGCTTGCAGTGCTCTGTAAATCTCTGCTGGAACTGTAATTGGAGTGGATAACCTGACCTGTGACCGCATACCTTTTATTGTTCATTGTATTTCATTTGAAAGCAAACCAGACTCATGTCATTATTTCACCATTTTAATTGATTGTGAGCCAATTCAACAACACAGAATCTGAGTTTAGTCATCAATGTAGAGCACGATACAAGCCGAATACATATCACTTCACCCGTAACTACAGGGACGTTAAAAAACACACACACGTTTGACTCATTTTAGTTTGTAAGAGGCATAAATACCTATGTATACACATCAGTGCAGGTGTTTTTCCTCGAAAGGCTTCATGGCAGTTCATGTGTGTTTTTGATTAAGAGCAGGGTTGACCAGGGAGGACATGGAGTGTCTGAAGGAGGAGAGACTTTTGAAGATGGGAGAAGTAAATCCAGACCTCTGGCTGTATGAATTATCTGGGGTCATCGGTCGACTAGGAGAGGAGAGGAGAGGAGTTCATTTACACAGTTGTACCACTTCCTTTTGTTATTGTCATGAAATATCATCAAATTACCTAAAAACCAACACTAATACATCTCTCAATACATTCCAACATTCCCAGCTTTTTCACTCTTTAAAATTATCATTTTTAAAAGGTTAGGTAAAAACAGGGGAGAAAAAATTAGAAAATCACCTATTATTACCCTTTAAATTATCTGATTATTATCAGATTGAATTAAATGATTTAAATCAAAACTGATGTACGTGTTCTGCTCAAAACACTGTTGTTCTTCATGAACTAATTTCTGAAAAGTATACAGATGCATTTTAAGCATTTGCTGCTGATTTGATCATGATGTTTTTAATGAATTCAACAAGTCACCTGTCTTTGGCCGAGTTTGCTGAATGGTCGGCCAGCATGTTCGGATTGGACGGCCTGTGGGGGACGATGCCTGAACAACACCAGAGCGATCCAACGTTAATCCTTAACAGAGGTCATACAGACATAATGACTCATAATAATTTAAAAAATGCCGGAGATATTTCTGGGTCATTATAAGCTCATGTGTCTCTTTTTCCATCACGTTCGGCAAGTCGTATTTAGAAAATCCTCCAGGAAGACAAGATAAATGGGTGAATCATCTTCCAGTGTAATTAGTATCTCACCATTTTACACACAAACTTAGATGTTGCTACCCAACACGGCAAAACAGCATGTACACACACCCTGCTACATACAAATGTATAATAAATGGCATATGGCATCCTTATATAGTAATAGCAATACATTTATTGTCCGTGCCCAATAAATCTGCTGCCGCTGCTTAGACATTATGATTACCGTCACAATATTTACTGAACTTAACGCTCACAGATTTAGTGAGGAGCTGCTCAATCCTAACGTTTGAAGGCTGACACCTAATTCATTTGCCACAATGGTTGTCAAATCCCTTAAGGCACTAAATGACATAATCAAAGAGAATGAGCTCAGTAGGTGTAATCCTAATCATAACAACATCTGCATTACAGTGCAGTTATGTCTGTCAATGTGACATCTTGGTAATAGAATTGCAAATTAAGATGCATACCGCTGGCAGACAGACTTAATGTGTTATAACCTAGGTAGCACTATATGTGTGATTTTTCAGAGCACCTTTGGTGCCGTGATCTATTGAGATTAAGGGAGGAAATGTACTGGTATAATGGCTAAACAGAGGCACAGAAACACCAAAGCAGATCAAAAGTTTTATAGCGAGCATAACAAAGCACCTACCTATCCGTCCACCTTGTGGAGGGCTGATCAAAGACAGTCTGGGGACAGCGTTAGGCTGAAAGGCAGAGACACAGAGAGAGAAACATCACAAATCATGCCTTTTTAATTTGCTTGTATTGTCACTACTTTTATTCTTCATGCACTGAAGTTTTGAAGTAAATGCCAAGACGCTGCATAATATTGATGGAGCTCATACGTTACATTACACAAACTGTAAAGCAGAAATGAAAGCTTGCTGCAGGTGAAATAATTACTTACTTTCCTGAACATACTTCTTTCATCCACATCCATGTTTTCACTGCTGCAAGACATGAGAGAGCATGCTTCGTTTGTCCTGTTGGTTTCAGTTGACAGAGCACTGCAGTGGTGCCTTAACTTTTAGCTTTTCATAACAAGTATTTATCTAACTGCAATATTCATAGTTTCATTCCAAAGACAGCACTTTTATTTCACTATTATATGAGTCAAAGCTTCAATTCAATTCAGTGGCTAAAATCTAAACATTCTGAAAATGACTTGTATGTATTAATCCTATTAAAATCCTACACGCATGTACACAAGTTTCAAATACTCAATTGACATTTTAAATCCAAACTGAAATGATTCTGCAGGCACGCCGGCAATACTGTAAGTGGGTTAATATCCGCTGTCCGTCATCTATCCGTCAGTATAAGAATCTAAATTCTCAGTGGATAAAACAACATTTGTACTATTAAACTCAAGCAGACAATCAATCCTGTGTCAACGGTGTCGAGTAAACCCAACAGGGAATCCTGACTAAACCCAAGCAAAGCTTAGCTTATTCAGGTGTGTGTGTGTAGATAACCGCAGGGCAGGGCAAAGCTATACAGCAGCTAAAGCTAACATAAGACATCGGGGCTGAACTCCGGATAAAGCTTGTTTGCACTGTGAAATGCCTCCTACATTCTCTCTTTCTCGCCCTTACGCTGAGAGGAAATGAAGGTCAGAGTAAAAAGAAACACGAGGTGAAGCGATGTTCAGAGATACAATGTGAGCAGTGAGCGGTTAGGGACCATACTCACATATTAGCCGATGAGGAGTGTCTTGAGAGGGACACGGGGGAGTTATACGGGATCTGTTGGACTGACACCAAACAAGAAACACCATGATAACGATGACCATACTCTATTAACGATGATAAGACATTGTGTGGTCAAACAGGGAATGGTTTAGTGATATAGAGACTAAGAAGTGAGCCAGTCTTATGGTCTCTCAGGGCCTAACTGGACCAGAGTCACAAGAGTTTCCCATAAGTCTGCTAAATGTATCTTTTTTTCAGTAAATTGTTCAATATAATAGCCTACTGTCTACAATGACCAATTCAACAACAACTCATTTTTTAGATTGTTACCGGATTCATGTCCATGTGGCGTGTGGGAACTGTGGTTCATCTGAGCCACTAATGAAACTTTGGCGCTGAATGAGAACAGAAATAAAGAAGGTTAATCAGCTCCAACAAAACAGGCCTAGGTGTTAATAATATTGTTGTCGGTTTGATTCAGAGGATTAGAGAATGGATGAGGACTGTTCTACCTTGAAGCTACGTTTAACCCAGACATATTTCATGAGAAAGGTGAGTTTTTTCATACAGTATTTCTATCTTTAGTTTGTATTCTACAGAATATTTAGAAAGAACTTAGCTGCAGTGCTTTTAAGTAAATTATAAGTGAATGCTCTATGAGGATAACAAACATTTTCGAACACTTGGCTGGAATATTTGTTGAAGTTATTCTTCAGATACTGTACATATCAATGTTTAATCCAGAACTTGCCTTTAAGTACTATAAAAAGCCCTTTTAAAGATATATCTTCTGGCCTTAAAAAACAATCTCTTTGACTAATTCAGTGTTGGTCGTGGTTGCAACTTTCCAGGAAAAGATGTGCCAGAAGTGACACCTAGTGAAAGGCGAGGAATAACAGCCAAGTGCTTGTAAATATCTTTATATGCTGAAGTGCTGCCAAACTCAAAGAGGCCATTTAATACCAAATCATTACAAGTTTTACTACCTCCATAGATCCTCATTAAGTCTAATTTTTGTATTTTATGACATAAGCATGATGATTAGTGACGCACGATGACATGTAATCTTTAATGTCTAAATCGTCTATGAATGAAGGTACGGAAAAGAAACTAAAATGAAAGCAGCCAAATGCTTCTCAACAATCACTTTAAGGTGATGATATTTATATATTTTTTCAGGATAGTCTGGTTTGTGGAACAGTTAAAGGCTAATTACAAAGAAATGTGGTTGTTAAAGTGGGACCTGCCAGCTACAGATCGAATTTACAAGCATTAACACACTGATTGCTCCAAATACAGTGTTACAGGTCTCATATCTTGGAAAATAAGAAAAAACTGCACATAAAAATAAATTGTTTTGCAAGTAGGTCTGAATGTACTCATTTTATAGTTTAGGTAGTTCCACTGTGCTGTACCTTTTCTTTTGAAGAGCGTTTTCCAACTTAGTGATATAGGCACTCTGTTCATTCAGCTTCCTTTTAAAAGGGTAAAACACAAAATGATTTGACCCATTTTCCAATAAACAGAAATAGAAATACCAATGGACGTGCATTATAAACCTATGATTTAACTTACTTTGCCATCTGCTGCATTTCTTGCTTCATCTTGACTAATACCTCTTCTAGATGCCCATTCTGTCATTGAAATAAATGTGATGCAAGGTAAGATTATACTATACTACTGTACGTTGTGTTTGTATCTATTTAAGTAGGCATAAACCAGCACAGGCAACTTTAAAAAATAATCATACTTTCAACATGGCTTGGTGGTTAAAACAAGGATGTCAAACAGGTTTTCTACATAGCAAATTTAGCACTGAACCTGATAAATATGTTGCATTACCTGCCAAATGAAGAAAAGCAAACCCTCATTGACACACAACATCAAACATCCAGATATCTCTCACCTTTTGCTGGTGGTAACTCAGCAGTCTCTTTTGATGTCTTGCCTGGAACATTACAACCTAAGAGGGGAGAAAGAGTGCTATGTGAAGTCTATACATATATTATAACTGGAACCATCTTGAACAACAAACTTGAATTCTGAACTAATAGGAGAACAGTTATCAGGAATGGTTTATATTATTATTTTATGATGCAATGGAATATGACCAAACTTTGCTGATTTCTGTGAAGTGTTTGGTCGCAGCTACGTTGATGTCGGAGAACAGGGCCTTCACTTCTGAACGGCTCTGAAACAGACATTTAAACATGTAAACATGATATCAGACAGCCAGTGATTAAATGTGACGATATGCGACACAGACAGCCCCATATCTCCCTGAGGATACCAGTCAATGACAAGAAAGAAGCTTACTTGGTCAGACAGGGGTGATAGTTGGCATTTGGCATTGCATATTAAACACTTGCCCGGTTTGCCTGAAAGAAAAGTTGCAATTATATATGGAGAAACATGTAAAATGCACAATCCTTCTAGGCTCATACTGAATAGATGAACTTAAAGAGGTTCTCAAAGTAGTTAGGCTACACTTTTTGACTGACATCAGGGAAAGACTCCTGGTTGTAGATTGAGGATTTGAGGCTCCCAAAGTGGGACAGAGGGACCTCCAGGAAAGTACTTCAAGAGATCCCATATTAACAATGTTGAATGGAATTCACTCTTATTGCATTGGAGAATAGACAAGAAGCCCCAACTAACATTGCATTACCAGATAAGAGATTTCACTCCCTTTGCCTTAACATAACAATGGACAAGAACAATATTAACCCAGTGAGACTACTGTATGTGTGTCTTCCTCAGTCAAATATGTTTTACTTTGGGACACGTTTGTCTTAGGTTGTATAAGAAGCTCCTCGTTTGTGCAACGGTACCCCTGGTGTAAAACTGGGTCATCAGCTCTGCAATATCCCCTGATGTCCAACAGATGTCTCTGTTTAATCACATTTACCTGCTGTGTACAGCTGAAGTGAAGACATGGCGCTGAACTGTTAAAGACAAACAAATGCTCCAACACGGATTGTTTCGACTGTCAAGTCTCGTGTCATAAACCCGTTTGTACCTTTCTGATAACACACACTGCAGATGACATGGCCACAGGTTGTGACAGCCAGTCTTCTGTCAGCACTGGGGGAAAGGAAGCAGGAGTTGCAGCAGATCCAGTAAGACATTTGAAGACCTGCAAGAAGATGAGGTTAGCGTTCAGTGGAACTGGCGTCAACTGGCTTCGCCAACTCGTTGTTTGCTAGTGGCTAGTTTGTTGTTAGCAAGGTCTGCTAAGTGGCATCGCAGCCGTCACCTTCATTGAGTTTTCAAACCCGTTTCTGTACGTCTCTTAAGGCAGCTTTTTTACTCTGTTAAATTCCCTTCTTTAAATCACGTCAAGTAGATAGATGCATTACGTTACCGATTGTCTCCCGCTGCTAGTGAAGCCAACACGCTAACTGACGGCAGTTAGCGTTAGCTAGCTAAATCATCTACTAAGCTGCCGTTTTCATTTACCGGTATGTTAAACTGCGTAAACTAACCAAACTACAGGCGTTTGTCGTTGACTTATTATCTGATGTAAACGTCAGCCCAGCTGTATTTAACACATCCTTTTATATTTAGTTACCTTTACCAGCACCCAGCGTTAACGACGTCGGTCCTAGCTAACCTACAATGTTATCATCTAGCTAATAAGCTAGCTAGCTCATTTGCATATCCATAAGGTACAACACAAATTGCTACCTCTGTTAGATAAAAGTATCGACACTCTGATGATACTTATTTACAAGTAAGTTAACCAAAGACTTGAACATCATTGTTAGTTTGTTAACTGTTCAATTAATTAAAATAACTTAAATCAAGTTCAAGTTTCTTTATGTACTGACCTGTTTAATAATGTTGTTTTAAAGGGGAAATCACAAAATTATCATTCAAATGACCTTTATTAACATCCTTTATGATCATTTGTTGGTATGTGTTTCGTGTTGATGAACATTCTGCCCTTTTGCTTATAATGACGGGCAAATAGCTAAGTAATATTTATACATTTATTTTTTTATTTTTACAGAAATATAAACAGGTGTGTTGATATCAGCCAAAAACAAGGTTATATTGAACTCCAGGCTAATGGAATGCTTTTTCAGCAACGACAAAGAATTGAATTGAAGAATAGAAATTAAAAATATGTTTTGAAAGAAAACTTTAGATCATACTCAAACAATATTTGCAGTGTGTTTGCTTTAACTGTCTAACATCCTAAAAACCTTATTTTAGCCATACATGGTTTTTAATCCTGTGACACAATATGCAGTCTAAAGCATATTCACTGAGACAGGTTTGGGCAGGACTGTAAGCTATAAAGTCATCAGGCTTAGAGATGACAGGTCAGAGGTCATCATCAGACAAGTTTCTTGGCGATGAAGAAGTCTTTGAGTCGTTTCATCTGCCAGAAACCAACCGACAGCAGAATAGAGGTCTGCACCACGGCCCACCATAGCACATTACTGTTGGTGTCCTCACTGATCTGACGAAACACCTCCTCTTTCTCCTGAATGGGAAAAGGGAATATAAATCATTAAGGGAAAACGATTCAGAAGAAGCCCTTACATTTGTTTGAAGATGGCATTGATTTAATATCAGTAGGTACCACACTGCTTCTACCGTTTCCTATGAGCTCCCTGTTGTGCAATGTACTCACTTGTAATGTCATCACGGGATTGTTATTTTTACAGACAGGACAGTAAAATACTGATTTACCCTCTGGTACTCCTGTTGCCTGGTGATGTACATCATCTGATCTATGAGGTGACGGAGGCTGTTCTCCAGAGTCTGCATGTTGTTTTTGGTCTTGTCAGTGTTGGGGTCAATCGAGTGCTCCCCCATCTGAACGTCCAAATGTAGCTTCTGTGCAGCAGGATGGGGGAAAGTTAGGGGTTATTTAATGATTATTCTGCATGTGTAACGGCATGTTTCCATCATATTTAAATACATTTTCTGTTTGGGTCTGTAGGTCTCACCTGCCTCTCTCTGGCAAAGACAGAAAACCTTGTGGAGTTGGTTTGGAAGCAAAGGTAGTGCTGACCAGAGGCGTGAGCTGTGAAGGTGAATTTACCAAATTTGCCATAGCGTTTGGACATCAGAATCTAGAGAGCAGAAAAACACTGTTAGGACAACATTTCCTCATCTATGGATCAACAAAATTGAGATGTTGTTTTCATTATTTTGCTGAGGAAGAGGAAATGATGGGTTAGAATATGAAAAGCTATCGGGTATAGCTGGTAGATTTTCTCATTTATGTCCATTCATTCTTTTACTTTTTTCCCCCCAAAACATGAATTTGAAATGAAATGAAGTCTTTTTCATATCGGTGTCAGAGGAAATTATTTTACTTTTTACTGCACTACATTTATTTAAAACTATAGTTACAAGTTGCTTTTCAGATCAAGCTTCATAATCAACACATATGAGAAAATGAAATATGATACTGCTTTACAGATTTAACCGTTCAAAAGTATTTTACATTAGCTCCATCTCCAACAGCTACAACATTAATACTGTTTATATGTTTATGCAATATGCATCAATAATAATGGGTCATTACTGTAGTAATATAACACTGACAATGTGAACCTTTTTTACTTTACTTTCTACAGCATACTATCACCACTTTTAAATGATTTGAATACTTATTCCACCACTGGCAAAAAGCTGACCTGTGGTGTCAGACTGGTGGTATTATACAATTGCAGAGATACGCATTTGTTATGTAAGTCTTATAACTTCTCATCAATCAAATGGTGCGGTTCCGATCTAATACTGTTAAATGCATTTTATCCTTGTTTGGGTTTAGTTTGAATGGGGAAACCAGCACATGTTTGTGTGAGCCTGTCTTGATGATAAACCTGTCCTGTGAGTGCAGTACCTCATGGTCTGGGTCTCTGACTTTCACAGAGACGCCGAAGTGAGGGGAATGGGAGAACGCCTTCAAATCCCAGGGCTCCAACAAGAAATAACCTGAAGGTAAAACACATTCACATACACAGTAGAAGTCACGGTAAATATTAATATATAAGTGTTAGATTAAGCATGAACAAGGTAATAGAAACACCGTTTTTTAGATTGGGATTTACTTTAAAAATCATAATTGTAGGAAACATACTTTTGAGTTCAGTTAGTGTACAATTACTGGAATACTCTTATAATTTCCTTGAAAATTTGTTGTTATTGAAAGATGCTGTTTAATTACGGAAATGGCTTTTGCAGTTGCGAAAAAAACACCCACTGTCATTGAGGTACATATAACATTACCATGTGATTCAGCGATCACGTGGCAATGCACAATGCAGTCTTCCAAATCCAGTTCAACATTCATTACCTCTGTTGAGACTGTAAACGACACTGAGGAGGAATATTCCCTCTCCAGGACTCACCGGTGACCAGCATGTCTTCAGGAATCTCCTCAATGATGCATTTTTCCTCCTGCTCTCCCAGATCAAAATACATGGCTGCTGCCAACATCAGGTAACACTGCAGGAGAAGGCCAGTGCCTCGCAAACTCATTTTCAGTTAACAATGTGCTATTAAATTACAATACACGTGATGGTGACCAAATGTTTGGCCTGTGCTCCCAATTTCCTTTTTTTTTTGGTAGATCTGCAAATTCGTACTCAAGATTGAGGTCTTTTTTTTAGCCAAACACCTGTGTCCTATACTATAAAGTGGAAGGCTACGAGAGGAACAGTTTGAGTGTGAGAAACTCACAGGTGCGGCCTTGTGTGACAAAACATTCTGGTCGATTTGTGACTGGTTAAACTGGGAGCCAATAGCAAAGATAATGCTAAAAATAGCGATTGACTGGGACCGGCCACTTGCTACAGATACAGATAATCCAACAGTGTGCACACAATACACCAACATGGAAGCAGGAGTAGCATTGTGAACCTTTTACACACATCCATGGCACATGCAATATTTTCTATTGCCACACAGAAAAGACCCACCAGTTAATATAGTAATGTCAGAGGTTCTTTAGATGAGATGAAACATGTTGATATGAATATTGAAGTAGACTCGTTTCATACTCCAGTAGATTTATAGGGCCTGCTCTGTATTCACCTCTCTAAATCAAAAGTGATGGATGCTAAACTGTGCCCTCGGGGATAAATCACTAGCTGCAACAAGATGCAAAAAGAGCAAGTAACATATCCACCAAAGTCTTCATCCACTTTGGTCGTCCCTCCAGAGTGAGAATATGTATGAGCACACTATAGCTACTGTAGGGAGGTGATTGATGGTCAATCTTGACAAATGCACTTCTGGCCTCCTGACTTATTTCTTATCTTATCGATATTGTTTTGTACTTTTATAATATGCTGTTTATCTTTTTAACCTTTTAGGCAGTAAGGATTACCCACAATGTCTCTTACTACAGTACCAAATAGAGTTCAGACGTCTCTGTAAATTGAGTGCAAATTGTAATCCAAACCATCGCATACAATAGTTGCCATATGTTAACCCTAGATGAGGTCACTTATAAAGTAAGCACCCACACACAGAATAAATCCTTCTCATTTTTAGCATCTGCAAAAGTTCTTTCCTCCCACACTTCAGTGGTTTTACAGAAAGTGTGAATACTAAATCACCAGGTTTGATGTACCTGCCATTGAATTGATTCAGTTTTAAACTGTAATGCATTCATATTGTGTCTCTCTTGTAAAACATATTAATAATCTGCATTTGACTGTGAACCACACAGTGCCATCCATCAGTTAGTTGTCGCAGTATTTCCTTTTGCTATTTTGTAAAATTTTTTAACAGATTTTTCCTGAAGAAAAGTATTGATCTTCTTCTTTGTTGTTTATTATTCAACATAACTGCAGGGGACAGAGTCTATTGTCATTTTAAGTTTTTTCCTGACCATACCAAAACAATTTCCTATAAATCTGGTTAATATAGCAAAAAAACACACACAAAAAACTACTGCATCATTCGTCTTAGTACTGTGTACCTATACTTTACACTCACCTCTCTCAGACGAACTGATGAAAGTACTGTTGAGGAAAGCCAGAAACTGGATCCGCTCCTGTTTCTCCTGATTCTCTCTTGGTAATTTTCCTCTCCCTCGCCATTCAAAACGGAAGGAGCTCCCTCTTGCACCAGATGTTTAGTTCTTATTGCTGTTCAATCTGTCATCTGCAGTGTTCTTTCTGTAGTGCTCGATGGGAGTTGCATTAGTGATTTTCTGTTTTACATATTGATGTTCCATATTTATTTTCAAATTCATCAATTTTATGACTAACACTTCATCAGGAGGAGTCTGAGCCAACAACGGGGCTTGAACCCACGTCCTCCACTTCAATGCATTTCTCTCTACAGCTAATGTGATCCTGCAGCCCCAGTGTTCGTAATATGACCTTGAGAGCCCAAATGGAAGTAAGCCCAAATGTGTGGTTCAGTTTTGAAGCTCAAACTTTGCACTGAGAAGGATTTTAGTCTGTATCATTTTACTCTAAATTATAATTAGTTGATGTGAAGTGCTGCAATAAGAACCCAACTATACATGATGTCATATCTTTCTTCAAACTCTCTCTTTCTTGGAGAAACAATGAGATCACAGTACCTCAAGATCTATTTACACTTTATTGACCATACAGAAAACATACAGGCAACATTTTTTTGTACTTTTTTTTGCATTTTTTACAAAAACTTTATACATTTCAATTTACTATCTGGATAACATAAAGGCATACAAATCATTACTTTCAGATTTGATGTACTGTACACTACAGGTTAAAATCCTGTCAATAAATATATTCTTTATCTTGAAGAATATGACCACAATGTCTCTGCAAACATTATGTTTTGAATGCGGTGAGGATTAATTTCTATGTCTGACTCACTATTCTGCTTGTACTACTGTACTTTTGCTAATGGACCAATGGGTTTCATGTCCCCCCCTGTGCAGTCTTTATTGGATATAGGGATTTTAGATCTCAGATCTATCAGTGTGAATGCACCGCAGATCTTTTACTGTTGTTTCTCCTTCTTCTCCCTTTCCTCCCCTTCCTGGATTTCCTCTCTTTCTTTTCTCTCCTCTCCTTCTTCTCCTTCTTCTCCCTCGTTTCCTTGCCTAGTCATAAACAGTTGTCCGGGAAGCACTTCCTCTCTTCCTCCAGCAGGGGGCAGGCTAATCCGTTGTTGGCTGGGTGCATTATGACATAGCGTGTGCGGTGCTGCACGCCTGAGTCTCCACACTTGCTTTTGCATAAGCCCCAAGGAGACCATGATGACACCTCGCAGTCCAGAGGGGTATCTGCAGAGAGAGGGGTGGGAGATCATCACGTTAACATTGAGGGCTTGGTTCATACTTATGCAGCTTATAACATCATTTTTTAACCTTCATTTATGTGAGTGAGTTTTTGTTGGCTGCTTGCTTTTTTGTCAGTACAGAGCTCCCTCACAGTGCTATCACTTAATAACTTAACTGTAGCATTTGGGCTTGAAAGCCTTGTTAAAATGCACCTCAACTGTAATACAGGGAAAGGGAGCTTATCGTTGAAGTCTGATGTTACATCATGTTCTTTATTTTTTTCATTCTCTCTTTCTCCGACATGGTGATCTTGCCGGGCTACTTCAGCCAATCCTGTTTTGAGCCTCTGCACAGCTGATTTGTATCACAGACTTGGTTGTCTTATAAAGAGTAGAAAAGCAGAAGGACGGGCGATGGTACGGAAGCTAGATGGACAGTCGGATAGAGGGATGGAGCGAGCAAGTCAAATCTCCCTTCAACTAAGGACAGAGATGATACAGTCATTAGTCTTTTTGCATTTTACAGATACAGTCTAGAGCAGATTCGTTCTCATCTGTAGTGAAAATTGTTGTTCAAGCCCTGTGGAGAAGAAGGATAAACAGATGGAGGGGGTAGAACGGAGCACTCGGATCAAGGCAGGAAAGCCCAACAGATTCCTGGCCCTTCTCTCTTGTTTGTTGATGGGTAGTCAGGGGAACGGATTTGTAGTTTCTGATTCTGAGTCAAACCTTAAAAGTCACCCTGAACACTGAATCTGATTACTGCACCATCAGCTCTACTGCCAGGTCGACACGCTATCTGTTTCTTTTCCTTTTTTCCTGCCTCAAAGAAACCTTTCCTGGTCAAGTCATCTGTTTAGACTTTCTGTGGTGAAAAATGTTTTCATAAAAGGTTATTTTCCTTGGAGATCATCAGTCACACAGACAGGTTGTTTGACTTCTGAATTGTTGGCTTGACATCTAGTTTGACACACTCTTCATCTTCATTTTTCCAAGCCCTCTTTCTACTCTTACATGCAGTTGGGCTTTTATTTTTTTACTGCTACCACTAATCTGTACAACAGAGACTCTTAAATGTTAACAGTCTGGGAGCATTAAATAAACCCAGTTTCACCTTATGGATCCAGATCTTGTTAAAACATATGCGTCTGCATCCTATTTTGGGTCACAACCAAAACCTTGCTGTACAGAATTTCTGTGTCATTATTCTTCTTTAAATGCATCTTTAGTTTTCCACTGGATGCCAGATGTGCCCCTGGCACTCTCTGATGCCCTGTTCTCACTTGGCTTCTCTGGTTTCTGGTTGGAAGTAATTGAGTTTACGTGTGGCCTGTAATGGTTCCCAAATGCTTTCATTTGAGTCAGCAAAAGACCAAGACCCAAGCTACTAACATTGTGTAAAATCCTACATCTGTTCTCATCACCAACATACCACAGTTGGAGTATTTGTGCTCCTCAGACTTACGTATGAGGGTGTCCTCAATCTCGTTTCCTGTTGGCATTTGTTTCGACTGTGTGGGCTCCACAGGCAGGCTGTTGATCTGATTGGTCTTCTTTATCTTAGTCAGCGTTACTTTGGCGATGGGCGGCAGGTGCTTCACGCGGGGATAGTAAAAGGAGTTGGCAGGGTGGCTGGGGGAGGAAGAAGTGATCTGTGGAAGGGAGTAACGGTTTATAGCGATGTCCATTTTATTATGGAAAAGACATACATGATTTCACAAGTAAGGTCTTTGTGTGTTGAGTACTTATGGTACTGAATTGCTCATTCCAATGATTTTCAAACAGTGATAATTAAAATGATAGATTGTTCTGGCCACTGTGTAAACCGTGTGCTAAAACATTGCAAATATAGGGTGAAGGAAGCCTGGTTTTAGCCATCGCTGGTTTTATCAAGTAAATGTCTCTGTTAACACGATTAGTGATTTTGGACTTTGGATTGATGGATGCTGCACCTGTGTAATTTTGTCCTGTGGGAGGGTCTCGAAGTTCGGAGAAGAGAAGGTGAACCCGCTGTCGGTTCCTGCATCGTATGGGAAAAGCTCCAGAGACATATTCTCTTTCCAGTGGTCGCCATCACACAGATCAATGCTCTCCACGCCCACAAACCAGTCCGGGCTTGGAACGAGACGCACAATAAACGACAGCTGCAGATAGAGAGGAGGAAGTAGAGCGTGGGGAGGGAAATGGAGCATAGAGAGAGAAAAAACAGAAGGGGAGGGAAATGAGGAGGTTTGTCGGGAGTGAGAGGTGGAGAGAGAGAGAGACGGAAGGAAAAAGACATGGGTGGGAAGAGAAAAGTAAAATATTGTTATTTTTTTGTTGTAGTATATGATTTGGTTATTGGTTGTCAGTGGATAACCTCATGTTGTCAGTTGTGATGTGACTATTGTGAGTTGAAATGCTTTTCAAATGATCTTCAGCTACTTAGACATAGAATTAATAGCTATAGTGCACAAAATTAATATTTATCAACACTTGACGTAACCATTCATTTAACTTTTACAACAGCAAAGGAATCTCTACAAATAATTGGATTCCTTTGGAAGTCATAATAAAAATAAGGGCTTTATCATTCTGATTTTGTCTAGACTACATCCTAACATCCTTCCATCCTTCTTGTGAAATAGCATTTAGTTGTGCTTTATAAAGCTTTATCATCCCGTGTTGTGTTTGATGATATCTAATGATAATTTATTTCACTGTGCTATAGTGTGTTAAATTAAAAGCATGTATCATCTTGGATCCTTGTCTTCCACCCATCTCCCTACAGGTGGTGTTATTTAAGTACCAGAGAACAGTTTGTTTAGTGTTGGTCTCCAACTGGCCTTTTTTGTATTTCTCTCACCTCACGTCTCCTCACTCTGTCTTGTCTCTTGTCCAAGCCTAACATTGTGTTTGGTCAGCCATGTCCCCAACTTAATGACCTACCCAGAGACTCGTCAATAAGACCATTAATAGCCAAATACCATAAGTTAGGCCTGCTACATTTCGGAAACTCTTTTGGGTGCAGCGTTTTTATACTCGAATTAACCTGCAAGGTGCACAGATTTTACAGCAATCTAAGTATAAGTATACATATAGTAAATTATGGTTTTGAAAAGAAGGATGTGTGATCATGTATGGTCCACTAAGAAATCATTAAGCCCTTTAACCTAGGCTATGGAAAGCATCCCCTTGACTAACATGTTGACCTACATTAATGCAGATATACTTGATACCCTGAGCCAGACTGAAGGAAACGAGGTGTCAAGAGACTTACATAAGAGTGCCTGGCGAAGACCTCAAACTCTGTGTTCATCTGGCCTGTGCCTCCCACAACAGCGGGAGCGGAGAGGATCCCATAAACACTCTGGATGCGTTCCCCGGCCGCCTCGACTTCCTTCATGAGCGTCCAGGCCTCGCCCTTCTCCGCAAACTCCCTCACTCCGTTGCTGGCAAAGGCATTACGCTGCCACATGTGGTAGTCGGAGCTGTGGGTCACGCCTATGAGCAGAGAGACAGGGAAATGAAGTTAGTTGTTGCTGCAGGTATTAGTGTGCAGTCATCGGCGTATCTATGGATTATTGAGATGATCATTCAACATTTGTTAGCATGCTTTCTACTTTTGCCATTTACTTCCTGTACTCTGACAAATACTATAATCTGATATATATTTCTGTGTGTAGTTTTCTATATTAACCACCTGTTAGACTTCCGGTCAGTATTCTCTTTTGCTGTGAACTTACCAATGAGGTTTGACCACTGTGCAGGGGGGCGGTAGATGGGGTATTGTTTGGGAAAAGCTGCCTTGGTCCACTTGCCAGAAAAGGTTATCCTGTACTGGGCTGTTTCTGAGGCTGTGCACAAGGGGACGTCAGTAGGGACCGGCATTGAATGAATGCCTTGGCCCAGCGTCAGCATCATGACGATCAGGTGGTAGAATGCCTCGGAGATGGAGAGGATGTTCCTTGTGGTGTCCATGATAATGAGGGCTGATTTTGAGGGATGATGAAGTGCCTGAAAGAGGCAAGTGAGGACAAAGAAAGCAGAGAAGTCAGTATTGTTTCTGTCAGGCAGCTGCAAATGTGTTCGTGTAATCGCCACATACAACACATTTTTTATGCTTTCTGCTCTTTTCTTGCTACGCCCCATGAGGTCTGATTTCTGGCACTTTTACAGGCTAAATCTAATGAGTCAACTTATTCTGCCAAAGAGGATTCCTTCAGTCTTATTTAACAGCTTTGCAGTTAGTTGCCCTTTGTCCTATTCATTTTGACATCTTTATTCATGGTTGTCCTGTTCATGTCAGATCTGGTACATGACAAGACTGACAAAGCAAACTGGTGAAAGGGCAAATGTCTGGCTGCAGCATCAGGGTCGAGTTTAACAAGTGGGGCATGTGAGTCAGATGGAACATTTCTTGTTCGTTAAATGTTGTCAACTGTTTTTCCACTGTAGTCGTGTTAACCCAGTTAAGCAACGTAGGAATTAGTGGAAGTTTGGTGTTGTTTGTTGCCATAGCAACAGCCTGATGAGCTCTTCATTGCTGCCAGCAGACTTTTGTAACTTTGGATACCTCATCCAATCATCACTTTGCAACTACATGTCAGTCATCCTGCAACCTCGCTGAACTCTTTCAATGACTCTTGACTAGTTTGGGGCTTCTCTCTCTAGTTCCTCTTTTTCAACAGTATGGATTAAAAAGTCTTTCATGAATATGTGTGGACAGTCCCTGATTAGTGAGGAGCTAAATGTTCCCCAGTGGGAAATCATTTTTCTATGAATTTCAGCAGCAGCACCTCTTTGCCTGTAAGAGCTATATACATGAACAGCATGCAAATAGAATGGTAAGCATCAAGTAGACCACTTAATGAATTGCCATTCGTATAAAGATTTGCTCTTAATATAATTTAAATTTTGAATTTATGAAAGCTGGTGCTATTTCAATTTACATATGTTACAAAAGAAGAACAGGATGCATTTAACACTTATTACTCCTAATCATAACACATTGCATTCATATATCAAATCTGTTACATCCACACTTTCTTGTCATGTGTTTGCTTATGCTATCTAAATTTGTCACAGAAATAATTTCCAGTAATTATGCATGCATACTTGGTAGCCCTCCATGATGATACAGCTGCCATTTCCATTAATGGCAGGTTCTCTGTGCTGTCAGGATGGATGGACAGGACGAATATGTGAATGTAGAAGCTACTCACTGATTTTGCTCAGGGTTCCAGATGAATGGAGGGTTGCAGCAGATGGGTGGAGAGAAGAGCTGGAGGTGAGAAGAAGGGGAGAGGAGAGCGGTGGATGTGGCTGTCGAGAAAAGTGACTGCGAGCCTCCAAGTTCTGTTTCGCTTATTTATATCTTCCAGGAGGTTTACCCCTCTCCCTCTTTCCCTCCTTTCTCCATTTTCTTCCTCCTCTCTCCACTCCCCTCGTCTCTTTTTTTCTTTTCAGTACTTTCTATCTGCTTGTCAGAGACTTCCCTGCCCCCTTCATGCCCTTTGACTTTTGGCTCTCCGTCCTCCACTCTCCTCCTCCTCACTCTCCCCTACAGTACTTGTTTTAAGTAGCCCATTAACTGGCTAATGCATTCAGCAGTTCTGGATGCACTGCCAGGGGTCCTGTGCAGCTCCGTGGGTAGAGCGTCATATCACAGTGTGATACTGTAGGTATATACCCAAAAATATGAATAATGAGGATAATAATGCATTTCTAGGATTCTCTAAAATGTCTCTTGGTTAGGTGTTTTTAATTGTTAAATCCAATCCCAGTACTGCGTTTAACTAGTGTAGGAAGTTATTTTGCCTGTGTCACAGTCAATTTACATAACTGCTTTGATTTTTTTTAGGGCCCCATAAAGTCAGGTGAGTTGAGGCTTCATCCAACAAAAGTTTGATGAGTAATAAGGTTTAAGATATAAAGAAACAATGATTTTTTGCTGGAACTGGGTCAGGGTTTAACAGAAACCTTTTAAATGTGCTTCCAGGTTATATCAGGGGTGTATATTACTAATTTACAGTAGCCAAGATTTATTCCATGTACTTCAAATTGTGTATTCAGCTTTTCTGAACTGCACCACGTTTTTTCTTACCATGCTGGCAGCAGTTTGCTTCATTTTGTCATTGTTTTGTTAAAATTACACAGCCACATTGTAATACAGTTAGTCACTGAATATTTTTGTGATTAAATAATGCTTTTTACAGTCTCACAGAGCATGGAGGTCATAATATTGCATATTTTGTCAGACCAACAGCCTGAAACCAAAACATTTTCCATTTACAATCATAGAAAATAAAGAAATGTAGCAAAAAACTCTAGTTGCAGATGCATTTTCTCTTGCCTCATCATTCTACATCTAAATGCCATTGCAGGAGCATGTTGGTGGTCATGCAATGGACACTCCTTGCATTTGAGATTTGAAAGTTAGTTCTCAAATATAGTTGAAAGTATGACCTGAATCGTGGAAATCGGAGCACTGACCAAAGTTTGATATTGTGAAAATATGGACGTGAATTTGGTAATTTCTCTATTACAAAGACTGCGTTTCAACTGCCGACTGTACGGTATGACATTGAAGCTTTAGGATGTTGAAGTGTTTTTTTTTCACATCAAACTCGCATCAAAACACAACTAAATGTCAAACCTCACTTTTAAAAGTCCACAGTAAAAGAATCAGCAATGGATTCTATTTGCATCATATAATCATTCGATCATCATCTTTTTTGCTGTAATTCCTCACAGTCCTCATGTTTTCTCCAAATAAACACAAGGAGTACTGTAAACAAGCTCACAAAAACACGTTTGTTGGTCACCTTTGTGACTCTGGTTTAGGCTGGTCACGAACAGACGATGCAGTGTGTCTAGAGTGCTTTACGGTGTGTGATGTGTGACTTCATATCCAACAGGCAGCCATGATAGCTGGTTATGATGCAGGTTATAGAGGGTATTTGTGTGGAGGTCGGGGGGTGTGACGCTTCACCTACGGAACCTGGAGGTGGCAGACGACACTCCACACACTCACGTGCGAACACAAATATCTGCCAGCATGAATCAGCCCACATCTAATGATTTCCATACGGTCACGTTTCTTACGAATACAAGCCAGCACGCCTACGCACACAGACCAGTTGCCCTAAAATCAATCTCTGGCAGTTTTCAGGATTTAGTGTTTGGAGTCCAGTCTGCTTTCAGTCAGCGGCGTTTAAGTCACAGCGCTCTTGCAAAACGGGAGAAGGAGGCAGAATGAGCAATGGGGCTGAAGTGGGTGGTTTTCCGCTTTGGTCCCTGGGACCCTCAGGGATAGATCAAGATGAGTAATAGTTATTGTAGTAGTAGTAGTAGTAGTAGTTATCTTGAGTAAATTGAAATGGGTAGACCTGCCAGTAGACAAACCCGTCAAGATCAAGTTACTCACTGGGGGTGAATTCACAATTTGTGGATTGTGGCCTTTTATAGCATCATTAATTGTGCTCCTTTCAACCACTATCTGCCCCGTCTCAAGGTCTGATTCACAAAAGATATTGTGCAGATGATATTATCGCACGAACAAACACATGGCAACAATACAGTTTTGCAGCTGATTGCAATTTGCCTTTTATTGGGTCTTATTACATTATCCACTTGGCATAGTATAAATGTAGCCGTTTCAGTAAATGCTGCTTTTGATAGCCTGACATCCATCCATCAGTAACTAACTGGTTAATTTTTAAGGAAAAAAGCTATACATAGAATCTATACATTAAATTCACACTTTAGTACGGTTTTCTGCCTTATCCCCTGTAATTGTTCGGGAATTGTTCATACGGAGACACGTCTCACATACACTATTCATGGTCTCAGCTTGGGTGATTTCATAAAAGCTCTTCTGTGTTGATGCACGTCACATATGGATGATGGCCTAGTTTCGCTTTTTCACCATATGTCTAAAAACATAAAACCAGGTCTTGATTTAAAATCATGCTGGGGCCGGTCTGAAATTGTGGTGGTTTGTGTCGGAAAATGACCAGTCAGTCATACGTTGTTTGAAATGAAGCTGTAAAAACCTGGGGAGAGGAGGGTCTCAGAGAATATAGGTCAGGAAGCACCAGAAGGGCCTTGCGCCAAAGAGTCTGGCACGTGTCTGCTGCTACTGCAGTGAGAGTTGAGTATGCGGGTAAATATTGTCGTAGAAAGCTGTCGGCACCCTTTATATGCCAGTGGTAATAACGATGCCATCAAACTGACTTCATAATGTTTTTGAACCAGAATCTGAAGTTCAGTTTAAGGTCTGAGAGCTAATGCTTCTTCAATGACACATTAAAGTTATCTCTCATGGAAGAATTAAGAAATCAGACACTATAATTTGCATATCTTCTTAAAAATGGTCTTATAGGTCTGTCCACAAGACTACAAGCAAACAACTTATAAAACACTGAATGGTGCTCAAATTGATCAGCTAGGCTATGCTAACTTTGTAGCTGCTCCAATAACACTCAAAATAACATCATCTAGGCATAAATACGGCAACGACATTGTTGCTTGTATCATAGCCGTACCATAGATGGGTATTATGCAGTTTCATCCAAATATTTCATAAAAATATGAGGAATTATAGAGCTCTAGGTGCTCACAGAGAGCTACTGTTCAACTCCATTTCTGATTCAGGCCGACAGGAGGAGAATCTTAGTGTTAATGGGGTTTTGCAAAATTCTTAGACAAGTTGTATTGTAATACAATGTATTTCAACTCGTCCCGATACACGATTGATGCAAATGACTTTTATCCGCCTCATTTCAGTCTTTGCATTGACTTTGTATGCAAAAAATTGCCGTGTGAAAAGTTTGCTTTGCGTTCGTTTAGTGTGAACACAGCATTACTGAGGTTTGTGAGAACCAGCACCCCTCCAGGTATCATCAAGGTAAACAACATCTTTTGCTATGCTGTTGTGTAAAAAAAACACTAACGTCGTGAATGTGGTTGCTAATGGCATTATGGGCAAAGACAGTCCAATAATTTACTGCATCACACAAAGAAACCCTTTCAGCCAAGAATTATGTCTAACTATTCAGTTTGTTATAAAAAGATTTGTGAGTTTGGGAAGCAGGTTTCAGTCCTGTCTTTTCAATTATGGTGAGGGCTTGAGATTAAGTTTACATTTGGATAATACATTGTCCCTTCATCAGTTGTTAATACATTCAAACAAAGATCTAAAAAGTATAAATTGGCTGATTGGGTAGGTAATGCAGTTAATCGTGACACCGTTACGGCATTGGAAGGGTCAGAATCATAATGAACCTATCCAAGTGTCTAAATTAGACAGGACCTTGTGTAGTATGAAAGTCTGTGCAAATGTTGGTTTTGTAGATTGCTGTTTATATTGTTTCTTGCAAAATTCTAAACTTAAATCAACCTGTTGAACTGTACTGAATTGGATATATGAAATATTAATAAATAATACATGCACAGCCTCACCAGGAGGCATCATTTCATTGTATAGATTTTATTAAAAGGATAAAACACTGTAAAGCCCAAGAGCGTATATCCATTTTGATTGACAACCAGACAATACTTGTCCTTGGCTCCACCCACTAACCTCACCGTGTTTCTTTTTTTTTTTTAATGTAATGGAACAGATTCCGATTCCTTTTTGTATGCAAGTAAATTTTTCTTTGCTGAGAATTAAGCTGGAACTGACTTTGTTGTCAAGTAACATCATTGAACTTTCTAAAAGAAACTGGAAATAAAGTGAATGGATGAATATTAAAATCCTGAAGAATGCCATTGTAATCCAACTCAATGGACTGGAAACACTTTCAACAAAACAACAGTTTGTTTTTGAAGTAGTGCAGGGTGGTTATGGTGACAGAATGTGAGATCATTGTTTTGACACTCTGTCTGTTTAGGTTAACAGAACTGATCACAGTGGATCTGGAAATACTGATAAACGCACATGCAGTCACAAAAAGAGGTTGAGTCATTTGCAACACACAGTTGCCTGCCATCTAAAGAGCGCTGCAGGGATGACACATTTTTGTAGGCCAACCCCGTAAGTTAGTGCTCCATCCCTCCATAAAAATGGGATTGTTCCATTGGGTTTGGGATTATTGCAGAAAATATGCTCAGTGGAAAACAAATGGTTCTGACACTTACACATTTGTTCACCAAGATAACTTTCACAAATGGCCACTACTTTTATGATTTCATAAATGCAATCACCAAAAAAAAAAAAAAATCTTAGGCTACAAAAATTAAATGCACCATCGGCCCAGGGGTTTATGTCACCACCACTAAGATGATGTCATTTAGTAGTCTCATTTAGCCACTTCAGCCAAGGACGCGTAAAAAAGCTGCGAGGGGGATATTTTACGTGGTAAAAGAAAACGTTAAATTCTCTAAAGCTTGTGCTAAGGCATCAAACCAAAAACCCATTCAAAAAAGTCATTGACTTCGAGATGAACCAGAAGTGCGAAAATGCTGACTCATTTTTGGGTTTTAGAACTCATTCCTGCAGTGCTCTGTTATGAATCACACACACACACACACACCTGGTCTTAGCATTCAACTTTTTTCACACTGTTCCCTCCTCTAACCTCCACTCAGAGTATCCTTGGGGTCTTGTTAGAGCAATAATCACCCCCTGCTTTCCGGGAATAATTTCCTCCACTGTGTGGGAGCAATCTGTGTGCATGTGCATTCATTTACACTTTTCTGGATAAATTGTGTGTGTATTTGTGTGTGTGTGTATATGTGTGTGTCCCCTCTAATGGAAGCTGCAGTTCAGAGCCGAAAGAAGACCTGAAGTTGATATTGTACATATCCATGCAGCATATGGCCCTCGTTTTTGGCTGGAGCTTTACTCGTGTTTATGCTCGTGCTGCTGCCTCCTGAAAGTCGATGAGTCATGTCATCCATCTGTTACCCCTCAGTCAACTTGAATTCTTCAAGTCAAGTCAAGTTGGGTTTTTTTAGGCTATGCTGAATTCCGTGCCCTAATAGAGCACAATGTTGTGCTCTTTGGTTATTTTGATACCAACGGTGATGATCCAGCAAAAAAAAGTCACACAAAGCATGTTAAACGTGACGGAGCCAGTGTTTCAAAATGGGTCAGGTGGGTTGTCAACATTGAGGACAGTCCGTTCAAGTTTACAGTTGCACTGAAAGCAGGGTCCCACTGAGAGAGGGCGCACTGAGCACTTGCCTTCATCCTGGGCCTTTCGAATGCGGCGTTCACACCGGACGCGATAGACGCGAATACAATCGCTTGAGCCGCTTGTATCGCGCCACTTGATCATTTTTGACTATTTGTGTAATTCGCGTCATTCGCGCATGACGCTCATTTTTGAACCGGTGCCGCTCTAGCGGGGGAAACGAGGGCAGCGCCGGCGGGGGGCCGGCGGGTCATGTCGGCGGACCCTCCTCCTCCGCCTCGGGGTACCCGATGCCAGAGTCCGTGAGCCTCCTCCGGGAGCCACGTCCCTCGCACCTCTCCCCAGGGAGAGTCGGGGCCACATTCGACTACGACCTCAGATCAGACGAGACAACCCGCTGAATTTAAGCATATTACTAAGCGGAGGAAAAGAAACTAACCAGGATTCCCTCAGTAGCAGCGAGCGAAGAGGGAAGAGGGAAGAGCCCAGCACCGAATCCCTGTCCGACGGGCGGACGTGGGAAATGTGGCGTATGGAAGACCGCTTGCCTGGTGTCGCTCGGGGGCCTGAGTCCTTCTGATTGAGGCTCAGCCCGTGGACGGTGTGAGGCCGGTAACGGCCCCCGTCGCGCCGGGGTCCAGTCTTCTCGGAGTCGGGTTGTTTGGGAATGCAGCCCGTCCATCTCAGCTGCGGAGCGACTGTCCATCTGTCTGTCGGCTTGAACTCGTCGCTGATTGGATGTCGCGGCGCAATGCCGCCTGAAAAGTTTGATATTTTCAACGTTATTCGCGTTGCTTCAGATGCGCCATTCGCTTCAGACGCGCCATTCGCTTCATTCACTTCATTCGCGCCATTCGCTTCATTCGCGCCATTCGCTTCATTCGCGCAGCGTCTCATCGCGCCAGACGCTCCATTCGCGCGCCGCCGCCTGAATCGCATTTCATCGCGCTATTTACATTGATTTTCAATGTAGAGTTGCCGCTCAATTCGCGTCTATCGCGTCCGGTGTGAACGCCTCTTATGACAACCGAGAGTTGGTTGTGTTGCACATGGAGGGAATGTGCCTGGCAAGGGGCATCCAGCACTGGGGAGGGATCCTTCCATAACTGCGCTAAGGGGGCATCGCTGACTATGTTGACTTGTTTGATGTTAATGTGGTCAATGGAATGTGTGTGATGGAAAATGAACAATTGTTGAATTGAAATGCCAAATCTAATTTCAATCAAAAAACTTTGCTTTCTCTTCTTTGTTGAATGTTGAATGAATATTGAGTAACTGACTTTGTTGAATGTTTGTGCCATCAATCATCAAAACCGACCACAGTTAGACAAGCCAATATTAGACGTCGAGACCAAAGCGGTTTAGATCTCAGAATTATGGATGAACAGCTCTGGTCCAGGGTATTAGGTGACCACAGAGTATTAAAACACAACGCATATAAATTCAACTCGGAAATCATGGCTGCTGAGGCTGCTGTTCTCGCTCCATCTCAGTCATTCTTTATGTCTTTCATTGGGATCTGCTGAGCAGTTGGCACCTGGATTGCATTGTTCTGTTTAAGAAGAAAGACTTTTAAAAGCTGCACAAAGCACATTTGCACATGGGCAACTCCAAATGGCAGAGAGAGGTTGTGTGGAGGAAGGAGGCACCAGGTCTAATGGTGGTAAGAGAACCATCACTGTTGGTTAGTTTTGAGTGGTCATAACCTTTGCCATATTGCACTTTTTGTGAAAATATAGGCTACTGGAGCAGAAAGGCTAATAGATAGGCCATATTTCCTTATGTTCTAAGACTTTTTGGTAGATATGTCTTTGCCATCTTAGAGATATTGAGTGTTCCTAATGGGACCTGTAAAACCCATTAAGACATTGTGATTGTTGTAGGGGTGTCCCTGATCTTCAAATCTGCCATTCGACTTTAGATTTTAAGGTAAAGATGCCATTTGACTTGTATATAAGCTATTTTTTACTGCTGATGTCTTTGCCATCATCAGTCTTTTTATGAAGATCAACATATGCCCAGTTGTATGCCCGGACAACTGTTGTTTACATTTTCAAATTCTTATTTAAAAAGTGTGATATTACTGCCATATGTATGGGGGAATATACCACACTAAGGTCATGTGGTTAAATTTGGATTATTTATTAATACCTGTCAATTGTGGACAGACTTTTAAAAAAAAAACAAAAAGAAGGTTTGTTAGATGGCTTGAGATTCCTTACCTGCAAAAAGCAATTAGATCTTGTCCTATATGATATAGATCCGGAGGATGCGCTTCTATAGGATCAGCCTGATCAATATACCCATGTGCAAGCTTTTATGTTTAGTGTGCATGCTCACTGAAATCAAATGCCAACCCAGATTTTCGTGTGCCACTGTTTTTGGTGTCGTAGGGTTTGTGCATTTAGTAGACTTTAGTTTTTCTGTCAACGGCACATTCATTGTTTCCACAACTCAAAGGCAAAATAATGCTACACTGGTGACTTCGAGGAAGCAGGAAGATTTTACAGTTCTGAAGTTTCTGCGTCATCTCAATCAATAGCCATGATTTCTCAAAAAGTACAGGATTTTGGTAAACAGCCATGTTTAGATGGTTGTCCAGGACATCAAATCACCAGAGAACATTTTTGTAAAGCTTTAAATGTGTTCCTAAGCTGGACAATTCCTTGAAATGACTGGAGGTAGTGTTAACCATGGCAGGGTTTTCTGTTCCGGCAGACTAGGGTCTTAGATGTTGCTCCAAAGCTGAGCTACAGCTGAGCTTTTCTCCCAAGGTAGAGAGGCCTATAGAGGGGACTGTGTGGGGGGCTTGACTGGTTGGCGTAATCTTGATAGCACAGGATTGAGAGGTGTTTTGACTGTGATGTGGCAATGGGTGATGGATCCAGGATTAGCTTTTCCCTCCATGAGTTCAGCCTGCAGTCTGGTGATGTCCGACTCCAATGTGCAAAACTAGGACAGTTATACACACACACACACACACACACACACACACACACAACACACAGCCACTGCCTTTCTTGCTATGGATTCAGTGAGTTAAGCTGTGGACTCCAACTTGAGCCAAGTTTTTAGCCAATATTTGTTAACTTTTTATGAGCAATTAGCAGTTCCTGTGTGCATTGTACCAATTGCTCTACCGAAAACTATCACTGCATTACTGGATTCATGTGGAAGATAACATCAAAAATGAAGTCACACTGTCACACTGTCTAAAATATTTGTATAATTTCTGTTTGTGTAAACTTCACTGAAGTGTGATATTTACAGCATGTATTAATACATAAATTTAAGCTTTTTGTGCCCCCCAGGGAAGCACCCCTCACATTTGAAGATGTCTTACCTTCATTGGGTTCTATTTTATTGTGTTGTTGATTTATTCAGGTTTGGTGTATTTTACACAAAACTGTCTCACTACCTTTTCTGGAAGGCCCCTCTAAAAGGGAGCAGTCGTAACGTTTTAATGAGCTGTGGTCACAGGTTAAGAGGAACCGTTTACTTTAAATCTAGGTAATTTAAGTGACCCTTAGTACAGGAAGACATCTTGTTTAAAAGACTGGTTTCCTCTGGGTGAGATTGGATTACTTGGGTGGGAGACTTCTCTGTCTCTTGCACCCACACAGCAATTTTATCCCCCTTTCACCCTCTACTCATCATTAAAAATCAAATCCTGAAAACAGCACATCTGTGGTACACATTTATTGTTGCTTATGTCTGTGCAATTGTGCAACGACTCTGTTATGTGGTTGAAACGTCATGTGCTGTAACTAAAAGTAAACAGATATTTGCTCTGACAAAGAATGTCTGAAGAAGACACTAAACTACAGACCCATTAGCCCCTTTTAGATTGCCTTTTCGTTGTGGGAGTATTCCGCCGTTATTCCGCCCTGTCGTCAGTCTAAACGCTCACTGAGGTGGAAAGGCGTAACAGTATTATGCCTCTGACACAGCAACGGAGGTCGTCACAGAGCCGCATTAGAGGCGAGGCGATACGGCGTTCTATCTAAACGCTCCGGTCACCCGAAGTGGAAAAGATGTGACGTAGTGAAGACGCGTTACCAGAGTGAGGCGCCGCCGGTGGATTTAACAAGCTCAAAGCGTAGATCCGAAAAAGACAAAATGCCAGTAGTTGCTCGTACGAGGCCACTGTTATACGCATCGACATGTTTATGATGCACAGCAACTTCGCTTGCGGTTGAAGAGTCGTGTAAATATGCGAGACGAGCAAAAGTTAACCTTTCGAAGTTGTTTTGATGCATCGAGCTAATGAAACCTCCAATGCTCATTGAATACGTCACACGGCCGACGAGTCCATAGACGAGACGGCAGGTGTGCAGTTACGCCACAAACAAAAACTATCTAAACATTCCGGTTTGCGGAATCATTTTTTTTCACCACAACCATACCCAAGGAAACAGCTTGAGCCTCAAACGTATTAGCCAAAAGTAGAGCCTCTGTCCCTCCTTAGATGGCAACCAATGGGTCCGGTTTCAAAGTCTTCTTAAAGGCTTTAGAGAAGCATTGGAAAATATCAGACCAGTAAGATGACAACTTAGTACAGGTTCGCAGAATTTTTTTACTCGCTTTCCCGACATTATGCCGGAATCGTCCGTGTAAAAGGGGCTAATGATTGTAAAGGAAACAGCAAGTATTACACTTGAGAGATTAGAATCAGCTCTTTGTTTTGCATTTTTCCTTAAAGCTGTAAATGACATCCGTCTTAACACAGACTCTGGCAAAACTTCAATACTAGACCTATTAGACCTCAGTGCTTAATTTGACACTGTCGACCACTCAATACTTTTGGACAGGTTGGACAACTGGGTGGGGCTCTCAGGCACAAGCTTAAGCTGGTTCAAGTACAAGATAGGAACTATTTTGTTTCCATTGGCGACTTTGTATCAGAACCAACCAATGTAACGTGTGGAGTCCCCCAAGGTTCAACCTTGGGGCCGACTTTATTCAACATGTACATGCTCCCACTAGGACAAATCATGCAAAATAATAACATTGACCACCATTGCTATGACACCCAAATATATGTAGCACTATCACCAAACGACTACCGCCCCATAGATCTTCTGTGCCAGTGCATTGAGCAAGTCAAAGACTGAATATGCCAAAACTTCCTACAACTAAATGAGGACAAAACTGAGATAATTGTTTTTGGTGCTAAAAAAGAAAGGTTTAAAGTAATTCAACACCTTCACTCTCTGTCCCTGAAAACCTCAAATAAAGCCAGAAATCTTGGGGTTATTATGGATTCTGATTTAGATTTCGACAGTCACATCAAATCAGTAACAAAATCGTCCTACTATCACCTCAAAAATGTAGCAAGACTTAGAGGGCTCATGTCAGCTCAAGACTTAGAAAAACTTGTACATGCATTTATTACTAATAGGCTAGACTACTGTAATGGTCTCCTTGCAGGTCTTCCGGAAAAAACTGTCAGGCAGCTACAGCTTGTTCAGAACGCTGCTGCTAGAGTTCTTACAAAGACCAAAAAATGTGAGCACATTACACCAATTCTTAAATCCTTACATTGGCTCCCTGTATGTCAGAGAATTGATTTCAAAATCCTCCTGCTCACATATAAATCACGACATGGTCTAGGACCGAAGTATATCACTGGTATGCTCCCACTACATAAGCCTTCTAGACCACTAAGATCTTCTGAGACCAATCTGTTAGTGATTCCCAGAGTAAACAACAATCACGGGAGAGCATCATTTAGTCACTATGCAACAAATGGCTGGAATAAACTTCCTGAAGATAAGACTTGCCCCAACTCCAACCACTTTTAAAACTAGACTGAAAACTTTAATGTTCACCATAGCTTTCTGCTAAATCTTTTAATGTCTGCACTGTTTGTTTTTTTTATTATTATTGCAAATTGTATTCTCCTTGTCTTTCTATAATGCATTTTAATTTGCCTTTATTTTCTCTTAATTCTTCTATTTTTTTCACTTTATTGTATGACATGTAATGATGTGAAGCACTTTGAGTCTGCCTTGTGTATGAAATGGTCTATACAAATAAAGTTGCCTTGCCTTGCCTTGAAAAGTGGCTTAAACAATTGATTTATTTTCAAAATGGTTGCTGTTTAATCATTTATTCAACAAACCATTTCAGCTCTACACTGACCCTCCCCATGGTAGCCATTTAAACATCCAGGAAGCGCAAGACCATACCCTATGTATGTATAGTATATAGTAGTATAATAGTGGAATTGGGTCTCAACCTTGTCGGCTTTAGATGTTTTGAAATAGGGAGTCTGATTTTTATTGCTGTTACCTCGGTTCTGCAGTATGTCTTCATATTCTTCAGTCTTTATTTCTTTTTCTCTGTCTGACTATATTTCAATATTTTACCTCCTGCTGTCTCTGTCTGTCCCTCTCATCCAGTGTAGACATCTCCTCCTACCTCCTCCACAGCCTCTCATTCTCCCCAGCACTTTTTCTTCTCTCTGACCCACTAAAGTGAAATCCCATCATGTTTTTCCCATCATGCTCTCCTCCCACCCTGCGGTGTGGCAGTGAACCCCCGGCCGGAGGTATAAAGGACATGATTTACAGGGCCCTTTTGCAAACAAAAAAAAAAAGGAAAAGAAGGAAAAAAACATTAAATGAGAGATCAGTTTTCCAGCACAGTAGTCTTGTGCATCAGTGCAGGTTTCACTCTTCAAAGTTTTGACTTGAGAGACGGTGCTCCATCTACCACGTGGTGTGGTCCAATTTTGTAAGGTTGCAAACGTGCCAACATGTAATTCCACAAGAGATGAAAAGTGATAAAGCCAGTTTCAGTTTTCACCATGTGTGTTCTGTTGACGTGTCTGGATGGAGTAACAGGGTAATCCAAATGGGGGAGGAAGTTGCAACAACTGATCCAACAGCTAAACATTGAGGCCCAAGGCTGCAGTATTGACACATTGTACTGTTCTGTTTTCGAGGAAAACATTGGATAAGTAGTCACAATTATATTAAATCTGACTTGTTCATCTTGTAAGCAAGTTGCCCATAGAATTTAAAGCTGAAACATGCAACCATGTCTGTACAGAGAACGTTGTGGAATCTGTCATCAAGAATGCTGATGATTTAAACAAGCCTTCGCAAAGCTTGTTAGCAAAAAATGGGGGTGCTGAGCAAAACATATACATCAGGTGTAAAACTCCTAGGAGCAGCTTGTCACAAAATGAAATATAGCTGGTCCACCTTAAAGATCAGCCCACCTTAAGTGAGCCTGAGCCAACATTGTTGCTGACCTCGGGGTTAACCCCCCTTCACAGGCATGGGAACTGGCTCGGGTCTTGAGGACTTGTAGCATTTATTCACCAAGCTTAGGCTAACTCTCTCTTAAGAAAAATCAAAACACTTTTGTTTGGAAAGGAAGTAAGTGTGATTCGCATCAACATGTCTCAAAAACAAACGTACCAGGAATGGATATCTGATACTGGAGTTGATACGGGAGTCAACATATTTTGACTGAGAAACTTTGCACAATGCACTACCAATCATAAGTATTTCAACCTACTGAAAGGCACCATTTTTTATTATAAAGTACTTTTTTAACCAAAAATGTTTCCAAGAAAGGTTGGAAGCCTGGCTGCATCGTTTTCAGAAACAACCTGCTTCGTATTTCTACAGATTTACACCGAGGAGCTTTCCAGTACAAACAGTCTTCTGCTACAGACCAACAGAGTAGAGTCAAGTAAATCATACAAAACCTCTAATTGCGCAATGACCACACTGCACTAAAGAATCAGTTAAGGGTTTTACTAAAGACATTTACTAATCACAGACTCTATAAAGTGCTATAGACCCAGTAGTCTGGAGGTTAGAGCATCAGGTTTGTGCCTGGAAAGTCACTAATTTAAATCCTGGACAAAGATGAGAAGAAAAGTTTCAAACCCCAAAGTAGCCGAGACATTTTATTCCCAAGCTGGTCTGATGGAGCAGGTCCATCGTCAATAGGAGAAGACTGTGTTTACACTGGAAAGCTCCCAGCTGGTTGTGTCTGAAAATTTAGACCGTCACCAGATTTTACTTTGATCTAACTGGCTAACAACATGAATTGAGTGGGAATCTAACCTCTAAATGTTGAATTTATTAAGTTCTGATATTTCGCCTGCTGCCACAAAAAGGTGGCTGCACTTCACAGATGCTCCAAATAAATTTACTCCATCAAAGCAGGACACCTGCCCTGCTCGGGCTGCTGGGCTGGGCTCCTAAAAACCTTGCATACATCTTTATCATATAATTGTTTCCCTTTAGCAAACAACCTTATTCCACTTCCCATTTTTATTCCCACTGTACTTCAATGAAAACAGAATCTATTGCTATTTCCAAATACATTACACACATGCATAACATTCCGTGTATTTTGTAAGAAAACAAAACAAGCAAGACCGCATTTTATAAACGCACAGAGTTGAGTTTAGGTTACCTTATTGCTACAGAATCCTAAACACATTGAGTCCTGGTCAACATCTTATCTGTCTTGTCAGTTTAAAGCAACAGTTCCCAGATCCCTGACAAACACACATCTTGAACCAAAACACTTAAACATTGATGGCTAGGCTCAAAATATTCACAGCTGGATACGCCAGTACATCTGTGCTTCAGCGTCAAAACAAACCCCAAACTCCCATAAATAAGGGTTATTACACTTGCGTAACCACAAATACTTTATACATACCCATTTGGTTATTTTCTATTTGCAAGCTCTGTTCGGTTATCTAATATTAGAACAAATATCCCCCAAATCTTGTGTTGAATTTAATGTACCGGCAACAACAACACAGAACTAGTAGAGAAATAAGCAGTTAGTATGTAGCTCAGGTAAACAGGCTAGTTGGTGCTGCATAGGCCAGAACAAATCCAAAACTCAGAGCAAGTTAAAAGAGTTCAACATCACATTGTGAGTCATTTCTGTTTTCCACCTATTCTGATAGGTGCAGTCAAAGGATAACAGTAGGAGTAAATGATGGCGCTGCTCCTCCTGAACACGATGTGGTAAAACCATTTGTACGTACTGTACACAGAGGCCTTGACCGGAGTTTGTCTTTCATGATGATGGAATGCCGGTTGGAGGATTGAGGCTAATTATTAACGTCAAGGTCTGAACAAAACTATGACGCAAGAAAGCTAACGAGTTAGACACTCAAACTACACAGAGGTTTCATCACATCCATTTGAAGATTTTGAATAAGCACATCGATTATATCATCATATCTTTTGGCTGTGAACTTTTAAGTATGTGCAGTGCTTTTACATATGATGAGTGTCCGTTACATTCAAGCCCTTGAGTATGGGCCATTCATATGCAGCAATGTTTTGCTCTCTCAAGTCATTTTTGTTCATGTGCAGGAGGCTTTTCTTCTATATATATATCAGTCTACAGTAAATATAATTGATCATTTTAGTGCAGGGCTACCCAGAGCTTTTTGGGATCCGGCTTTTGGTCCGAGGATGTAACAACATCCTGTTGAAACAGCCAAATGGACACAGAAACAAATTTAAATTTATTTATATAATGTCAGATCATAACAGACACTTTTTATATATAGCAGGTATTCAAAGACCCACCAACGAAACCCTTTAATGAATAGAAACTTTGGGCAGAGCCTGGATCTGGGTGGGCGGCCATCTGTTTCAACCGGTTGGCTTGAACGGGAGAAAGAGAGACAGCAACAACAATACCACACCAGCTATAACAATAATAGAAAAAGAAGAGAGCAATAAAGCTACAGTGAGGGATTTATAGTGCTGGAAAGTCATTTATCTTTGTTTAAACTGTTTAGTTTAGTCAGTGAGGCTTACTGCTAAATGCCAGAAACCTCATCATCGTCATAATCGCAGCATGCAGGTTTTGGTTGCTTCGTAATGGCAGAAACGCAACCTCCCAAGTACTTCAGATAAAAAGGATTACAGTGCCATGGCTGGTGTTTCCCACACTTTTTAAACGCAACATGTGAATGACCCTGAAGCCTGTCGGCGCCAGGGAAAGTTCTCTGTATGCCGCAGGATACTGTAGATATGGTATCTTGTGTCTGTGGCAACTTTCCGGCGATGGTGCATGCATTCCTGTAGGTGAGCTTCCGCATCTTGTCCACCCCCAGGAGTGCTGTCGTCAACTTTTCCGTGCAATTTTTTTTACTTAAATCCTTCCTCTGAATGCCGAGTTCCTTGTTAATGTGGAACATCCACCCCAGATAACTGCTGCTCCAGCTCTATGTTCTCTCCCATATTGTAATTACTCTCACTGCCAGATTTTATAAAATACTATATTTAAGTAAAAATCGTGCATTGAAATTCTGAAAATAGTGAGAAATGCTGTCACAGTTACCCAGAGCCCGAAGAGACACATTCACAATATCACGCTTTTGCATGGAAAATTACTTAAATTATCAAAATAGATGCCAACTAACTTATAGATAAATCGACGAATGGTTTCCGCTGATGGATAGTATAATTTATATCAAAATAACACATTTTATTAGCTCTTTATAGAGTTATTTGCAGTTATGTGCATCTTCATTTGTAAAGCTGTCAGATAAATGTAACGATGTAAACGTACAATATTTCCCTCTGAATGTTGTGAAGTGGATGCAGAAAGTGGCATTAAAAGAAAAGACTCAAGTAAGTTACAAGTACCTCAAAGTAATTGTAATTAAGTACATTATCTGAGTAAATGTACTTTGGCATAGTTGGCTATTAGCAGGTTTGTAAAACCTCACAGTACTATTCCTCCATTAGTTTTCTTACATTCGTGATTCACTAGATAAACTGCCCACGTCGGTCTTTCACAATGTAATTGAACCGGACTGAACCAGCAAGCACCTCTGCTATATGATAATCTAACAGCATCACTTTCAAAGCTTACACTATCTACTATTTAAAATAAGTGTGATTAAATGTATTTTCTTCCTATAGTCTGTCAGTGAAATAAATGCAAATTTCCAACAGTACTATATAGTACAACTTCTAAGTGTGGCATCACTTCTGTTGGAAGGAGCTCTAGAACACACACACACACAGTGATGGTGGATCACTCTATTTTTCCACTTAAGCTATAGGCAGACGGGAGGTTGTTATTCTGTCATGTTCTCATGTACCTGCATTGTAAAACCATCAGAAGTTACAACTTTACCCTATATTTGATGACAGGACATCAGCAAGAAGCTTGAGGAATGGGAGTCAACATCAAACAAGTAATGCGATGACTAAAATGACCCAGGGGTCATTGTAATCACAAGGGACTCTGTTATATAACTAATATTTGCATAGTGACGAAGAATATAAATCATGTTACACAAGAAGTGTTATGAAGATGAACTCCTGCCCCTGCCCAATTTTCTGCTCTGCCTCATGTCAAGAATATGTTAATCTATAGTAACTCTGTAAGCCTGGTTCAAATTAGTAGAGATCATGAATTTAATTTTTTATGCACTAAAGAACAAAAGGTAGGTCACAATTTCCATGAAGCATATATGCATGTTTTATCCTATCTTTCGGCACATTCAGCATACAGTGCATTTCTGTCCTTGAAATCCTTCATTTGATGTGCCACGCTTTGCTTTCCCCTGTGTAGTTGAACAACAATATATCAAACACTATGAAGTTTTGTTCCTTCATTTTTTTTCCGCCAACATTCTAAAATTAAATGAAAAACTTGATACGGCTGAAAAACGGGCCAGTGAGGTTGTCTGTACGTTGTGATTGTTGGAAGAGAATCGAGTTGGACAGAAGCCTGTCCAGGTTCCAGGCTTCGATACAGATGAGTTACTAATAGTTTGGAAATGAAGAGACAGGGGAGGATATTAAATTATCACTGCAGTCAAAAGAAAATCCCGACCCTCTGAAGACGTATACTTTTCACCCCGCATGAACATCCATCTTAAACTCTTGTCTTCATTGGAAAAAGGTGAAAACGTGTGAGATAATTTCACCGGTTCCCAACGCACTTTTAGGAATCTTCTTCAAAAGAAGTGATGACATCGTAAAAGCGGGATAATATCGCTCCAGAGGTATCAAGATAACATCACTTGGAAATGACTTAAACATGCCAGTTTGCTTTTTCGTTGAGATGACCTCACCCCTCTGGCAAGATTGTACCTCCCCCTTTTTGGAGGAGTACGATTTTAAGACTCAACATTACACTGAATGACCCGTAAAGATGAATAGTTTTTGCAGCGCTGGAGAAAGAGAAAACCTGTTTCATTTTCCAGGTGACGCCAACAGATTTTTTTTATTATTATTATTATTCTACAATAGGCTTTGAATGGTTTCCACAGACATAAAGGTCATATCACTCCCTCCGCATGTCGGAGGACGTCAGCTTTAAAGTGATGAAAATGAAGCAAAATTGAATATGCTAAATTTCCACAGGACTGACGAATTACATAATGACACTTGGACAGTGATGCTTTGTCCTAAATCCCCTGGTGGTGTTTGAAACTCGGGCCAGATAGTTCTCAGAATCAAAGCCTGACTGACGGGCTGTTGAAGTAACTGGGGTATTCACGAAATTGGACAAAGTATTGCGAATGCAAAAAAGTCACACACTTTTCATGCTTTCACAGTGACATAACTGCACTTGTGAACAAAGAACAAGATGAATAAAAATGCAGGAACACATACAGTAAAATTCAGTGAAGATGTGGTTTGATATCCAAATTTTCTGTTTTTATTATCATGTGAAGGGAGACGCATTAACACAGAATCCCAAAGCTTCATAGAAATGTTGACATTTCTTTATGCCGTTATTGCAGCACAAGATATGTTAATATGCACGGTACATACTGTATATGCACACAATGAAAGAGGCTCTCTCACACACACACGCACACACACCTTATTGGCTTTCAGCAAGTCAGCCAGGCAGATCATCTTGTGCTTCTGGTGTCCCTCTTTGTTCAGGGATTTACCGTCCTTCTCTGAGGGACCATTAGGTAGTGCTGCACCGCTGCCCAGAAGTCCTGGGATTGTGGATAACACAGCTCCGCACCAAATGGGGAGCACCTGCTGCTTCTATGAACCTGGTTGACCAGGTGAATCCTGGCTGACCAGGTGAATCCTGGATGAACCTGGCTGACCAGGTGAATCCAGGTGAAACCTCTGATCAGGGATTTGGACAAGTTGATCCTTGAGACAATTCATAAGCAAACATTGATTGTGTCAATATTGCTGTCACCAAAACTGCCAGGTGCAATGATTATTTGTTTTTTTGACATTTCTCGAGACATTCAGTAAGTAAAGTTCTATTTTGTAAACAGGCTTGCAATTATATAACACCTTTCAGCCACACATTCATTAAATAAAACTAGATTGCAAAATAGGATACAAAACATGAAAGACGAACCAAAGACGTACCAAAGACATGAATGACGATATAAAACACAGAATAAGAAGATACAGAGAACAAAGTAGTACCTCAGGAGGTACAAGACATAGACAGTAGACCCACACTTGTCACTATAATTTAGTGTGTAACATTTAACATAAAACTAACAGCATTTCGTGTCCACCTCTTGTGGTTGACCCACACATTCAAAACCTTTTTCCTATTCAGACTGCCTTCCGTCGCCTCCGTCACCGCTCTTTGTTTAGGAAAAAAACGCACTGTGCTTAGGTGTTAAAGGTTTGATCACACATGGCCTTTCAGCTGAAAGTTTCCCCTCATTACTCACGACATGCCCCCAACAATCGAAGTAGTTTTACTTTCTCATTTTCGTAGGTGCAGTCTTTCCACAGTTGGTTCTGGACAATTTCTTTTGTAACCTTTTTATGTATTTCAGTCTCGTGCCAAAAAAAACATTGGCCTTGTTTCATGTTGACATTTGAGGAAAGTTCAAGGGAAAATGATGTAGAAAGCTGTGAGTTCAGTTACTTTATAGCCTTTATCAGTGTTAATAGACACACCAAACCTGCACACTTCTGACATTTGAAGTCATTCTAAGCCAGGGGTTCTCAAACCTTTGTAACTCAGGGACCACTTCTGATTGTTAAAAAAAAAATTCAGGATCACCTTCCCAAATAAATGAGACTGTCAACTGTGACCAAAATAAATACTTTGCTTCCCTCACCCATCACTGCCTGCCACTATGAATATATTTCCTCACCAGTCACTGGAACTCTTACAGGCATTCATTTAAAAAAAAATCAATTTTGTGTTACTGCATCTGAGGGGACGTTAGCTAGGGAACAGTGGTAAAACTGAATTTATGCTTTCTTAAAATTACTGTTTGTTTTTCACATTCATTTGTGAGCACATTTATATATAAAACTAACTAGCTTTTGTAAATTAACAAATAATTTCGTTTTTTTATTTAATCCAGCCATTTTGCAGTACCTCTGTTGCCCATTAGATAGAGCTGTGAGTCCCATACCAGGAGTTTAGATGCTTTAAATTTAAATGTTTATTTTTCCCAAATAGAATACTGAATGTCAGACTTAAATACTCAGAATATTTTTGAGACAATTTGTCTGACAAATAAAATAAATGTAAAAATAAAAAATAATGCTTATGTTTTAAGGAACGGAAGAGCACCTGTTTTTTTAATTCAACATTACCAACACCGAGTTTCTTGACTCCGTACTTTTTCTGAAATGAATGTAGTTTTCTTTCCTGCCTATATCCTTTTATATCATTCAGGTGTTTTTCAACTCCTTCCTTTGTCTATTAGTTTTGATTCTAATCATCACCTTAAGCGATCAGTACGTAGTGTGAGATTATGCTGCATTCATGACACTAAATGATATATAGAATTAAGATAACTTTCATTATAGCAAAAGTCTTAAGTTACGTTCACCTGTACATACCAGGAATCGGTTCTTTACTAAATGTTAGATTACGTAAATGAGATTACGGTAACACCATAATCCGTTTCTTCCTACCCTGGTTTCCTGTGACGTCTTGAAGGGATAATAAGGTCCACATTTTTGTTTTCATAGGTGTGAGCAGTTATTGCACAATATTCTGTCAATTATCTTGCCAGCCGGTGTGTCTCTCAGGTTTCTCTTATAATGAAATAATGATGACTGATGTAAGAATGAGAAATATGACAGCTGGGGGGGGGGGACTCACCACGGGGGGGGGGGGGGACTCACCACCTCTGTTTCTATACCTGACAGAATTAAAAGACACAAATGTAACACTGATCTGTAGACTGCAGCTGATCTCACACACAAACTGTGTTGTTTAGAGCTACGTTTTGCTGAAGGATGTAGTTTTGATCTGACATATCTGCTCTTTGGTGCGTGTGTGGATGTAGCAGGGTTTGCAAACACTCATTTTAATCTTCCTTCCTGCAGCGTTCATTATCTGTATAATAGGAGGCCAAACACAATCCTTTAAAATAACCTAATTATCTGCACATGACTAAACGCTCCAAATAACCTTGTCAAGGACATTTGTGCTCTTCACTGTTAAACATTACCTGAGGTGTATTTTTTTTTAAGTAAGATACCTCTCACGACAGTCATGATTACATTTACATCTTTATTTTCCTCTGATTTGCTGTCATTCTGTATTCATAAACCTTATCTTCACCAGCAATGCAACTATAGAGCTGTTCTTGGACTAAACATAGCCTCTAGTTTTTACCAAAAAAAAATCAGTACTGTTATATCTACATTTACATACTTTTAATAAATGTGCAAAATTGTAATTTATTGGAGCAAATTCCTCCTCAAACACAACATATTAAAAGTATTTGATGCATTATTGCATCCATGGATATTACAGCATCTCCCTGTTAGAGAAAATCTGAAAAAAAATTCCATTTGACACTCATTAAAAACAGAAAGTAGCCCAGATGGAAACGTGGCGAAATTTTGCATAAGATCATCCCTTTAATAGATGTGTGTCCATATGGCCTGCAGAGCCGCCTAGGTGCCGGACACGGTATCATAACTCATAAGGGGTCATTGGTTTTACTCCCTGCAACAAGTCTGCTTCAGTATTTCTTGCTGATTGCATCAATATGACATTTAACCCTTTTCTATCCCTCTCCTTGAAAAGAGTTCAACTAAATGTAAGAATTGTACTTTAATCCACTTGATGATAAACCCTGAAGCTGTTGGTTCCAACATTTTCTCTGAAATGTCCAAATGGCATGCGGTTTACTGTGGATATAGATCTAGTTTTCCATTAGCATTGAAATAACACATATGGCATTGCTGTTATAGCGTCATGGTCTGGATCATCCCTGTCACAATAGTTTGAAGCCTGTGTGTTTGACATTCAACAGAAACAGACGGCACCCAGTAGGAAGACACGCAGACTAGAGAGGCTGATGAGACGTGTCCTTTGACACTACAGGTCGTCTTGCTGGGACTTGGTATTGGTAGGAGGGAAGTAGTTCTAATGGATTTGATCTTAACTAGAGATGATTAAATCAAGTCTGATATTGCCTTACACATAACTATGATCCCAGTCACTTCCACACTGTGAGGTGTTCAGCTTATTGATTAACCCGACTCGCTCAGTTTGGGATTTCTATAGAGGGGAGACCTGTGGGTACCGATAGAACCCATATTCATGCAGTTTTGGGCAAAAAATGTTTTGCCTATTTCGAAAATAGTGTATTTCAATCATTCTTGGAATGGCATACATTGGGTATGACTTCAAAGCTGAGACTCTTGTGATTACAATTAGCCTAATTGTATGCATGTGTGATGACGTTAGTCCCCATAGTAGCCATTTCACAGAGTCAGACCATATTTTGATACTTGAGGTCACTGTATGAAATGACCTGTTGTGACCTCTTGGATAATCACTGCCTCATGAATCTTTACAACCACAAATAATGTATCTAGGGCATTCAGGGGATGTATAGCTTTCATAGGTATATTGACAATAAGGGTATGTGAGCAGTTTCCAGAACAAAGGCGCTCCCCATTCAATAATCGGAGAATGTAATTTATGCAGAAATCTCAGAAAGTTTTAGATACCAAATTACAGAATTACTTTTTTCTATGGTGTTCCTCAAGATCATAGTGTGTTAATGTAGTATTTTGGAGGGAATGCTTGATCATTTTTGTCAAATGCTAAATTGTTAAATTTATCAACAAATCTGTGTAATAAATGGTAGCATCCAAGATATTGCTGCAACAATTTATGAGACATTGAAGAGTTTGGGGATGTACTCATTATATAACGATATAGTGATGAGCAGAAAATCAGACCTTTATTTTAAATGAAAACTGTTGAGATTATTACTTTAAAGAATCTTCCTGTAGAGGTCATTGCTGAAGGATGAATGCGTAATGCTGTTTTGTATATCCCTGTATGCATAATATATTACATCATCTGCTTTCGCCGAAACACTCAGAAGTCATGCGAAGGAGTCGTCTCTCAAAAAGCCTCCTGGATCAACGTTCGGAAAATAATCTGTTATTAATCTATGACGGGATGAGACGCCGCCATGTGATCTGAATTTAGTTTCCACTCATTCCTAGAAGAAAACGACCATTGATTTATTCAAACATGATACTGGATGCTTCTGCAGATGGTTAAATGTTTCCTGGAAATATCCCGGTTGGGATTACGTTGAACAAGGCCAGTGTTGTTGTACTTTGGAAAGACAAAGAACTTCAACGAAAACAGGTGCTTGTTTTGAGGCTACATTGCAAGCATGTAGAATGTCTTTGAGTTTGAATGCATCCACTGGCAGGATGTTTGCTATTATGAGTGGATAAGCTGAAGGTCAGACTCCAGTCAGTGTATCTCAAAGTTATATTTCAGCTTGATGTACTTGCATTGCTTTTTTACACAAAACTTGAATAAAACCATCATTATAGTAGATCAATCTTAAACTCATCTTTGTCTCATTTTTTTTTTTTTTTTTTTTTTTTTTAAGCATTTTTCTACTACTACTACTACTACTGTACGTACTTATTGTGAGAGTATGGAATCAAGTCGTATCGGCATAGTCATTCTGAGCACAAAATACCAGAACCCACACAGGAAGAAGTCTTTGCAGTAGCTAGCGTGCATGGAGTCCGACAACTATCTGTGTTTTTCTCCACGTATGTGTTAATGGGAACCACAAAGCATCTGTCAAGCGTCAGCCCCTCCCACCTCACACACATGTGGGCAAAAGAAAAATAAAACCATTGAAAACCACAGACACCTGGCTGCAAAAACTGGGTCACTGCTTTCACAGACTTGTTTGGGAAATACACATAAACACACAAAACAACACGTTGAGGGAAAATGTGACAACGTGACCAGGACTACCGATGAAAATGCAAACGGAGTGATTGAAAAAATCTGGAGGCCTTTCCTTCTCTCCATATCAAACACTCTCCATCTTTTTCTCATTTTGAGTCTTTTCTTCCTCTCGCATGCGCTCTGTTTGTGTCTTTAGCTGTCTTTCTCATAATCTTTGTCCTCGCATTCGATTCCTTGCGGTTTCTCCAGCAGCGCAGGCTCTATTTATTTCTCATATAAACTATTGTACTGCTTCTTCGAGCATTGTATGGGTCTAACAAAACCCCATTATGCCAGAGATAACAATATAATCTACTTTAACAGACCCATTTCAGGAGTCAGAGCCAGACTTTTTGACTTGTTAAAACCCCAAATATTCAAACAGATATTCAGAGGCATAAAATCAATAAAACTACGTTTGACATTATGGCTGACAGCTGCAATCAAAGGGATTAAATCTCATGCATTTTTTCTTTGCTATACCTTCATATCATCAAGCTGTTATCAGTTGCTGCAAAACCGAGTCAGTGCTCAAAGAAAAAGTGTCCCCATGCATTGGACAATCCTTTTTAAAGATGTAGCTTGGCTGTAACATCACAACACATTTTCTACATGTGTAACTGGCAGCCAATAACCATTGTAAAAATGTATAAATCGAGTCAGTCCAATTGGAAGTGCACCATCTTTGCTTGCCACCAATGAAATAACGGTGACCTGCCAAAGCAGCCATTGGAGTTGGCACATTTCATGCGGCAGCCATCGTTTACAAGCATGTGCCTGGTGTTTATTATCCACCAGACATTTTTCTTGGCAGGGTGGAAGGGCCCTATGAAACAGTAAGGGGACCCGTTGGAAACTCAAACCCGTCACTGAACCAAATGCTAATGGAAATGCCGCATTTGTCGAGGAACTCATCGCAGCAGGGGTGCCTCACCTTCTGAATGTTAGGGCGGCCACTGAATTTCACCACATTTCTGTGGATAATATCCCTCTGTTAGACTTTATTTGGATTGTAACCCGTGGATCGGGAGAGCACAGCAGAATACAAAGCTGAGGAGAGAAAATGTCAAGACAAGAAACCGCAGAGAGGTGAGAGGAAAGGTGAGAAGAGCAGAGGGAGGAGAAATGGAGATGCTAAGAGGAAGTGTGAAAATCCACCCATTTCCTCCATGTCCATCATCGACCAATTAATCTACTGCAGCCTGGACCCACCTCATGCAAACACACACTTATGTCTTTGTCACTTTCAGTACTTTCAACAGAGAGTGTACAAATCTAACAAGCGATTACAAGTGGTCTGAGTGTGTGGTCTAATAGATCGCGCTAAGAGCTAAACTCGCTGAACTGGTTGCAGCATGCATTCAGAGGTCAACAGCTTAGCAAGTACATTTCATTTTCCTTCAATAGAAACCAAGGCATCTCCATTATTGTCTCTTGTATCTACTGCTTTGCTTTAACCCTCCAGTCAAATAGTAATTTATTTAAAAAACAGGAAAGTAGGTCGACTATGTAGTTGTCAACACCCACTATACTAATATAAGTCTAAAGACTGAAATAAAGTAATCGGAATGTTTTCTAAATGGCATTGGACTGTGTGTGTCTGGTGGTATCTGCAGTGTGTGTTTGGTAGGCTTAACAGTGTGTGTGGTAGGGCTAGTAGTGTGGTATGTATAGCTGTGTGTGTGTGTGTGTGTGTGTGTGTGTGTGTGTGTGTGTGTGTGTGTGTGTGTGTGTGTGTGTGTGTGTGTGTGTGTGTGTGTGTGGTTGGGTCACCAGTGTGTATGGTAGGTATAGCAGTGTGTGTGTGGTAGGGCTAGCAGTGTGGTATGTATAGCTGTGTGTGTGTGTGTGGGGTAGGGTTAACAATGTGTGTGTGTGTGTGTGGTAGGTATAGCAGTGTGTGTGTGGTAGGTATAGCAGTGTGTGTGTGGTAGGGCTAGCAGTGTGGTATGTATAGCAGTGTGTGTGTGGTAGGTATAGCAGTGTGTGTGTAGGTATAGCAGGGTGTGTGTGGTAGGTGTAGCAGTGTGTGTGTGGTAGGTATAGCAGTGTGTGTGTGGTAGGGCTAGCAGTGTGGTATGTATAGCAGGGTGTGTGTGGTAGGTATAGCAGTGTGTGTGTAGGTATAGCAGGGTGTGTGTGGTAGGTGTAGCAGTGTGTGTGTGGTAGGTATAGCAGGGTGTGTGTGGTAGGTATAGCAGTGTGTGTGTGGTAGGGCTAGCAGTGTGGTATGTATAGCAGTGTGTGTGTGGTAGGTATAGCAGTGTGTGTGTAGGTATAGCAGGGTGTGTGTGGTAGGTGTAGCAGTGTGTGTGTGGTAGGTATAGCAGGGTGTGTGTGGTAGGTATAGCAGGGTGTGTGTGGTAGGTATAGCAGTGTGTGTGTGGTAGGTATAGCAGGGTGTGTGTGGTAGGTGTAGCAGTGTGTGTGTGGTAGGTATAGCAGGGTGTGTGTGGTAGGTATAGCAGTGTGTGTGTGGTAGGTATAGCAGTGTGTGTGTGGTAGGTATAGCAGGGTGTGTGTGGTAGGTGTAGCAGGGTGTGTGTGGTAGGTATAGCAGTGTGTGTGTGGTAGGTATAGCAGGGTGTGTCTGGTAGGTATAGCAGGGTGTGTGTGGTAGGTATAGCAGGGTGTGTGTGGTAGGTGTAGCAGTGTGTGTGTGGTAGGTATAGCAGGGTGTGTCTGGTAGGTATAGCAGGGTGTGTCTGGTAGGTATAGCAGGGTGTGTGTGGTAGGTATAGCAGGGTGTGTGTGGTAGGTGTAGCAGTGTGTGTGTGGTAGGTATAGCAGGGTGTGTGTGGTAGGGTTAACTTTGTGTGTGTGGTAGGTATAGCAGTGTGTGTGGTAGGGTTAACTATGTGTTTGTGGTAGGGTTAGCAGTGTGTGTGTGTGTGTGTGTGTGTGCGTGTGTGTGTGTGTGTGGTAGGGTTAACAGTGTGTGTGTGGTAGGGTTAGTAGTGTGTGTGTGGTAGGGTTAACAGTGTGTGTATAGTATGTATAGCAGGGTGTGTGTGGTAGGTGTAGCAGTGTGTGTGTGGTAGGTATAGCAGGGTGTGTGTGGTAGGTATAGCAGGGTGTGTGTGGTAGGTATAGCAGGGTGTGTGTGGTAGGTATAGCAGGGTGTGTCTGGTAGGTATAGCAGGGTGTGTCTGGTAGGTATAACAGGGTGTGTGTGGTAGGTATAGCAGGGTGTGTGTGGTAGGTATAGCAGGGTGTGTGTGGTAGGTGTAGCAGTGTGTGTGTGGTAGGTATAGCAGGGTGTGTGGTAGGGTTAACTTTGTGTGTGTGGTAGGTATAGCAGTGTGTGTGGTAGGGTTAACTATGTGTTTGTGGTAGGGTTAGCAGTGTGTGTGTGTGTGCGTGTGTGTGCGTGTGTGTGTGTGTGTGTGTGTGGTAGGGTTAACAGTGTGTGTGTGGTAGGGTTAGTAGTGTGTGTGTGGTAGGGTTAACAGTGTGTGTATAGTAGGTATAGCAGGGTGTGTGTGGTAGGTGTAGCAGGGTGTGTGTGGTAGGTATAGCAGTGTGTGTGGTAGGTATAGCAGTGTGTGTGTGGTAGGTATAGCAGTGTGTGTGGTAGGTGTAGCAGGGTGTGTGTGGTAGGTATAGCAGTGTGTGTGGTAGGTATAGCAGGGTGTGTCTGGTAGGTATAGCAGGGTGTGTGTGGTAGGTATAGCAGGGTGTGTGTGGTAGGTATAGCAGGGTGTGTGTGGTAGGTGTAGCAGTGTGTGTGTGGTAGGTATAGCAGGGTGTGTGTGGTAGGGTTAACTTTGTGTGTGTGGTAGGTATAGCAGTGTGTGTGGTAGGGTTAACTATGTGTTTGTGGTAGGGTTAGCAGTGTGTGTGTGTGCGTGTGTGTGTGTGTGTGTGTGTGGTAGGGTTAACAGTGTGTGTGTGGTAGGGTTAGTAGTGTGTGTGTGGTAGGGTTAACAGTGTGTGTATAGTAGGTATAGCAGGGTGTGTGTGGTAGGTGTAGCAGGGTGTGTGTGGTAGGTGTAGCAGTGTGTGTGTGGTAGGTATAGCAGTGTGTGTGTGGTAGGTATAGCAGGGTGTGTGTGGTAGGTGTAGCAGTGTGTGTGTGGTAGGTATAGCAGGATGTGTGTGGTAGGTATAGCAGGGTGTGTGTGGTAGGTATAGCAGGGTGTGTGTGGTAGGTATAGCAGTGTGTGTGTGGTAGGTGTAGCAGGGTGTGTGTGGTAGGTGTAGCAGTGTGTGTGTGGTAGGTATAGCAGTGTGTGTGTGGTAGGTGTAGCAGGGTGTGTGTGGTAGGTATAGCAGGGTGTGTCTGGTAGGTATAGCAGGGTGTGTGTGGTAGGTGTAGCAGTGTGTGTGTGGTAGGTATAGCAGGGTGTGTCTGGTAGGTATAGCAGGGTGTGTGGTAGGTATAGCAGGGTGTGTGGTAGGGTTAACTATGTGTTTGTGGTAGGGTTAGCAGTGTGTGTGTGTGTGTGTGTGTGTGTGTGTGTGTGTGTGTGTGTGTGTGTGTGTGTGTGTGTGTGTGTGTGGTAGGGTTAACAGTGTGTGTGTGGTAGGGTTAGTAGTGTGTGTGTGGTAGGGTTAACTATGTGTTTGTGGTAGGGTTAACAGTGTGGGTCTGGTGTTTTGAGCAACATTATCTCAAACCAGATTGCTTTAATCGTTTGGTTCTCGCCTGTAAACAATAAAGGGAGGCTCTATAAATTGTTGTTTTCCTGTCTCCTCTCCAAAATATCTCTAAATCCCAGTCTGCTACAGTGACATCTGCAGGAAAAGACTGTTGTAGGGGTTGTTGCACTGTTCATAAAAGTCCCAATAGCCTATAATGCATATTAACACTCACACTTCTTCAAAACCTGGCTGTTAGATGAAATAGGTAGCTATGTAGTGGTAATGGTAGTTAAACCGTCATGCTAGAGATTTGTTTTATAGTTAGTCACAAGCTGAAACAGTAAACATGTGTATTCTCCAAACCTGAGATACAAATATTCATGCCTATAAGCATATTGTAAGTAGCACAAGCAATAAAACATACTGGAACAATCTGTAGAAAGAAAGCCAGTGTATTTTTTTTAAAGTTTTATTATCAGCCACTTTTTCCACCATTCATTAACTTCTCACAATGTTAGAGTTTTGGGAAAGGTTTTGCCCTGCATCCATATTACTTCAACGGTTTCCTTCACATCTCACACTGTCTTGCGCAAAGCAACATGGAAAAAATCCTTTAAAACAGGATTGTGCTATAACATGGATTAATGTTAAGTGCCTTGCCCAAGGGCAGCTTGATTTTATATCCGTAAAGAGTGGAGAATGTTAGTCATCCTCATGTCCTTTGCCAAAATGTCCCTCACTCCTCACAGGCCAGCATCTCTTAAAGTGGAGTTGATATTTGTAAAGTAATATGTGAGTCTAACCTTAGACTTTAAGTCTAATGGTGGTCGGCACTCACACATATGCATGTTTCTTCCCTAAACGTCCCAGCAGCCCTGTGAACATTGCCCTTTGGAGGTCCCCATGCCGGCTGAATAAAATGTGCCCTCTGCCTGTTTTTTCTTTTTTTTTTTTTTCTGCATCTGGTTCCCATTCAGCTTCCTGAGGTTTAGATGAAACCATCTTGAGTTTCCAGCTGCCGGAGAGCTGGTTCCAGTGGCTGTAACTTTGAATGGATGAACCAGAGAGGGAGAGAGGAAGTGACCAAAAAGAAAACGTGTGTGTGTGATGGAGAGATGTGGGGCTACGCAGAGAGCAAAAGAGGTCTAGATGAAGAGAAAGACAAAGAGATGAAGTGGAGGGCTGTCCAGGTCCCGTGTCAGAACAGTCGGTTCATGGTAAGGTCTCCCATGATTGGCAGCATGCAGCTATCCACCATTTCTGTTTCTCCAATAGACAAAGACCGCAGTAGAAAAGACTTGGCCTTTGAATGAAGACTGTGAAAATTCATACTGTATCTTATTTCGACAGAAAAACCTACCTACGTAGATTGGAAGAAAGGAGTTCTTGTTCTTTATCTGTCCAACTCTTGATTCATTTTGAGGCCTTTAAATGATTGACAGTCAGTGCTGCTCCTCTGGATCATTCACAGCACAAACTCAAGCACACTGCAGTTCCATTCCGCCCTTTACTAATTAATATTACAGATTATTTATGTGGTGCATATCAGATGATCTCTGACTCAGTGAGTCCAGGCTTCATGCTGGAGCAGTCAATAACTCAGTGTAGGCTCAGAACTGTTGCTTGAAGTGTTGACATCTACTGCACTAATGTGTCACAGGTGCGCTGTATATGTCTTGAGGAACACCCAAAGATGAATACAGATTTATTGCATAAATAAATTAAACTGAAAAACAGATGCAAGCAGCAGAGCCGCTGCACATTCAGCTGTACCAGCTGGTGGGCTTCTCTTTTCCCCTCAGTATGACTGTTTCAGCTCTTCTAGTGACATCTGTTGGAATCAGCTAGTAACGTTATATTCAGAGTTAATGGACACACACCTCAAACCAATTAAGTAAAAAGCTGTTTTTCTAACTAGTCACATTTGAGCAAAGTAGTCATTAGAAATTGTCATTTTGAGCACAAGAGTGTGAATCAAGACTGGTGCTGTCTTTTTCTTAATACTTAATATGATTCTGTATTTTTGAGTTCATACTGTGTTGGCAAAGGTGATAAAAGAATGATGTACTACATTTGCTGGATTTTTGACGAAGACTTTGATTTGCACTGTTGCACTGCAGTCTACAGCACACATTTTCATTCTGGAATAGCCCGCAGATTATTTTCTCTTTAAAACATCAGAAAATTGTGACAAAAGTGACTTGTTTTGGGGTTTTTTTTCCGACCAGCATTTTAAAATCAAAGATCAAAAGCACAACATGTTCACATATAAGAATCTAGAAACATTCATTTTTGGTTGGAAAAAAAATTACATTATCTTCATAATTGCTAATTTTATCGATGGCCTAATAAATGAATTGCTTTACTCGACTATTAATTTATTGGCAGACATTTTCTGTCTTCTATACCCATTAGTATTACATCTTTGCTGGGGATAACCTCATGTATAACTATCAAAATAGTATGCAGTATTAGGAATATTAATATACAACGTTACTTTAAATAATTATTTTATAGTCTGCAACAGAGATGGAGCACATGGCTCAAACTCCCATATATATCAGCTGCAGCTACAAAATTATTATTAACCTATAATAAACCTATAAACAACAAATCAAGCTTAGACATGAATCAAACACAAACTTTACCTTTCCACAGTTTATTTCCTTTTAAAATAATTCATACAAATGCATACAGTCACAAACATATCTTTGTCAGGTTGTCAGTTTTGACCAAAAATAATGATATTTACTGTAGAATATAGAATATGTATACTGTATATTGCTACGCCTACTACTTTACCATAAAGAGGACCAAGGTAGGCAACAGTGGACTGTGTGTTACTACCAGGGATGGAATTTCAAGGAGCACCTCGACACTTTAGAAGCAAGTCTGTTGTTTTTAAACTTGTGGCACCCATCGGTGTGAATAAGGAATGCTTACAGTTCATATCAGGAAGTATTAGCAAACAGTTTCTCCCCCATATAACGACGAGGAAAAGTCTAACGTTCACTCTTTTCCACGACCAGACCCGTTTAATTGTCACCTCATCTGTAGTAGACAACCCTTCAGATTCTGTCTGGTGTGAACTCAGAAATACTCACCCATAGGGAGTGAAATGTCCATCCCTGATCGCTACTCTTACTACCTCACCCTGAAGAAGACCAGGCAGGCAACAGTGAACTGTTTTAACTACTCAGCTGCTGGTAGAAGGGGATCCAAAAAGCACCGTCACTTAGCTGGCCTGCTAACATTTATGGCTGGAATCAGTTAGAAATGTTCCAGATCTAAAGAGAGATTCAGATATTGATGTATCAGCATCCTTTTAAGGGGGGGGGGGGGGGATGCAAAGATTACTGGGTCAGTTCACTAATGTCTTGTTCTAAACATTTTTGTTGTTTTGGTTTGTTTTTACATCGTGTTTAGTTGCGTATTTAGATGGCAGTCTTTGTAATGATGCCTTGTGGAGGGTACTAGCCACCACCCCTCCTCCCAGTGCTGCTTTTTTTAGACACAGATACAACCAAGTCACATTGACACAGGCAGGCAGAACAACCATATGTACACATAGACACAGAGGCCACAGAGGATGGCTTAACGGTATACTCAGGGAGGACTCATTATGAAATGTTGAAGGGATACCAGACCGGAGAAATCAGTACGTCCTGACATGCTTACGTGAAACGTCTGACAAGAGTATTTGAAAAATCTGAATGTTTGGTTTGACCTAAATCCAAGAACACAACTGTTCCTCATCAGTCAGTAACCATTGACCCTTAACTGGATGTGACATCTGTACAAGCGAGTTTGACTTCGGATAAGAACCCAAAGGAGTTGCACAGTTTGTTGATGCAGTTTGTTCACAAGTCTGTTGGCTGCCATGACCGTCCATATCATAGCGTGAAGCAGCATGATTTGTAAACCTCGGTGTGCTGAACTCTTCATGCTCCGTCAACATGTGTGATAGTGGAGGTACTGGATCATTAGACGCGAAGACGACAAAGATAACCTTTTATGAGACTGTTCCTCAAACCGCCAGCTGCTACAAACTATCAGTGCATTGACTTTGTTTTTAAAAGGAACCCCACCACTCTATTCTGTCAACTCTGAGACGAGCATGGATGAAGTCGTCCCAGCCAAGCATACCATTATACCACCTCTCTACAGCCTTTCTCTCCCACAACCCCCTCGATTTGGGTCAAACATTTACACAAGTCCCAAGAGCAAAATCACATGCCCCTTAAACATAAACAAAAGCAAACATTAGATTTTTTTTTTTCTATCCAATGTATGAGACAAAAAGGCAAGCAGGTAGAAAAACAAAAGCACTAAGTGGCATAAAAAGGAATTTTTAAAACAAAGAAGAAGAAAAAAATATACCAACTGCGGAAATTTAATTTCCTGAGATGGTGTGCAAAAAGCTGCCTCTTTTTCTTTTGGGGTGGGGTTGGGGGTAAGGGGCTTGTTAAATTGGGGACACCAAACAAAAACAGATATTGTATTCTCAAACCAGTTTGGCTACATAGAGAGATCGCATAACCCTTGTTTTTGTTAAGACTGGCATACAAATATCAGTAACTTCTTGCCGTCTAAAAACTGTACACAGACAGGTTACATTCATTTCATAACCTACTACTTTTGCTTGTACATCAAACTAAGAAAAGGACACAGAAAAAGAGAGAAAGACATGAAACTCACCCGTCTAACTTTGGACACACTACAGTCTAAGACAGCAGAGTTTGAGTCAATATTTTTTTTTCTTCCCAAATCAACATAGTTATTGTTTTTTTTGTTGTTTTTTTTACTTCTGGCAGAAACTGGCAATACTGTAGTTGTTGTGTAAAGATCAACCCGTGGATCTTTACAGTCTTTCTCAGAACGTCTGGTCGGAGCAGAGGACAACTGTCTTGCTCTTTAATTGGAGCATCTGACAGCTATCCACTCCTCTTCATCCTCTCTTTATTGTCATCATCATCTTCTTCTTTGGAGTGTGAACTGGCTGCTGGGAACCAATTTGCCAGCAAGTGTTGTGAATCAATTGTTATTGGGACCTCACCCTGTCCATCTGACACTCTGCGAGCCTGTCTGGTAACAACTTGTCGCTGGGGAACTTATCGCTACAATCCCTTGTTGCCTTGTGCGTTTGTGGCTACAGCTGATCATTCGGGTGCTGCTCTCTGTCGCCCTCTGGTGGCTTAACTGTATTTTGTCCGGGGGACGGGGCATGAGGAGGGTGTGTGGCAGCGGGCGGGAGGATGTGTGCGATGGGCACGGCGCTGGGCACGATGCCTTCAACGGGTGGCGGGAGACCACCAGCTGGCAAGCTCACCACTCCTGGGGGATACCTGGAGGGGAGAGGGGGAGAGAGACGCAAAACTGAATCATCACAGTCAAACGGAGAGAATCATTATAAATACGTGACCTTTTGACCTGTAGTAAGCCGCAAATACAAGCCAATTGATTATTTATTTATAGCTTTAAAAACTACATGAACAGAATACTTTGGTGGCGTAATAATCACTTTTGTATCACAGGGTTTCTATTAAAAAGTTGTAGTGTCCAAGCCAATACAAAGCGGTACTTTTGCATAATATTTATCATCATGTCCTGGTGTCATTTGTGTAATATTGGTGGAACGAGATGCACAGGGCACGAAAGATGGGACTGGATTAGTGCCGCATCACGGTCATCTCCAGCATAATAATGCAATTTAGGACCGCAAATAATGATCAATTTCATTTTTCAATTCATGGGTTGTGGATTATCAAATATCTGAAATGAGGGAAAAATAACTATAATAAAGTCCCAGGGTCCTCTGATTTTCCATTTACTATCATATTAGGTATCACAAAGGCAATCCGAACACTGGCGAAGATCAATGGATGGACTAAAATCAGTTATCCCAATAGCTGCAGAATAACCATTTAATTGACTTCATGGTTTCAGCTGACGTGACTAGATACAGCAAGCAGAGGAGCAGCAATGGGATCAAGCTCGATATTTCCAACAAGGCCTCATCAAATAATAACTTGATGAGTCCTGATAATGGCCCTACAGATCAGCTGTGGACATCCCTGTCATCCATCCATCAGACTGACTGACAGCAACGTGCTGTAGATCTCTGCAGCTGATTGCTGGTAACAATACTAATGTTGTTGCTGTGTTGTGTGGATATGACAGCAGCAACACACTGTTGTAACATGCTCAATATAAATTAGTAATTACATTGAGAAAACAATCTGCTACCATTACTACATTTCTATCAATCAATCACTTTACCAAGGTTTGGGGGGGGGGAGAAAAATCAAACTGCACTGACCACTACAGGTTTTCTTTGTCCTGATGATTATTACCTATAAGCCCCGTTGAGCTCGGGGTGGACGGTTGCTGGGTCGACTCCTGCCCAGTGGTTGTTCTGGGAGAGGAACTCCTTATTCACACAGTTCTTCAAACTGTCCGGGATACGACCTGGAAAATAGGGAAACGCAGGCAAAGAAACACAAAGGTTTAAACGAGAAATCAAATGAATAGTCAAGTGTTCTACAGTGCACACTGGGGATCTTGTTTGTGGAACTGCATTACATTTCACTAACCCATTTTCTACAGAGACACATATGTTAGACAAGATTAAACAGGTCATTGGTGAAAAGAAAAAAAGATTGAGCCACTGGGGAAAATGCAAGTGGAGAAAATGGAAATAAATGAGGATAGAGAGAAGCAGACTGTGACAGGACTTTAAATCTCTCTGTGCTAAAAGACCAGGAGAGACGGTTTATATTCAGCTGCAGCAGAACACCTAAAACCTTTTTCAGTTGTGTGTGTGCGTGTGTGTGTGTGTGTGTGTGTGTGTGTGTGTGTGTGTGTGTGTGTGTGTGTGTGTGTGTGTGCGCGCGCGCGCATGTGTGTGTGTGTGCGTGCGCGTGTGTGTGTGTGTGTGTGTGTGCTTGTGTGTGTGTGTATCACTACCTGTGATAGCCCTCCGGATCTCCCTGGCTGCCTCCTCTCTCATCTCCAGCGACGCCTGTTCGCTGTACCAGGCTGCATGTGGGGTGCAGATCAGATTGGGAGCATCCTTCAGCGGGCCCTGACTGAAACTGATACATGCACAAACACCGTAGTTTTAACTAATGAATACATTCTATAATCATTATTGGGTTTTATTATACCATCATTTATATATAACAAGTCTTATTTTGTATTTTGTATTCCATAGAACTGGATTTAAATACCATCCTACTGTATATATTTAAAAACACACAGATATTCCTGCTATGCTCTGCCTCTGCTGATTGATGTATGGATCAATACTGTTACTACTGCTATCATTGCTCTGATTACATCATATCTCTCATGGATTGACTATGGTGTAATTGTTATTTATTCTGTACACATGACATCTATTGCACTTGTCCCTCCTCATTGCTTTCCCTGAGGTTTCTTCCCTTTTTTTTCCTCGTTTCAAGTTTCTTTAGGGAGATTTTCCTTATCCGATGTCAGGGACAGAGGGTGTCCTATGCTGTACAGATGGTAAAATCCTCTGAGGCAAAATTGTGTGTTGGTACTATTTAAATAATTTGAATTCATATAGATATAAAAACAGATAACAAAAACCATCATAGAGAGAGTTACCTGAATGGCTCCGTCTCATGAACATCCAGAGCAGATCCACGTATCCTCCCCTCCTTCAGGGCCTGAGCCAGGGCCTTCTCATCCACTAGACCCCCCCTGGCCGTGTTCACCAGGAAGGCCCCCTGGCGCATCTTGAACACACATAGTAAGATCAAGCTTTATCTGATTGATATTTTATATTGATCATTTTATATGGACATTATTATCATTATTAATACATGATTACTCCTCCATTAACTTCTCTCTGCCTGGAGGGTAATACGATTGGTGTGTGTGCATGTTTTATACCACAGGCCACTGACTGCCTGCTCACCGTCTTACCTGGCCCCCGGCCTGTGTGGGGGCCACTCATCATAACACATCTCCTACTCTGCAGCCAGACACAAAGTGGGGGATAACGGTTTATGGTGTGTTTGGCTTGCAGCTAATGGAACTACCAGCACACACACTGCACCACAACTCAGCCTCTGGTAAACAGGCAGGCAGCTTGGTGGCTTTCATTTTGTTTTTGGCAAGATTGTTTAAAGTGCCTTATGCAACCACTTCCAGCTGATTGCCGGCATTCATTGCCCCTTGTTTTTGAGTTTGTGAGTGCTTTCCGTGACTTACTGGACATTGGGGGTTAGCCAGTGGTGGTTGTCTTTATTCAATCACACGATACAGCGGTGGTGAGTGCACCTTTCCAGTTCAAATGTATGACTTAAACTTAGCTTAGAAAGCTTGTATCTTATAAATCAGATTTTCTACTCACAGTGCTGAGATTCCTAGTCAAACATAACCATAATAATAAATATGTAATATATTATTCATCAGTGCAGAGAAGTTTTCTTTTCAAATGCCCTGCTCCTACAAGATCAGAAATACTTGAAAATATGTCTTTAGGCTGAGGAGATGAACGACAAACAGATGTGTCGTTATATGTAGCGCAGGCAGCAGAGAACCTCAGGCATTCTTATGGAGCGGGTGAGATTCCCTGGGTATGTGTGTGTGCGTGCGTGTGTGTGAACGCTGCTGTCCCTCCACCTGTTTGATGGTGAAGTCGTTGATCAGGTGGTGATTGTGTTCATTGAGGCTGCAGTGCAGAGAGACACAGTCGGAGTGGAAGAGCAGATCCTGAGGAGAAATACAGGAAAAAGATCAATCCCAGTCTTCTATTTACACTTTATATGGCTGCTCACGACTGAAAGAGCTTCACAGTAATGGTTTCATAATACAACAGATTCACACTCAGGTGAAAACGCCACTTCTATCTGATCATGTTTCAGATCTTCAGTAAATCAAATCTGTTTTGCTTTTTTTTGGGTCAATAACTGGAATTATAATAATTATTATTATTATTATACGCATGCAAATTAGATTTTTGTTTCTTCCCATTATTGCAATTACTGTAAATTTACACAAGAGGGCGTCACACCCTTGCCACATACAGAAGGCAGGCAGCATAATGGTTAATATACATTTGCAGGTTTGGTGACAGTGGATTTTTTACCCTAGATAACAAGATTTAGTGAATCTGCGTGTTTATTGGCTACAATGCTACTTCATGACAGTCAGATATTGCTCTATTACTGGTCTTACTTGCTGAAATAACTTTATTTCTATAACAATGGAAAAATTACAATTATACTATCAGCTGAGAAAAAAGCCATAAGATAACATTTTATTTCAACAATGGACCTGGACTTCAATCTGTGGTAGAAATATACAGTCCTTTGTTTTATGGTTTAGTAATAGATATCAGTTAGCTGTGGCAGTAAAAGGCATTTAAATGATCCTGCAATAATCGGGACTTAAAGGTGTAGGTATGGAAGCTGCTGTTTAAAAAATGTATTTTATCACATAGAATTGAAACAGTTTGAACGTTGCTGATTTGAGACAAAGAGACCTTTCTCAGCTCTGTGTGTGTGTGTGTGTGTGTGTGTGTGGGGGGGGGGGGGGGGGGGGGCTACCTGTAGTGTGGTGACCCTTTGTAGTCCCAGGGATCTTTCTACACCGTCAGCCAAATACGGGTCATAGAAGATCACATTGAAGCCGAAGGCCTTGGCTCGCAGTGCTACGGCCTGGCCGACTCGACCTAGAAACACACACACACACACACACACATACACATGAATACACACACAGGAGCATTTAGACAAATTACACATGAATACACACATTCAAATATTCCCATTTGTAACGTTATGCCTTGTCCAAAATTCCATGCACACGTCTTCTCGTTATTAGTGAGAAAGCCTCCAGACTGAGCAGGGAAGAGATTTACATTCTGCTTCTGGTTAATCCGCTTACATTTTATTGGCATTAACTCCTTAGGAGCCAATTTAGCTGAGCTAAGGACAAAAATGAAAATGGAAAAGAACAAAATCCTTTGATTAAAAACTTCAGTCCGACCACCCTCAGTGTCACAAAATGAAAACTTTTTCAGCCGTGCTGGCAACACATCTGTGAATGGTGCGTCAGTCCGTTAGTTCATCACTTTGGTTCAGATGGAAATAATAATAATATCAATCAATAATATATGATATTGAATATTATATTGTATATTGATTAAATATTAAATGGATTGCCATTTGTACAGACAATCATGATCCCCAGATATGAAATCCAATGACCTTTACTCTGGCGCCACCAGCTGGTTCACTTGTTTGTTTTTTCGTGAAACGTCTCAACCATGAAATTTAACTTCAGGATGAATTTAATAATTTTACCTGACTTTCCATGCAACGTCACCAGCAGGTCAAAGTTTCAATTTCTGCATTTCTTTTTATGACTAAATATCTATTGAACTGGATACTAGCAGTACGGCTGATGTCTCGGTTCAAGTCATGCATTTGAAATCCTTCGTAAGTAAAAGTACACAAATATTAGCAGCAAAAAATGTAGTTCAAGTATCAAAAATAAAAAAAAGAATTATGTTTTTTAAGTTTTTTAAGATGAAATGTCATCTATGGTTGATATATTATTCTAACCAGCGTATTACTATCGAAGCTGTTGGAGGGGGAGTATTCTTATACAGTAAACTACTTTAGTCCAGTGGTTCCCATCCACTAATTTAACCTTAAATAATGCATTGTATTTTATAAGCTCATCCTTTGTTTTTAATGTAAAATATTATTTATGAAATAAATTAGTACAGTATTTCCTTCGGATATGTAGTGGAGCAGAAGTATAAAGTAAGTATAAAGTACAAGTCGTGCTTAAGTACAGTAAACTTGAGTAAATGTGCTTTCCAGTTACTTTCCATCACTGGTGCTAATTAGGGAATATGAGCGAGCTAACAGGCTAAAAATAAGATGGCAAACGTGGTAAAACCTGCGAAGCATCAGCATGTTCTCACTGTGAGTACGTTTGCATCGTCGCTCAACTCTACATTTGTCCTGTTTTCACAACAATGTAAAGCCACATTCATGTTGTTACTCACCGAGCCCTATAAGTCCCAGTGTCTCTCCTCTGATCCTCGCGGCTCCTGACGCCACCTCTCGGATCTGCTCCACGCTCTGAACCCGCGTGCCCTCCCGCAGCGCCTGCCATCCAGAACAACCAATTACTCACATGCAAATATCACACAGACAGCGACAAACGTGACCGTTCAACACAATCCAGGCATATTTCATAAAGTCTAAATCCTTTTCAGATATTGTGATCATGGTTATAAAGGATGCGTCTAAATGATGATCACGTATAACTGATTGGAGGAACAAATCATTTTACTGTACCTTCTACATCTTACATCAACGTCTTTCAAATACAGCGACATTCTAAAGAAAATCAAACGTTTCCAGATGTAATTTCAGCCCCCCTTTCATCAGCCACACAGGGACACGAACCTGATGCAGCCAGGTGATGCGTCGGTACAAAGTGAGGATGTGACACAGCGTGGAGTCGGCCGTCTCCTCCACCGAGGCTGCTGGCATATTACACACAGCTATGCCTGTTGGACCAGAAAGCAGATAAGGATTAGTAATAGCTTTTTTGGGCCATTTGAGGAAGTTTGGTTTAAAAAAAAAACTATTTTGGTGGAGAAGTGCAGACTGAAGATGTCGTGTCAGCAGTTTTCTCTGCAAACACGGCTGGCAACTTTTGGAATTGCAGAGTGTCTTGGTGGAAGGAGATAGGGGACGTAAAGCTGCCTGCAGGACAGACAGGAGTTTTAATAGAAAGCTTTACTGACTTTTTAATACAAAGATGACAGACTTGTTGCAAACCTGGCAGCGCCTATTAGCAGCAAGGGGGAAACGCTTTTAAATTAGCTGTTGAGCAGTGTAACTAAGTATATCTACTTAAAGTGTAAGTTGGCGGAAATTGAAAATAAAGCTATTTTCTGAATGAAAATACATCAACTAAGCCGTGGAGGAAGTAATTTTCGCTCATCACGCAGTTCAGAGCTAGCACGGGCGGGAGCTAGAGTCCAAAATCGCAAACAGTGGGTTAGCATGGGGCCTACAGCCACACGCTTTCAAAATCGCATTTTTAAACCACTAACATTGCTCAAAACAGCGCCAAACCTCGTCAGCAGCTTGCTCTGGGTGTCTACACATAAAACGAAGCACCAACAACTCAGTTCATGAACCCAAAGTTTATAACAGAAGACAGTTAAGAACACTCACCAATTCTACCCCTGCCAGCTCCTCGCGAAGGATAGTCCGTAAGTGTCGATTACCGAACGAGTTCCCGTGTGAGATCTCGCGTCGTGACATGTATGTGCTTCAGATAAGGCTGCTGTCTTGAACTGATTGGAAGTGTATACAAACTATCCCGACGTTTTTACCCACCGTTATTAACTTATATTTGGCCAAACTGCCACTAATTTAAAAGTATACTCGTTTTATTCTGGGCGAAATCTTCAGTGGTCTCCCTCGTTTTGCATTGCGTTCGGTAATCGACACTTACGGACTATCCTTCGCGAGGAGCTGGCAGGGGTAGAATTGGTGAGTGTTCTTAACTGTCTTCTGTTATAAACTTCGGGTTCATGAACTGAGTTGTTGGTGCTTCGTTTTATGTGTAGACACCCAGAGCAAGCTGCTGACGAGGTTTGGCGCTGTTTTGAGCAATGTTAGTGGTTTAAAAATGCGATTTTGAAAGCGTGTGGCTGTAGGCCCCATGCTAACCCACTGTTTTGGACTCTAGCTCCCGCCCGTGCTAGCTCTGAACTGCGTGATGAGCGAAAATTACTTCCTCCACGGCTTAGTTGATGTATTTTCATTCAGAAAATAGCTTTATTTTCAATTTCCGCCAAACTTACACTTTAAGTACTGTTCTCAAGTTCACTTTTCAGGTACTTGTACTTTAATTGAGTAAGTCCATCACTGTCTGCTCAATCTGGCTCATTTGAAATCCTTTACTGTTGGATGATTTGAATCAAACATTATACATAATGATCTGCTTTTTAATATTTTTAGATATGGTCCGGTGACCTAAAAGGGCGATTTTTTAAATATTTTTTGTAATACCTCAAAAAGTAATAATCTATCAAAATCAATGTTGTTGCTAATCATTGACATATCCCAGACTGATAAACCCTGCACAAAAAAAACCCACTCTGCATTCACAAGAAAATAATATGTTTTATGTAAAAAAAAAAGTGCCATTATGTATATTAACTGGCATTTATAGGGTTAAAATTATGATAATGAACTCACATTTGATATACATGATGAGAACAGGAGTTAATGACCAATGTTTAATACTTTTATATGGTCCAGTGACCTAAAAGGGCGTTAAGAGGAAGAACGTTTTTTTTTTAAAGGAGGTCCTGAGGGTTAAATTAATTGTTTTCTGAAGATACCAAAACTTGTTTTGATTTCCAGATAATTAACTTGTGATCTTGAGATAACTATATGAAGAAATGGGACTTCCCTAATTAAGCTAATATATGAATGAACTAAAATCAGCTCCACCTTTACCTGCAACATTATTGGGCGTTTCAATACTTCCACAGTACTTTTTACTCTATGGGACCTTAAACACTGTGTAGGCAGTAGCATGGGGCACTGGAAGCAAAGGATCTACCAGAGCAATTTGGATGAATGGTGTTAAAGAAAGATAATGTTCTCAAAGCATATTGGCATTTAAGCAGAACAGTGGGTGAGGAACCTATAACAGAAGGAATGGTCATTATGTCATTTATAGGGGTGGGCATGTCAAGTCCCACTATTACCCATTAGATCTGTGTTGTTTCACCTTGTTATAGGTCTGCAAACAGATCACGGCTCCGTCTGCAACTAAAAATAGGCCTAGATCAACTCAAGATGGCTACCTCATGATGCATGACCAAACTATTATCACTGGACTGCGATTATAACCAGATAAATTGGATCTGATTGAAGTGGCTGGACTTGTTTATATGGTTTATCAGAGACTTGACCATGTGTGAATGTCTTGCAGTTTGGCTCAGCGATTTAAATTTCATTATCGTTATGACATTATTAGGCTCGCACACTCACTTTCACAAGCATCATTCCTCAGCCGTTTCATCTCCAAATGAAATACAAATGCTCATTTACTTCATTGACAAACAAGGCTATAGTGGTCCACATTTTTAGGGGGCGTTAGCGCCACCTCCTGATGATAAAAGGAAACATTGATGATGACAAAGATGCTCCATTACAATCCAATGGGTTGGCCCCAACGTGAGTTCAGTGACGTAATGACCCTTCCTATTAAAGGTTTGTGTGTGTGTGTGTGTGTGTGTGTGTGTGTGCATACTCACCCAGTTCGCCGGCAGATTTGATGTCAATGTTGTCATAGCCGCTGCCGATGCGGACGATGATACGCAGAGCCTTGAACTTCTCCAGGTCTTCTCTCATCAGAGTGATGGTGTGGTACATCAAAGCTCCTACAGCTTCATTCAGCACCTGTAGACACGCAGACTTATTTTATAGATAGCCACCGTGTATATGTGAAATATCTACATCTCTGCAGCCTGACTTAACCCCATGCTTCTACTTGTGCTCCGAGTGTACAGCATGGAGCAAAAGGAAAAGGTCAAGTCCTCTGTGTGTGTTTGTGTGGGTGTGAGCACGCACGAGTGGGAAGCGTGGCTTTGCAGAAATGACAGAGTTCACAGTCGCTGCGTTTCCACGAACTCAGTATCTCGGCTGAGGTTTTCTTCCTCCAGGATATGCTGTTTATATCATTCTCACATCCTGTTTTTTTAATATCCCTGCCAGTGCCGAATGACTGCTTTTCCGGAATATTACCATGGAAACGGAGCTTTTCGGAACCCCGGGAATCAAGATAAGGTGTCTCGGCATGGAACAAAACTGTCTAATATCAGCGGGAATCTTATTCACGTGGGATCCTCACCGGCTCCTCATCACAACAGCAGCTCATTGTGTTAATTGAAAAATTAAATATCAAAATATCAAAAATGCGTTATTTGTTATAGAATGGGAATATGTGGCCGCGTGTTCAGTCACCATTTAATTGGCTCTCAGTTAATTTTACAATCTGTTTCTCACGTTGCCAGGCCTCCTCCTCATGTGTGGATGAGAATGACATGCAGTTCAATTAATAGAAAGAAGCCCTTTTAATTACACAATGAGGTGGCTGCTTACTAGAGAGACAGAGAGACAGAGAGAGAGACAGTGAGAGACAGTGAACAAGGGAGAGCCATCTGTTTCTCCCACGCTGTGGGTTACTGAGCGCGCTCACAGAGAGTGTGCCTGGCAGACGCCCAGAAGGAGACGTAACCCTGCCAGACATACAAACCCATTTACAATACATTGTGGCTGTGGCAAGATCTGACCCTGACCCACATTTTAAGTTTGCCCTCTGAACTCTTCTTTCTTTTTCTTTCTTTCACTTCTCTTTTTCTGAGTTTTTGTGTTCTTTCTCTCTTCCGTTTTTGCAACTGGTACATAATGTAAGTAGACTGGAGCATTCACGCGTTATGCAAGGTGGTTACCCCTGCTGCTCTCCTCGTAGTCACACGTCATTTAAATAATTGAACTTAGCTACTGTCAGGAATATATGTCCGGCTGACGTGAACCGTTTCCCTGACTCGGTTGCTCATAATAAAGGTCTGAATTGTATAACTTGAACACAGAATACATTTTTTTCCACACATCACTTATCTATTAAAAAGGTGGTTTAAAGAGAGGACTGGAGCTCACCCTTGTTTGGTTGGTTGATGGTTAAATGTACTTAGTGTACATGAACGTAATATCTGTGGCATCAAAGATTTCTGAAGGGATGTTTTGAAGTCTCAAATTTGGTACCAAATCCAAATGTGTGCACTAAAGGTGGAGCTCGGGTTAAGTTGACATTTGTGGCAAACGTCCCAAATAGACAGAGGAACACAGGGGAAGTATTACACATCTGATATATTCAGATTTATTTGATGAACATAAGAAAACATGATGAAAAAGCTTATTTTTCATGTAACTATAGATGATTAAAGCAACTACATGTTTGCTTCAAAGTTAGTGGTTATTGTTTTGTTAGTTTTTTGTATCTTGTGTCTTGGATTTTGGAGGTCTTTTCTATTTAACTTTGATGAGCTCATGTTAAAAACCTACTTCTACCTACTTGTTTATTTCATACAAACTCATATTGCTGCTCTCTAAAATGTCAGTATACTCACTTCCTCTTCCAGAGGATTGTTAGAAAAACCATTAGTTTACACTATCATCTATCGATTCAAGTAAAGGCTTTATTGAACAGTTCGCTGAATCCCCTACATTAGATTGATTGATTGATTATTATAGATCAAGATGAGAATATTCCCGGGGAAGAAGATCATATCCACTTGCGTGTTACCTTCTCGTGGATCTCCTGCGTGGACTGTGCGTCACAGAAGGCTACGGTTGCTACGTCTTTCAGGATGGGCATCTCAACAGTGCAGTCGCGCCCGTCCAGCAGCGCCACCAGGGGGCGGGGGTGCATGGGCCCGTTCATAATGGGTGGCCTGATGCCTAAGCACACAGGAGAAAAGAAGTGTCAGATGGGCAAAACAAAAGTGGCAAAGAAGAAAACAGAAAATAGTCTCCACTGTCAGAGACGGGTTACATTTAATCGGCACAATGTTTTATCGTTGTGAGACAACTGCAGTATCCCACTGAGGAATCAGATGTTTTGTGTTGGGATGAAACTGAAGATATGCTGTTGCTCCTGGTTAGAGATCCTGCTTCATCTGCATCCCATAATGCTCCAGAACGATCCAGTTGCTATGATAACTGTAACGGTCATAATGGAGACTGTGTTGTTGTTTTTCTTCCTTACTTTTAAAGATTTTATTGCTCTAGATTAATTATTACCACCTTTTTGATGAAGTTTGCGGACGCGTCGTCACAGGCAGTAATTTGGAAGATGGATGAGGTGGGCATAGGCTGGTAGAAAATAGTGCAGAGTAAAACAAAAAGTGCCCTTGTACCTTCAGGATATCCCTGTCCAATTAAAAATCAGGACGCACAAAAAACCCCTGATAATAATGTGTATCCTTTTGTATTTCATCTTGTTCACATTGTTTTAATTACGTACTCATAGAGTCATGGAGAATGTAAGTGCTCGTCCCTGTGGATCATTAAGAGGGCCTCTTGGGAGCCACTTATCTGGAAAAAATGTGGTGATTTTGACCAGAAAACAACTGAGCATGCAGCCTGAACCTCCGATATAGCATATCTTGATTGAAACAATGTGATATTTCACAGTTGAAAGTCAGCAGACATGTGGCTAAGAGATACAATAGTTAGTGAGCTAGATCTGTGTCGTGAGAGACAGCCAGTACTTGAAATTTGACTGAAATCTACCAATAATGGAGTAAGAGTGAACTCCTGAAACCGTCCTGCAGGATGGTTTATTAAATCATCTCCTCAGATGAAACTATTACCCTGAGCGCTGCCTGGCCTTACAGGAGGATAAGTGGCTTTTAACAATGCAGATGTGCCTGATGACCCCACTAGTGGGCCGTTGTTCAGGTTTAACAAGAGCAGTGGTCGATGGGGGTGGAATTTATTAGTTTCTCGTAACCGTTTCCTCCCACTGCGATCTGCTTGGAGCTGCTGGTTTGTCTGTCCCTTCATTCCAGATCACTGACTGAGGGATAAGAAAGACAGACAGATGGAGATCCAGAGGAAACTGTGTAAGTAATTGGGTCTCATTGAGAGTTCTGCCTGTTACAGCTGATGCTGACTCGCCATCACTCAATCTGAGACGTGCAGGCTGACTCCTCATATGAGCAACCGCCTCCGTCGCTTCACCCAAAATATTCCTCCTAAAGGTTTTTTTGGTGAGACGAACACAGAATTGGCATTCTCTGGGTTTGCGAGTGTTTTCCAGTTGCGTGGGCTAACATCATGTGAAAGCGGTCGAAATCAGCATCCTACGGTCTGTATTATTTGGGATGCCAGGGATCCCAGACATGTGGAAAGAAGTTTGGCTGCTCCAAACCTGCAAATTCATTTGGAAAACCTGGGCAGGAAAACTGAGTAACCTTCTTTGCTCAACAGCTATCATTAAGTGGTCTATGAGACACTTAAATTAAAGGGAAAACCCCTTTCAAAATCATACTCTTACTACACGTTTGTATCATTAATGTCTGATTTTAACTGCTTTCTTGCAATTCAGCTGTTGTATATTTGCGTTTGTGAGTCCATGTTTTTTCCTGGTTTATTAAACTCTTCTGTGAATGCTGCATGTCTTGTGGTCGCAGCGTTAACACAAGAGACATTTCTATCTCTGCAGTCGATTGATTTCCTCTCGCATGACAGTTAATCTGATTTTGGATGTGTGTTCAAATGGTTTTACAGCTGATAATAATCACCGTTGTTAAATGGACATGATGCCAGTTCATAGTCACTGTTTTTTTCCTCATATCTGCTCCGGTGGTGCAACTCAGTGACCAGAGTGTGAGGACTGTGTTGCACCGGGCAGCTCCCAGGACTGAATAAATATTACTGCATGAATAATATCAATAACAAGCAGGAAGGAACTGAAAACTGTTCTCTTTGTCAAAAGTAACTTCTTATCTAAAAGGATTTAGCTCAGGCTTGGGGGGGAGGTATTTTTTTTAAAACAGACTCAGTGGTTTTCTCTGGTCATGAGAGAGCCGATGTGCATGCGTGGGGAAATAATGTACACAGTGCTTACATGCATATCTGTTTCATGCTCCAGTGTGCTGCAGTGATCATGGTTTGGATAACAGAAGTACTGACAATCTGTATTTAGAGAACAGAAAGGATGTGTATTTTCTAACATCAATATTTAGATTTAATGTATTTTCTTGATGAAAATATATATATATAATAGCTCACTGCTGATTTACAAAAACGGTTTGATTTAAAACAACACACTCATGAGCTATTTTTAAACCGGCATGCACATAGTTCCTGCATGTATCAGGCAGCAGCAGAGCGTGGGAGGATCTACACACAGCCACGCCGCTGTATCCATGGAATACATCAGTGCGTAGCACATTTAGGATCAGGACTTCAACAGTGTAGTTGTGGTTGGATTTGGCAGTTACATATATTCTGGTTGCAGTGCTTCGCTGCTTTGATCCTCACATTAGCGGGTCTTTTCACAAGTGCCTGTCTTGTATCATTGTTAAGGGTTACATTATGAGCTAAATGTGTCAAATCCTGGTTCCTGCTTACAGCATTGTATAGCGCTGACAACCCGAACCTTACTGAATGCAGAGGGAAGCACTTCCTGTGTGCTTTCATTGTTGGAGCAAAATGCAAGGATGATTAATGTGATTTTCTGAAGCACTCAAATGTCGCAGAAAAGCAAAGACAGCCCACAACTTATAGCACAATTCCAGTATGTCCTCATCGTCGGGCTCCAGCGTGAAACCTGATCTGATGAAGCAGCACCAACAGCGTAGTAAGACCAATGCGGTGAAACCTGCTCACAATGCCTTACGTCAGCTGGTAAAACATTAGCTTTCCATAATAGGATTTGCCTTGAGGCCACAGCACTTACGTGTCGATACAAAATCAATAGTGCGTAGCCGAGAAATCGGGATTCAACGAAAGCAAAACAAAGTACCATCAGAGCTTCAGCACAACTGTTATTGTAAGTCAAATGTAATCTGTAGGCGCTGCACTCGACAGTCTTCTGGCCTGCAGACTTTTCCAAGCTTTCGTTTGAGCAGAAACACTCGGGGACGACTCAGAGATGGCGTGTATATTCAACTCGGCACGACGTTCACTCGAACAATTTAAGGAAATCTGGTCGGCCTATCAGCTGTGCAGCAAAGTGGCATTTTTGGAGAGTAACGGACATTTTATTTCCGGCTCACACTCCGTGTTAGAGCGAGGGAGGAAATAGCTTTCATTCCAGCACCAAGCATGACCTTGGGAGGACCAGCACTGCTGACTGCTGAGTAGTACTATATGATAAAACACCCATTCATTGGCTCGCCGTCTTTCCCCGACTAACACATTCAAAACTCGGCACAACACTGCAAGTATTAAGGCACTCTCTCTATTCCTGAGTCACACAAACTCAAATAGCCGTTATCTCCTGGTCTCTTTGATTAACCATGCATTTTCTTGCTTTTTTATTAAACACTCATTCAATTCTTCATGATATTAAATACATTTACTCCGCTCTGTTCATGAACTGTTAAACCTCTTCCATCTCTATTCACAGTGCAAGCAGGCCTCTTGACAGCCAACTGGGCCACAGCTATCAAGGGATTCTCTGCAACTGCACTTTATTCAGTTTCACTAATGTATTTGGTAAACATTTTGAGGTGCTGTAGTAGTGATTTGTAGCCACGGCAACATCATGGTGATAATTGCTTGCTTAAAATGAATGACCGTCAGCATGCTCACGACTCAATGCAATATGTGTTACGGACGCTAAATGACAACTCCCCGAAATGAAAATGTCATCCTTCGGAAAGTTTGTAATCAGAGCAAAATGACGCTAAAGCCATTTTTGACATTTGAGACGGAAAAAGCATCTGCCAGTGACTACTGGGACTGAATCGTGGGAGCCAGTAGGAAAGCCTTGCAGCCTGCCCCTATCCAGCTGTCATTGACCAGTTCACAAGAACAGCTGGATCTTTTTTTTTCTGTCCCAGAGGAACAGGACAATGTCTTCGGACTGTCAGTCAACACAGATGATTTCCTGTGTTTTAAACATGTAGGTCACAGGGAAGTCTGCCAGCCTCGATAGAGAGCCATCTCCCGGGTCCCTGGGTATGACCGTCACTAAAGAACAGCATGTCACACGCTCTTATAACGAGGTGTTCATTTCCAGAGCATCTGTCTGAACATTTAACTGAATTTGAAGAATTATCGGTTTTGGAACTGGTGATGACATTTTATGGGTGAAAAGATTTAGAAAACATTCAGGCAATAAATCAATGATGAAAACGGAGCTAAATAAATTCATCTATTAGTCAATCGATCTGCAACATTTTTCATAACCGATATGATTGTTTAAGTCAGTTAGTCTGCAAAAATTTCAAGCGTTTGATAGTTCCAGCTTGTAAAACATGAGGATTTGCTACTAGTTTTATATCATTGTAAATTAAATATCTTTGGGTTTTGGATAAAACAATATATTTGAAGCAGCCCTCAAATTATGGGAAATTGTATTTTTTACATGTTATAGACCGAGCGATTTATCGATGAATTGACAAAACAGCAAGCTGATTAATCCGTGATGAATGTCATAGTTAATTGCCAATATGACACCCATAAACGTCTCAGTTTCACAGCCGTAACACATCCTTTCACATAAACAACCATTAAATCTTCCTGAATCTTTTCTGTTCCTTCTCGGGGAAAATTGAAGTGTTCCCCGGCAACGTGGCGAGAGCGCCGCTGTGGACACCTGTGATCCGTCAGCCGGCTGCAACTGCATCAACCAACCACTGAGCTGCAGCGCGGCGGATGTAGAACGTCACTGGCTCTTCTTGCATGCAGCAACGTGCAGCAGCGGGGTTCAAAAAGCCCCCGTATCCTCGTCTGTCACTCCCTCAGTGTTGATCTCGCCATCCCATCATCTCCTGTTGATCCATTTTCAGATCTCCATCTCTCATTTCACTCTCGTTTCCCTCGGCTTTCTTTATCTCCCTTGCCATTTCCTTTTTTTTTTTCTCCTCTTGTCTCGTCCATCTCTAGCAATAAGAGATGCCATGTTTTTATACCCTCAATGGATTAATATGCTTAAAAATGCTTGAATTTCCTGTCCTCCCTCCTTCATGTGCTTGTTCGCATTCTCTCTCACACACACCCACACACACACACACCCTGCCCCACCTACATACACAGAAATACCGGTACACACTCAGCATACTCACCCATGCAGGTTGACATGTGAAGTGATATATGACACAAGTGCTTGCATATAGAATCCTCACTTTCGACCTACCTCTCACACACACACACACACACACACACACACACACACACACACACACACACACACACACACACACACACACACACACACACACACACACACACACACATGCAGTACTGTATCAGCAAGCCAGTTCAGGTTTGTCAGCTTGGTGTTCCCAGCACTAAAGACAGTACAAAACAGACAAGGAGATAACAACCAACGGAATGCCAGCAGCAGCGTTTGCCAGAAACTGACAAAGTTTGAATATGCAAGTTTTAGCTCCAGATGTACTGTTTATTCAGCTCTGAGCATATTTACTGATCTTAAAATTTTAAATACTTGTGGGTTTTTTTTTATTTGAAAGGAGAGTGAATAGAGACCAGAAAACACACATTTCAGCATAGAAACTACATAGTTTTAGATCAATAAAGCTATAATAGTAGTTGAATATGCAGACTTTCCATGTGATTACTAAACACATAATTACTATGGAAAAATGATGTTCATATCATTATATTTTGTAGCTGTTTTTCCTGGTGAAAAAGATTTTCATCCTGTGAGCTTCAGAGGTTGATGCTCATTTCTTCACCACTCCACATATCCGTCGTGATGGCGTGCGTCACTGGTGGATTTGTAAGATGCCATGAACCAAAAAGGTGAAGGAGCACAGCCTTACTTGCACTCCAGGAACGTCTAAATGTAAATAAGTGGATTATTGTATGGCCGTCAGCCTGTTATAATGGATTAACTGTTAATATGCAGAGGAGAGTCACCATCACTTTGAAGGTTCAATTGGATCGGGGTCAGTTTGGATACTCTGGAACAAATGTGCACCATTAATGGATTATTAAGGCTTCGGGGCATGTATTGTATTATAGATTAAGGGTTCCCTTACTGGCATCCAAAGAACCACAGGGAGTCTTTAAGTCGGTTCCCCATGAACATTATTTTCTTTTTTTAATTTCACATAATGCTTCACATGCTGTTTATTACTGAATATGAAAAGTGTTGAGGGGATTCAGGATGCCGAGGATCAGATTCACGTTATAACAACGTATCTGCATGTGATCACAGCAGATCCACAGTCAGACAGCAGGAGCAGATGACCGTTCTGAACAAGTTTGGTTCCACTGTGACATAACGATGGATTAAATATTACAGTAAAAGTATTTTAGCAAAACTGCCCGAGGGCTGCAGTCTCTAAAGTGTCTGCTTCATGGATGCAAGCTGAGCAAATAGTCTCTCAACAAACTCACCTGGCTCGTAAATTGATAAACTCTATCTCTAAATTAATAACAACAAAGCCTTTGTGGTTGGCACTAACACCCACGTTGAATTATAGCCTACCTTGTAATTGTTGTTGTTTTTGGGACGTAGGCCTGCTATTACACGATGCCACCTGACTGTCATGCTTTCAAATAGTGGTTCTCAATAAAATGCCCAACTTGTTTCCAAGTATTTAATGTAACTAACTATATTGGCTTACCATCATGCCTTTAAGTGCCTTTTAGTTGCGGCTGGTATATGTTTTACTGCTGCTCCATTCAAAGCTCAATCTTTATCTTTTGTGCATTAGATACGAGACTTAGCCTTTCAACGGTTGTCAGTCCGCAGCGTTCTATGTTGAGCACTTAATGCTTTATAGATTTCTAAGGGCTGTCAATTATATCTGCTCAAGTGTCTATTCTCTTCACAATAGTCAGGCTTATGAGTCCCAGCTCAACTCAAATGTATCACTTGTGATGGAGGTGGAGTTAGAATGAACATGTGAGCAATGTAATAAGAAAATTCAGCATGTACCAGTGTGCAAGTATGTAAAGTATAATTGTAGCTACAAATGTATGGGTTTGTCGGAGTTGGCAACGTGTCACAACATGAGCAGTTTGCCAACTCCTGGTGGGAAAATGCCCGGGGCTATTAAGCGCAATCACATTACTCGTTTCCTGTAATCAGCCTGTGTGGTTCTTCTATGAATCCAAATACACAAGTCAAATTATGCAAACACGACTACATTTGAGCATTTTGTCCAGAAAATCTGGATCAGGGGAGAAGGATCTCTGTGTCAGTGATCGAGGCCTTTCTAATCAGATTAGACATGACTCAACACTCGTGGATCAGAGGACCCCCGCCTTCTGAAACATGGATCAGCACACCCATCAATCACACGGGGTGACAAACTGATTTTAAATCAGCCCCGAAAAGATTCAATGATCTCCGCTGTGTGCCGAAACGGATCCAATGAGCGGATGAGTTTCATGGCTATTGACTGGCAGTGATTTATGGCACGAGCATCTTAAAAAGGGTAATCCTCCCTGAACCATAATTCATTGTCGTGATTCCCGTGACCTTGGATTCTTTGAGCTGTTGGGAGCATAGTAAGGTTGGATGTGGAGATCGCTCCCGAAATGAGGAGAGAGAAAAAAAAATGCAACTTTAAGCTTTGATGCCATCAAGATACACAGCTGGCAGCCTGTTGATGGCATCACCGATTACATTCTTTACAGTTCCTTTGGGGAGAGACGGCTTCACGAATACCAGGCTAGGGGACCACAGATACAGTGATTCAGCTTTAGGGTGGATGATCATTCATCCTCACACCCTCCTCCTGCTCCACACCCCCACCCCCACCCATTTACTCCTCAGCAGCACCTTGATCCCATTTTCTAGAATAGTCTTTTCCAGCCCCTATCATAAGAAGCATCTGTCACCTGCATGTGCATGCATGTGTATACTTGAATGTGTGTGTCAGTTGAGTGCCCTGAGTGTGTGTGTGTGTGTGTGTGTGTGTGTGTGTGTGTGACTGTGTGTGTGTGTGTGTGTGCGCCAAGGCAACCACTCTCCGTAAAAAGAAGCACAATGAAAGGGAAATATGTGTCATGTCCTTGCTAGCCCTCGAAGGAGAGAGAGAGAGATCTATTTCTGTCGCCACAAATGGAGGTGTTCAAGCAGCCTTCAATAGCTGAGATTTGCCTCTTCACACACACGCACACACACATGCACACAGACACACACACACACACACTGGGAGCTAGAGAAATGACTAACCATTCAGAGGCTGCGGACGATAAACAAGATAATAGAGTGAGAGAGAATTTAGAAGAGGAGGAGGAGACGGAAAAGGGAGAGGAAGAGAGAGAAGGGGGAGGGGAAGAGGAAGGCAGAATCATGTACACTGAGTTCATAAATATTGGCTTAGACACACACACACACACACACACACACACACAGTTCCCACATAAAAGCAGAGTACTAGTTGTTTACCTAGAGGCATGCCTTTGTTGAGGAGATGTGAGCTTCCCATGGTGTGTTCCCCAGCCGGCCAGCACACAACAGAAACCTACAGTCTTCACACAGCAGACATGAACAGGAATCCAGTCAGCATATGGCGGCTGTGGCCAGCTACCTCGCTTCCCGTAGTCCTTCTCCCAGCCCCTTAGTGACAAGCATACACATGTGCTCCCCCTCTTTTCTCCCTCTCTCTCTCTCTCGCTCTCTCTCTCTCTCTCTCCCCTCCCTTCCGTCCCCTTTGCTCGCTCACCCCCTCTCTCTATCTCTTACCCCTCCCTCCTTCCCTCCCTGCCGTCTCGAGCTACCTCCCTCCCCTCCCTTTCTCACTTTTTATTACAGCAAATCTCTCTGTCTTTCCGTCTCTCCCTCGGTCTGTTACTAAAAAAGAAACATGCTCACACACACACTGAATGCAAGCACTGCTGCATTTCAGCAGAGTGTAAAAGACAGAGTGTGAGTGTGAGTGTGTGAGTGTGTGTGTGTTTGAGAGAGCAGGAATGGGGAGGAGCCAACGCTGGCCAAATTTCATCTTTTGTTTCCTGAAAGACGGAAGGGAGAAAAAAATAAAAAGACAAGAAGGAAGAGTTATGCAATTACAAGTCTGTAGCGAGAGAGGAAAAACTTGTTCTATCCGACACCTGGACGACAATTCTAAAGCTCATAAATGTGATTGTTATTTGCAGGAACATGTCATGACAGTTTAATCAGTGTGAGTTTTCCCCCCAACTAAACCTAATTGCTGGATTTCGTGACATTCAAACTGCCGTTTCAGTGACTTATGATCATTACACCTCTCACACAGTACAAGAAAGTACTGAAAGATTTCTGTGAATCCAGAATTTCTACAGGGGTAAATGTGCAGTGTTCTCATACAAATGCATGGATATAGGTTGTTTTTTAAAAAATATTATATTCAACTACCCAAGAAACCGGGTAAAATCTGCTTCTTACCATATTCTAGTTTTAAGTTTTAATGCAACTTTTTATTATATTGAAAAAAAAACTCATCATTATAATCATAATGTTATTATTGCTGACCATACTGATTAGTATTTTGTGTGATACAACACAGAGTTCTCCATATGTCACATCAGCTTTCAGGGAGGTTTACACAGATAGAGAAGAAGAGAAGAAAAAACCTTCATATGATTCAAAATACGTTTTTGGTATTAAATATTTAAATATGATTTGCATGGTCAAAGGTAGGAAGCTCACTTTTATATGTAAGCCTGTTCATGATCATAGAACTAATGAAAGAAGCCGAACATTTCAGTAGTTATTTTGCCTCCATAAAACATTGGCCCATTGGCCTCCCCACTTTACACCCGATTCTGGCTGGTGATCTCATCGCAAGATGGTCTCTACTTCCTACTGATTTTATTACCCATAGAAATATATGATATCATAATAGTACTAATATCAGCAAACAGCATCGTTTTATTTACGATGTGGCACAGGCTTTGTCTTCTCCCATTATGCCTGAAAATATGATGGGCGGTGTTTTTAACCGGATACTTTTAACTCCTCGACTATGAAATCACTTGAGTTTGTTAAACTCTCCACATACATTATGTTGGTCTGGTCCACTCCTATCCACCTCACCACACTGCTGGTGTTACAGTTACTCTCATCTACACTTGGCCACTTGATAACGGCTGTGATATAAGCAGCCTCAGACGCTCCCACCCTAACTGCCAGGGCCTAACCTAGTTCAACAGCAATGACGGTTACATCACATCCTCGTTATTGGTAAATGTCACAGACAGCCAGTGGGCAAGTCGTTCAAATCCAAAAGGAGGGAGAGGGTCGGGGAAACGGTTGTATCCAACACTGTCTATAGGCCGATTCATGACCTTTGACGCCAGTTTCCACCTCGACCATGTATCTTTAACCGCTCCTGTCGGATGCCGGCAACATATGTAGCTGAAAAAATGACTTTTCATCTTCAAAGGCGAATAAGCAATGTGCTCCACCTTGTTTTTCTGCTTTATATAGAAGTTGGAGGATGGCTCTATGCTAGGAATTCTGGCTCCCTTTAAAGAGTAAATAGCTCTGAGCCGTGGGTCTTTTCTTTGATAAAATAATCCAACTGGAATCTCCAGCTGTTGGGTTCATCACCATGTCTTGGCTCAGTCACGATGGCACCGAGTCAGAGAGCAGAGAAATCTGATGGGAATTAAACCTAATCAGAAGTCAGCGGGGGTACGTGTAGCGTCAGGCTCAAAAGTCAAAATTGCATTTGGCCTGTTTTGTTGCCGCTGCTTACTAGAGGGCTGCAGGCGAATGCCAACAACATCAACAGCGGCTGTGACTCGAGGTGTGTTGGCGTAATGGCGTCCAACACCACGGTGGGAAAGGACGTGACTCATTCATTCCTCACAACAAGAAGCAAACGCTGAAACTCATATAATGGTGGAGATAAAGAAAAACATGTGGTCCAAAAAAACAATTCTATGAATATTTTGAACACCTATAGGTGACACCATAGGGAGACAGCGAATGTTAAACAGCCAAAATGCACTAAAGATCTAAAATAAAGGCTCTGCTTCTTTTTGGTCAACAATTTTGTGTGCAAGAATATAATAAATTGAGTTATGTATGGAGTTTACAGCTGGCCTGACCCATGAAACAGCAGCTCTGCATGGCGGCAAAAGGGGGAAGTTTAACATTTCTGTGGCGGAAGTTCGGAAAAAAAATGTTTGTCATGCAAAGTTGACTTGAAGTCCCCTTTGAATTGCAGCAAGCGGCGTCAGCCACTCTGATCAGACCTGAAGCTGCCCCCGGGTTTCAGACCGGACACACACTACGGCTCGTTCCTCTTTTTTTATATAACATGTATATGTTATAACATGCTGTAGTGTAAATAATGTTATTTTATTCAAACTGGCAACGTGAAGTCAACACTGTGAGTAGCTAGAGACACATTTATTCTAACTAGCTCTTATAGGGGCAAAGGGGGAAGTTTCTCATCTCCTTCTGAGGCAGCAGCAAGAGACGCATGAGAGAAAGAGGAAACATGTATGCTTCTAAATAAGGATTATAATATATAGACTCCTCTAGCTACAGAGAGAGAGGATAGAGAGGTGAGGTTAGAGACTTCACTGCCTTACATTTTATTTATTTCAATGCCAAACAGATATTCACATATATTTTTCACACGTTTCCTCTCCTTTTGTCATTTCTCTCCTCATCCATCCCCTGTACCCCTCTCCCCCTCCCCTCTTACTGCCTTCCCCCTCCCTCTCTCCTCTCCATCTCTCTTTATTTCCTACTCTTCCATCTGCCCATCTTATGTCTTATCTTCAGTCCCTCCCATTCCCTCTTCATTTGCTCTCCATCACCCTCCCACTCCTCATTCACGCATCATTTTCACTCTCTCTTTTTCCATCCCCTCCCTCGCTCCATACATCTCCACACCCCCGCCCACCCCACCCGTTCCCTCTCTCTGTAGCCACTGCAGCGTGTCTAATGCCTCGGCTCCCTCTCAGCAGATCCACCAAGCGGAGGTCAGGCGAGCAGCAGCCCCGACTAACGCCTCCCAACCGCTGCCCTTATCAGGACTGACAACTAGACCCAGAGCTATCACCGACACACGCAAAACACACTGAATTAGATGGAAGGAGATAGATGCCTGCACGTGTACAAAGATACAAGACACGGAGAAACACATGATACACAAAAGCAGTTGCAAAAACAAATGCATTGACATGATGCGGTGCAGGTTCGAGTGCGGATGCAAAAAAATAAAAATGCATCCAAGTGTGCGCACACAAATGCATGACAAGAAACATAGATGTATCCACACACATAGATACAGATGCACGATTACACTGCAGCGTGCAGCACACACACACACACACACACACACACACACACACACACACACACACACAGCCAATTGGATTTATGGATACTGACAGTGGGCTGCAGAACAGTGTGGATGCCACTACGGAGTGAGCAGATATTGGAGAAACTAGCAGTCTAATCTACTATAGGAGGAGATGGGGTAGCACAGGCATGGAGAATGTGATCCGTGTGGAGAAGAGAGGAAGGAGGTGAAATAGGTAGGAGCAACAGGAGAGAACAAAAGAGATGAATGGAGGAACAGCTTGTCAGAAAAGAAGAATGAGGGGAAGCATGGAGAGGAGAGGTGAGAGCACTAATAAGGAAGATGGCAAGGGAGATCGATAGTTTCAGCTCTAGGATTGATTATTAAAACGTTGCATGAGCTTATTTAAAGAAAAGTCACCGTATCTGCACACCTGTGATCTGTGAATCTCTTGACAGCGTCTGTATGTCACGGATAATGAGTGACTTTAAGTAATAAAAAAGTTCTCTACTCTAAAACGTGTTCCTTTCTGTATGCGTTTGATGTTGTCTTCGATGTATTTCATGCTGATGAACATGGTCATTAGTGCCCGTCTTGGGTTCAGAGGATCGACACTTAAGTGAGACCAATTTATCAATGACTTTCCGTGTTTTGTTTTCAGTCCATAAAAAAAAAAAAACACTAATAGCTTCCTTCTAGATTCGATACACTGCACCAAAATTCAGCAACCCTTCTGTGTGAAATCCATCATAAATGATGTACCCATTCCTCAGCCAATTTATTCATCGATGAATATTAATCCTCCCATCACACACACTGTACACACACAAACAAAAAAGAAACACTTGTATTCATACAGTAACACACAAGCAAGCCTTTATGCTGTGAGAACACACATGCATAGTGTAACGTTCCCCCCGTTATTTGGCTTGGCACGGAGTTATATCTCCTCAAAACCTAAACACAGTGCAGAGCCCAGTAAGCACAGCCGCTGCTATCTCATAAACACACGCGCCTTTTACACACAGACACTGACACGCATCCACACATACTACACACATGCTACACACAGGAAGCACTCGATAGGAGGGCCAGAAATACATCACAAACCTTGCATCACCTTCCTCTCTGTGTGTCCACTGTTCCACTTTGTTCCTGTGCTGGGTGGGGGTGGGGCATGCAGCAGATAATGGGCCAATTGTAGGCGTTCAGGGCTTGTGCCAGCCAATCGGAACAGTGTAGCACTGGACAGCGGCCAATGGCAATATGTTCAGCGCGGCTGTGGGTTGGTGGGGGGTATGCTCTCACTCACACAGGAAAAGACATGTGGCCATGATATGGAACAGGAGGGGGGGATTCACTAGTACTTATAAACTGTGACTAGAAATCCTATAGTATGTGTTATTATTTCTATGTAATGAGAAATATAATTATTATAGAGGACTGACTAGAAAACTATTATTCCTATTACGGGTTTTACACTTTATTTCAGGTGACATTAACTCCTATCGGTCTCCAAATTGACAAATTATTCAGGATTTCTTAAAACTACCTATTTACCTAACATTAATGTCAGGCTTTTCCCACTGATGTTTGATTTCTGACATCTTGTTGCATTTGTACATTTTAATAAGGACTGTCAAACATAAAATAAAATATGATATATATTTTATATAAATAAAATATGTGTGTATATATGTGTATGTCAATGAGTTTAAACAATGATCATTATCAAGATTAAGCAAAATGTTGATTCATTTTCTGTTACTCAACTAAAAACCTAATCATTTCAGCATTGCATAATTTGCCTCAGTCATTGTGTCTGGTATTGGCAGCTGATCTGACAGATATGCTGTATTAGATAACAGGAATCTGGACTTATATAGTTCTCAAGTTATAAAGTCCTCTGTGTTAATGTAATGATTGGTAAGACTCAAACTCACCTCTGCTTTGAGTATGCTCAAATACAGCAGCCCAGTAGGTGCTCTCACGCTGGACTGCATTGTTTAATAATGCTAGTATAATAATATTATATTGCATTTTATTGCGCCTTTCAGGGGATCCAAGGAACACTTTACATGTATGGAGGCAAAAAACAACGAATAGAAATAACAGAAAATAGAATTATGGATTAAAATGAGCATACAGGTAAAAATGTGCCAGTGTGAACAACGGGAACACGAAGAAAAAAAAGGTAATTAACAATTGAGCAACTTGTGTAATGTTCTTACAAAAGAACCCCACAACAGCTACTAAATACATCTTGTGGTGGTGTTTTTTTTTTTTTTTTTTTTTTTTTTAACTCTGTTACATTGAATAAATAACGCGCTTCATCTCGCTGTGAATAAAATATTACTTTACGCCAGAAAACAGTCTGAAAAATCTTCAACAAAGCTCCACACCAACACACCCCCTCGCAGTCAGTACTGACACCATCTCACTAGATGGCGGTAGTGAGCAGCAAGGCCATTCTGAGCTGATAGAAAAAAAAAACACAAACAACCACAAGAAAACCACAAAACCAAGATGGCGGTGCAAGAGACAGCATCTCAACTGTCCATGGCTCTCAAAGTCCAAGAATATCCCACCCTGAAGGTAAACCAAACGGAAACCCCCACATATTAATAACCTAACGATTCTGATGTGTCCAGAATACGCGATGTGTTTGACGCCGTTTGGAAAATCCGGATTATTAGTTATTTTGATGGCGAGATCAGCGAATTTGACATGGAGGCTAACGTTAGCTGCACTGGATTAGCCAGATAGCAGCGTCCACTCAATACCTGTTAGAAAGTCGAGACTAAAGATAAAGCTGTTCGATAAATAACAATAGCTGTTGACTCGTTGGTTGGTTGTATGCTGCCTTAATGGGATCTTATTATTGACGCCAAGAGCATCGTGGCCCTTAGAGCTGTTGGATTTAGTCTAACCCTGTTTTCTAATAATTGGTCCGCTGACATGAGTTTTGACATGTCAGTGAACGCTACCTAAATGTGTTAGCCACGTCGTTAGCATTCGTTAATATAACGTAGGCTAAATTTGGGTTCGTGTGCGAAGGTGACCAAATCCCACGGTTGTGCTAACCTGGGTAACGTTCCTCAACGGGTTGGCTGTTTAATTCAGTTAGATACTGATATACACGTTACAATAGCCTGCACCACTGATTTAACTGGTCTCATTGTGGTTTCTCGTCCATTCAACATCCAGGCATGGCGTCATAGAAATGGCTCGCAAGCGTGAGTGGCCTGCTAGCTAGTTGTTGCTGTCGTGGAACTAGGGTTAGCCACCTTTTTATCGTCGCACAAGACGAATAGCCTACCAGATAACGGAACGTCGAGCATGCAAATTCTAGCTGAGTGGAAGGTTGGATCGGTTTGAATCAGTGGGGGGTAGAACACGTAGCACTACGCTGTCAGACAAGACAATCAGCCCCGGTAGTTAGCGCAGTGTCATCAGATTGCTGCCTCCCTGCACTTCAAAATGGCCAGCGAGAGAAAACACAGCCCGCTGCCGCACACACACGCACCGTTCCTCCATTCCACATAACGTTACTGCGACACCACTGCTAAAAGACGAGCTGAAACAAGTCCGGCCAGCTCCTGTGATCCGCCGCCTCGGAGAGCACGAGCGCGTTCGTCGCGTGAAAGCACGTTTGTGAGTAGCAATGTATCGACAGCTTTTGTGCGGTAACTAATGGCATGTCGGCGTCACGATTAATAAACGTGTGCTGGGGTGAAGTCTGTCTGTGTTCAGGAAAGCATGGCTGTGGTTTAGGGGGGTATGTCTGCCTTTGCTTGGATGCTGCAGTAAGGATGATGGGCACCATTTTAAGACAGGAGTGATGGTTATAATTGGTATCAAATGGGAGTCTTCAGCTGGGGCAGAGTAGTGTTGATTGCATTTAGAGCTATATTGAGCATAACAATAATAATAATATCACTATGTTGCCTGACAGACACTGAGGAATCTGTTTCTCTGCATCACCAGCAGAATATAGATTGTATTGGATATTATGTGCTTGTGGACGTGTTGGGATATTTTCAGTCAGATCAGTTAACTATATGATTATGAATGCTTTGTGACCAGTGGTTTGTTAACCTGAATGCTGAAAATACAGGCCCATCACAGACACATTACAATTTAATGCATCTAATTGTGTATTTATTAAAGGTAAGTCAAAATCATCATCCACCTTGCTATAAAAAAAAATACCCTACGCATTTAATTATTGTGGGTATTGTGACTATGATTCATGTGCTTGGAGGGGGTTTGTAGATGTCTCTCGTGTGACTGACAGCCACTCCCACATTATCAGTCTAGCTCTTATAATAGGTGGAAAAAATATAGACAGTCATGCACATAGAAATGTGTTCATGACTGATTTACATGTCAGGTAAATTAAGGTTGTATTGAGAAAAAAAAGTAATCCCATATATATATATATGAGCTAGTAGCCAATCAGATTCAAGTGGATTTTTCTTGGATGAGAAACAAATGATTATGCTCACTGCTTAGTATGAGTGCTTTCCTTTTACATCTCTTGTTAAAACCATCTTATGAAGGCAAATAGCCCAACATAATCTCTAGCTATTGCCCATATGTTGAGATGTAGTTCATTTCCTCAGAATTCATTTGAGAAACAGATTAAAGATAAACTATCCAGGTTCAAATGCCTGTTTTGGCTGATCCAGGTAAATAAATACCTGAGAAATCAAATCCTGTGCATTGATTTACTATATTTCTTGACTCCATACATGTTTAATAAATAGCTACTTGAGTAGAGGGTACAACAAAAGAAGTTGACATAATGGTAAATGGTCTAGTAGACATTACTTCTCAACTTTACTTGTTTGCATATACTGGGAATTCTATGCATATTAAATGAATTTAATTAGTCTGTCTCTACATCATCTTGCTGTAATCATCCCCATCTACTATCTGGCTGCTGCTGCTACTGCCTTCATTGCCCCCCCCACGCAAGTAATTTGTTGATCAGTGGCCAAGTGTGCCACTAAAAGTCAATATTTATTGGACAAACTGACCAAATGAATGTGTCAGTGGACAACCCTGATTTTGATGTCGCCTTCAGGAAAGAAAATGCTGGAGATTGATGTAAAACCGCTGCTTTTCCATCCTTTCCCCTCTCATAGTGGCCGTACACATACCTGAGCAGAATAAGACCCCTGTTTCTGTCAACTGGACACTTATGAATATTTACTAGTGCATACAAAACTGTTCTTTGGTACACATACAAATCTGAATCAATCTTTGCTCACAGATGAAGTTCTTCAGTTTTGAATACAGCTCTTTTTCAACCCCCACTCCAATCAAGGAGATGCTCGTCTGTTAGGAGATTTCACAATTATGGAATATTCTGTAGATAGCTGTAGAAATAAAGACAGGATTGTTGCAGTGTGGAAAAAGTAGGGACCAGTTATCTGCTTCCTGCTTTAATTTGTTTCCTTTTGAGGAGTTTTTGCTTTTTAAATCTCATGAAATGAGGCTTTTGTTTTGTAAGAAATATCTTATAGCTCAGCTATCTAGACAGCCTTCTACCTTTTGCAAAATGCAAACCGTAATCAATTCATCGTAATTTTCATTATGTTTGTTCGCTTTGAAACATTGTAATGAGTGACATGCTTGCTCTTTACAACCACTAAACCTGAATTGCTGCTACATAGAGGTAAATAGACCATGGTATTGTCATTTCAGGTGCCGTACGAGACTCTGAACAAACGTTTCAGGGCGGCTCAGAAGAACATCGACCGGGAGACAAGTCACGTGACAATGGTTGTTGCAGAGCTGGAGAAGACGCTGAGCAGCTTCCCAGTGGTCGACTCGGTGGTGTCACTGCTGGATGGTGTGGTGGAGAAACTCAGCGCCTTGAAGAGGAAGGTCAGGAACACAGATGTACACACCAGGGCTTTTTCACCATCCTCCTGGAACTGTCCAGAAACAGCTTGTACATAGCAATATTAGGAAAATTAAACGTATGCAGACATGTAGACCTATTATATTGTGAATCATTTTAATGACAGCACAGGCTTTCTCCCTAGCACAATCCTGTTTATAAGAGGACTAACAGCAAATGTTGCGTAACATTACGGTGCATTCAAGCTCCAAACAGCACAAATAAGTTTTGTGCAAAGATAAATTACAACTTTAGTCAAATGTACTATTTGGTGAATAACTTTAATAAATGTTATTGCTGTTCACAGCAGTATAAAATAGATATTGGAGAGAGGGAATTATGGTCAGATTAACGTCCTAACATTTATAAAACATAATTAAAACTACTAATTCCCCCCAAAAAGTTTCCTTTCTTTCCTCTTCCTTTTTTTTGTAGAGTTGGACATTTTTTAACTTTGGTTAAAGCTGACCTCATCACTTTTACTCAGCCGTCCAATAACCGTGTAAGAGATGCGGTAAAAAAAAACCCAAAGAGCAACCATCACATCCTACATATAGAAGTGCTGAACATAAACAACCATGGAGGAGAAATTCATACTCATAGACCAGCGGGTTTGTCTTATAATTCTAGTATTAAAACTAGAATCTTTCGTCTTTTAAAAAAACGACAATATACCTTAAAATTGCCTAATAATAAAGCTTGTTTGTGTAGCACTAAAATTAGGATAGCCCTGATGAAGTAATTAGTAATTAAAATAATACCCGTCTACAAAAAAAGCATCCCATATAAGCTTTTAAGCCAATGATTGTCAATTTAGGGAAATGATTTAATTGTAACGGCTCTGTTTTATTTATTTTTTGAGCCTCTGGTTTGAGGTGGACTGAGATATACCAGAAAACAAATCTCATACCCATTTCTATTTTAAATCTATCCTCCTCCAGCCTTCAAAAAAATCCAATCACTGGTATTTGCCCTGTTACTTACACCACCCGCAGTATCTCATCTACGAACACGATCTCCCTTCAGCTAGGGCCAACTGTTAAAAGGCACGTTACTCATACTCACCCCTGTTAACAAAAGAGCCTTATTGTGACCGCTTCCTTTATGTTGTGATTGTCAGTGGTGGAATGCTGCCGGCTGGCTCCATCATGCCTTTCTAAAATGACAGACAACAAGTGCTCAAAATACAATTCTACTGTTCTTTTTGCCTTTGTGCCTCCATGTTGTCCAGCAGGTACTTTGTGCCTCATTCAGTGTAGTAATTGTGTTGAAGCCCAGGCAATACTAAACTGTGTCTTCCCTCACAAATAGGATAGAATGAAACTCAAAGTGAAAGTTTAGTTCAAGGCCTAAATTATTTATTAACAAGACTAGGCAATACAAGTTTTGAAATCTGATCTAAATGGTGATGTGCATGGAACCATGTACACATCAATGCATTCATGTTTTGTACAATTAATAATAAAATAATTGCTGTTTACTTATTACCACATCTCAAAACCTTTTTTTTTAAATATAATATGCAATGGGGAAGGGGGGTCCCATGCCTCTATGTGTATGACATTCAACTTACCTCCATCAACAGGAATCAGCTGTTTGGTCTGGCATGTCTTCAATAATGTTCAAGGTTTAAAAAGTCTTATAATCTTCAGCCATGCTCTAATTATAACATTGTTTAGCAATAAATAGTAGTACAAATATAAGAAGTTATGCGTTTCATTCTGTTCTAAAACAAGCTTTGTTCCATATTTTAGACGTAATCAAATTGGGTAAGGTTAATTTCATATGAGTAAAAGATCCTTCTTTTAGGAAAACTAGCATACCAAATATAGATATTCAGCGCCTGTCAATTTGAAAGTTTTACGTAATTCAAATTCATCTTTTTGTAAATATCCTGATTGTTCTTGTGTGTATGTCCCGCAGGCTGCAGAATCCATCCAAGCAGAAGACGAGAGTGCTAAGTTATGTAAGCGTCGCATCGAGCACTTGAAAGAGCACAGCAGTGACCAGCCGGCCTCAGTCAACCTGTGGAAGAAGAAACGCATGGACCGAATGATGGTGGAGCATCTGCTGCGCTGCGGATACTACAACACAGCTGTTAAACTGGCCAGACAGAGTGGTATAGAGGTGCGTGGGCGTGTGCTCGCTCAAGGTTATTCAGAAAACGTTATGCATTTTAGAATATTTGGACAATATTCTATTAACACATCCAATCCTTTATCTTTTTAGGATCTGGTCAATATTGAGATGTTCCTCACAGCTAAGGAGGTGGAGGAGTCTCTGGAGAGGCAGGAGACGGCCACTTGCTTAGCCTGGTGCCATGACAATAAATCCCGCCTCCGCAAGATGAAGGTAACTCATTTACAAGAGACAGATTTTAACGATTGAGTCAAAGAGGTTTAAGTTGACACCAATATTTTAAATGTCGTGCAACAAACCGGTTTAAGTCAAGGATTCTAGGCATGCAGGAGTATATGGTCAAAATATTTTGTATAATATTATTAGAGGGCAGACCTCCGCCAAGATATAATGAGCTTCCCAGTTAGTTAGTTACTTACAGAGGCGCTAAGAAATGCCTATAATTTTAACTCTTGTGAGACAATTAGTTAAATTTGGTCTGGTTTAGTTCCAGCTCTCTACCAAATGCAGGTACATTTTGGTATTGTTATTTATAACCTCCTCCAGCCACAGTGCTAGGATATGTGTGGTTTTTCTGCTCCAAAAACCCATTTGGGTGATAAAATATTGAGAATCTCCCTGCACTGCAGCAGTTTTATGAAAGATATCAGGTTCATGAACCTACAAGGGTTTTGCAGCACTTCAGTGGTTTAAAATGACATGGTGTCTTTGCTCCGTTTCTTCGGCAGAGTTGTCTTGAGTTCAGTCTGAGAATCCAGGAGTTCATCGAGCTCATCAGACAAAACAAACGCATGGATGCAGTCAGGTAACAAACACACACACCAACTGTTTAACTTTATTTGCTAACTGCTACTGTTGCCTTATTTTGAACCCCTATTGAAGCCAGTAAAACAAATAATTTCACACACTGATCTGGAGTGTGTTCCCCTGTGTATCTCAGACATGCAAGGAAGCACTTCAGCCAAGCAGAGGGGGGACAGCTGGATGAGGTTCGGCAGGTGATGGGCATGCTGGCCTTCCCATCAGACACACATATCTCCCCATACAAGGTAAAACCTAAAGTCTTTCCTAGAAAAAATATGTTCATGACATTTTATTTTGTTACACCCATGTTGTATCTTTAGTGATATGGTATCTGAAGGTTTGTGTGAAGCACTTTTAAAACAGTAGAAGCTCACACATGGGAATGTCCATTTCGTCAATGACAGCTGAGACGCATCATCCCACTTCAGTGTCCTTCTCAATGAATACAGTCATGTCATTAATGGTAAATGGTCCTCATTTATATAGCGCTTTTCTCCAAAGCGCTTTACAGGAATGGCTGACATTCACACATTCACACACCGACAGCGGAGTCAACCATGCAGCGCGACAGCCAGCTCATCAGGAGCAATTAGGGTGAGGTGTCTTGCTCAGGGACACCAGGCACTCAGCTAGGAGGAGCCGGGGATCGAACCGGCAATCTTGCGGTTGCCAGCCAACCCACTCTACCTCCTGAGCTAAACTAAACTAAACCCCCTCATTAAATGCAGCAGTGTTTATATTCTGTGCTCATCATGATGGACAACATGACTCAACATAAAATATACTTGTTCACTTTTCATTCATAAAAATACAGCACTGAAATGATGATGATTGAAACTGATAGACATCAAGCAGAGAAATGGGTATAGCAACGGACTCGCCACTAGAGGGCCTCTGGTGCCTTCTAAAAAATGAACTTGATTCCCTCTTGAGCTACTGTAAACTTAGTAGCTGCTCTCAGTAGCAGTGTTGTTATTGTGTCCTCTTAAGCTACTGTAAACGTAATGGCTGTTTTCAGTAGCAGTGTTGTTATTTAAATGTCCACTTATTAATCTAACATGTAACATGTGCTTACGCTCAAAAAACATTTACCGGTAGTTTTTTTTCTGCAAGCAGAGACGGACCAGGCCTCACTTGCCAGTGTGACAGAAGCAGAACTGATTTTCTCTGTCTTCTGCCGACATGTTTGTTCAGCTTCACTTTTATAGCTAGATTATGATCAGTTATTTCATAATGTTGAAATCATGATCCATTATCAGTCCATCTTTGGAATCAAATACAAGAGCGTGAAAACATTAAGCCTGAATGGAAAAAATGAATAAATAAAATCAAGCCAATAATGTGGTTGCCACACGAGGATTTAACTGCAATTTAATTTTAATATTACAGTTGTCTCTGGCAAATGATTTGGGAAGCAAAACACAAATGATGTCCTCTTCTTTTCTCTAACCGTGATGTTGCATGGCACCATATCCGCTTTCCAGAGGAGTCTTAAATCAGACAACACTACCCTGATGGTGTTGATAAAAGAGGAATGACGAAACAACCTCTCAAGGGCAATACATTCCAGCAGAGCGAGCATGTCACTATTTGCTCCTGGCTTTAGAACAACCTGGCTACGGTACACTGATGACTTGACTAAACTTGTGTGTTTGTTGTAGTTTGCATCACTATCAGTGAATGCAATGTAGTGAAAATGTTTGGGCAACAAACATTGTTTGTGTAGGAAACAAAATAGCATGTTGGTGACACTGATCTACACCACAATGTTAGTATAGAAATCTATCTTTTGTCTCTTGTTCCATCTGCTCCGTCAGGATCTTTTGGATCCAGCCCGCTGGAAGATGCTGATCCAGCAGTTTCGATATGACAACTACAGACTCCACCAACTGGGGAACAACTCTGTCTTCACCATCACTTTACAGGCTGGTCTGTCTGCCATCAAGACACCGTATCCTTCCAGATTGCATTTCTAATAAATTGCTTCTGTCTTTTATCTCTGTGCCAAACTTTCTACATGTGTCAAAATTTCAGATTTTATTTTAAAAAAACAAAGTGTTCCTGTATCTCAGTGGTAATAAATCAGGTCTTGATCACACAACTTTTCCCCCTATTCTCTTTGCTCCTATTCTCTAATGTAACTGAATAAGCTTTAAAAGAACCTTTATGAGAGAATTACTCTTTCCACTGATGCTGTCTGCTGTGAGAACTCCTAATAACAACGTACATTGAGAAATGATTTCACTTACATTCCTTAACCTCCATGCCTGTTCCAGTCAGTGCTATAAGGAGGATGGAACCTCTAAGAACCCAGACTGCCCGGTGTGCAGTAAATCCCTAAACAAGTTGGCCCAACCGCTACCCATGGCCCACTGCGCCAACTCCAGACTAGTCTGCAAGATCTCTGGAGAGGTCATGAACGAAAACAACCCTCCAATGATGCTGCCTAATGGATATGTCTACGGTTACAATGTGAGTACACTGCCAGGTGACCTACGTCCAAGTACGGGGATTATGAGCTAAAGACATTTCTGGGCAAATTCAAGCACCTTATAATGTGGTACTGCAGCAGAACAGTGTCATATACATGTTTGTTTTGTCTAATTTATTATCCTCTTCTTGTTATCTCTTCCAGTCCCTTCTGTCCATCCGCCAAGATGACAAAGTGGTTTGTCCCAGAACCAAAGAAGTCTTCAACTTCTCTCAGGCTGAGAAGGTCTACATCATGTGATCACTTAGATAACCTGTCTAAGTATTAACATGATCGATAGTGTGACCAGGCCTTCACGGAGAGCCACCTGTGGAGCTGCGATCCAGTGCCCTTCTTCTCCCCCACAAACGCACCCGGCGCCTCGCCCCCCTTCGCCAGTTTTCTTCCCCTTTACCTTTGATGACACCGAAACTGGGATCCTCTCCTTTCAGACTCTGTTTTCGATGTGGCGAGAGAACAAGAAGTTTGTTGATCTGATTCATTCAAGCACAGGGACTATCAACACTGTAATTATCTTAAAGGCCCTTGTTCAGAAGTTTAGAGACTACAGAAAAGGACTGAGGGGGTGATAGTTATTTGATTTTATTACAACAAATAAACTTGTTGAGGTTACTTTGACTTTCTACTAGTGGTGTTCCTTTGTTACTAAAATACCATGTGGCAAGGCTATGTTAACTTGCTCTATTAACCTGATTAACACGTGAGATTTGGGCTTTTCAAAGCAATCATGGCTGGCCTCCTGGTCATGTGGTAGCATTTAATTCTGTGATGCATGCTGTTGACATCCCTTTGTCTTCTAGCCATGTTTTTTGGGTGGTTGTTGTTGGGGTATATGTTAAATGCCTCCTTTTAAACTGCCTACCTTTTTGCATTTCATCCCCCTTGGATGTGAAACCGGAGCCTGATTTGGCCCGCTGTAGGCTCCTTTCAAATGTAAATATTAGATAGGAATTGAGCATCTTCATGTTTAAATTCTGGGTTTTTTGGGGACAAGTAACAACAATGAAAATTGACCTTCTACCAAGATATCTCTGTGAACCGAACAAGACTTTTCTTGGGTGTAAACCTGATATAGCCAACCGTATCCCCAGGTTAACTGGTTGTTCAGTAAGTGGTTAGTTTCTCAAATTTGGTAATATTATTAATGGTTTATTTACTACCATAATTAAATTTAGGCAATTTTCAAGACAACCATCTCATGTTTTTTCTTATTGAATAAATTGTCTTCCTTTTCTGTGTGTGGGGTTTGCCATTTTTAGTTATCTTCAATCTATTTCTCTATTTCTTCAGTTGAAAGTACATTTCAGTGAACATAGGATATTTATTCTGTTCAAAGTTGGATCCCTTGGTGCTTTCAGTCAATTCGGCATTGTTCACATAGCTTTGATTTAATAACTATTTTCCAACAATAAGCAAGATAAAGAGAAAACTAACGCTTGACAGGGTTTGTGTAGCATAGAGGTACGCCAGTTGATTAACATTACATATACCGGTAGATCCATGTGCATACATGACTTTATTTGGAAAAAAATGTCTAAAGAAAAAACAGAAGGCTTTTGGTTAAACAATCCTGCCTTTTTTTGCAAGCTCAAGAGGGAAAACATTCAGTCATCTATAAACATGACCTCTATGATGAAGTAGGACTGGGATTAATCTGGGTTTCAGGAACAAAAATAAATGTAATCAATTAAGCTCCAAACACTAACACTAAGCAATAAGAAAAATGCAGTTTTATGTTGAACCTGATCGGTCTTGTGGTCAATCATTTCTTCCATTTGTTGTGTATTGACAAACCAAAAGTTGCCTCATTTTTTTGCATAAATTATTTGGAAGTGTATATGTAAGACACAGACTGTCCTGTGTTTTGTGTTGGTAGAATAGATGAAGGGATTGTTTCATGAGCAATATGCCTCATAAAGACTTCAGTGAACTTTGATTTCAGCGTTTCATTATTTGCAATGTCTACTTTGCTCTGTGGCCTCTATCATTAGTATTACCATAAGGCTCAGTAGGTGTGACAAGATTAACGATACTCGGCAATTCTGTTGACATGGAAATGCACCAAGTGCTGTCTGTCACCTGAAACTACATATCCATGGTCTGAAGAGGTCAGTGTTCTGTGAGGGCGTTTTCTGGTCTAGCAGTGAAAGCATGCTTACAGATGGTAATTGTGTTGATCACTTAAATATACAAGCAAGATAAAGAACTAGGCAAATGTGACATGATTTGGCAGTACATTTAATTTTGTGCTTTTCGTTGCTATCTCCATAAGCCACATTCTGTAAAACTAACACCTTGATTTTGTTATTTCACCAAGGTGCAAAATTAAGTTTTGCTCCAAAGACAACTAGTCTTAGACAACTAGTGGCCCTTAATTAAACTTTTGTATTTTTTGCTGCCGGCAACTAACTTTTATTTCTGTTATTGAGCATCTGTCAAATCAATGATTCATTGTCCAGTCTATACAATGTCAGGAATGGTGACACATATCCCAATATTACTTTACAGAGCCTGATGTAACATCTTAAGATGGTTGTATGCATAGCATGACCCACTAACAACCCCCCTTACCTATAGTTCTTTGATCATAGCACTGTTGTTCTTAAGGTATCCTTGCTGAACAGCTACTACTTTACTCGGACGAGGACGAAGAACACTTGTTTCTATTTTTAACTCTTACTTTATCTGCAATGATATGTTGTGGTTTTCTTTCTTTTGACAAATGTACTTATTGTAAGTCGCTTTGGACAAAAGCGTCTGCTAAATGCAGCTAAATGTAAATGTTTTATTTGACATAAACAGTTAAACAATTTTTAATTATAGTGATGTAAACCAAACGAACAAACACCAAAATAAGTGGTTTCGCTGGTAAACAGATGTTTTAATGTTGCCTTGTCACTCACTGCTGTAAATCGCTTACATATTTAAAGTCAAACATTTTACCCAGTCCACAAATAGCTTGTATGGTACTCAACTCCTTGTACTAACCAAGCACATCATGACCCTTTCCAGTATGATATGGGAGCTTCTCATCTAGACAAATGCCAGGCGAATAGAGGATACAGTATGCATACTACTACTACTACTACTACTACTAGTACTACTACTACTACATATAAAAATAATAATAATAATAATAATAATAATAATAATAATAATAATAATAATAATAATAATAATAAGAGCTACATTTTTCTGACATTTGTCCAGACAAAAAGCTCCCAAAATTATAAATATTAGTGTTAAAAAATAATAAGAGCAAGACAGAATATCAAAACAGTATTTGGGTGATGCAATTTGATACCACGTGACACTTATGCAACGATACAGTGCGTCACAATACGAAATACTTTTTTTTTTTTTTGTCTTTAGTATGTCATAATAAACTATTTATTTATGGTAACATTAATACGGTCGTTTTATATGTTTTAACAGAAAAGCAATTTTCTTTTGCGAAGTAGCGGACCGGAAGAGGTGTTAACGATTTCCATACTAGTCTGTCGTCACAACGCATCCGTTATAAATACAGCTGCATTCATTTTAGACGACCATTTTGAGATTAGCGCTTCGTCTTTTGATAAACAGCCTGTCGTTATTCAACAATGACTGATCAGCTTTGCAAACTTTTCGTCGGCGGTCTAAACGTGGACACCGACGACGATGGCCTGCGGAAGCATTTCGAGCAGTATGGCTCCCTCACCGACTGCGTTGTCGTCGTGAACAAGCAGCTGCAGCGGTCTCGGTGTTTCGGCTTTGTAACCTACTCCACACCGGAGGAGGCCGACGCCGCAATGGTGGCTAGGCCTCACACCGTCGACGGCAACGCGGTCGAAGTGAAACGGGCCGTGGCGAGAGAAGACGCCAACAAGCCAGAAGCGCTCGCAAAGGTAAAGAAAATCTTCGTCGGTGGCCTGAAAGACGACATCGAAGAGGAACATCTGAGCGATTACTTTTCGCAGTACGGTCAAATCGAGAAGGCCGAAGTCATCTCTGAGAAGGAGACCGGAAAGAAAAGGGGGTTCGGCTTTGTTTATTTCACAGACCACGATGCAGCCGACAAAGCCGTCGTGGTGAAGTTTCACACCATTAATGGACACAAAGTCGAGGTGAAGAAAGCTCTGACCAAGCAGGAGATGCAGGCGGCCAACAGAACCGGTATGTCGCCGAGAGGCAGACCTGGTAGAGGCATGAGAGGAAATCAAAATGGCTACGGCAGCAGGGACTACGGCGGAAACTACAACTACGGAAATGGCGGAGGCTACAACTGTGGTGGAGGTGGTGGCGGCGGCGGCTACGGGGGGTACGGCGGACCATATGGCGGTGGCTACGGAGACCAGGGAAGCGGGTATGGCGGTGGAAACGGCTACAACGAATTCGGCAGCGGCTATGGCCAGCATTCTTCTGGTTACGGCCCCATGAAAGGGCCACCATTCGGCGGCCAAAGGAGCGCGGCTCCCTACAACAGAGGCGGCGGCGGCGGCGGTGGCGGCTACCCGAGGGGGGGCTATGGCGGCGGCGGCGGCTACTAAACAAATCCAACCCATCCCGATCCCCTGCCCTCCAGCCAGGATTTGGACGACAAAATCAAATTCACATGTGGGGCGTCTGCCGTGAAATCCATCAATGGCAGATACGGACACAGAGATCCCCCTAATCACCAGACCTCAAAATCCCAGGTAGGAAGGTCACTTCCCAGAAAACCTGATAATAACGAGCAGCTGTTGCCGTTCAACTAGGACATATGAAGAATAAAACAGTGATCCCTTTTTATTATGTACCCACGCCAAAACGCGTGTAGTTGTTGAATATTTTTTTATTTGCGTTCAGTCTTGTTTTTCAAATTTCGATGTAGGATTGCTTTGCTGATATCCTAATATTTGCATTTTAAGCAGTTAGTTTTTGTTTCTGGAGTCAACTTAGTGTGATTTTTCAATGTATGAGGATGAGAGCATGTTTTTGGATTTCATAGCTTGTCATACTGACCACATCTTGTATGATTACTCTACCTGGGTTATTCAGCAAAGGCGGCAACGTGATACGGCAGGATCCAGTTTCCTTGTTTCCTCCCCACACTGTACTCAAAACTCTCCTCACCCATAGTAATAGTTTAAGTATTATGTTCATTTTTCTTTACCTGTAGCAATATATAATGTATATTGTATACTTTCATGTCTGGAGAACACAACCTACTGTTAAACACTTTGGTATGCTTATGTATGTTCATTTTAAATAAAACGTTATACCACTTAGCTTAGTTATTTTACTTATTTAACCAGGCTTCCTCAAGTTCATCCACAGGTTTTATAAGTGACATCATCTTGATCTTTAGTTAGATGGCATCTTTCCCAGTTTATTCCCTTACACAGGTGGGTGAAATGGTTACAGAATCATTGTAGTCTACCCACAGCCATTGCATGTAGGCTTTGTAGGGTTTGACCTTGTTTTAAAATTATGTGGTTGCTAAAATGACTTTTAATATTTTTCCTTTTACGTATGAATACATATCAATATGTGGGCATGAGGGCTCTGATATTTATCTTTGATTATTCCTACTTCCTATTAGGTGTTCTTACTCGTATTCCAGTATGCTATCCCAGCCATAATAGCCGTAGCAGTTTGTTTGTAGGCTACATCAGGACCCTGTTGATTACCTGGGGTCGATTGTGATAGGAGTCTGAAATATCTCTTTAGGATATCCACATCCAGCAAACTAGGTATGTAAATCAACCTGTCTTCACTCTGTGTTGGTCAACCATGTATCGAATATCTTTGAGATGGTGCATAAGTGTGCCATTATTTAAACTTACAACGTAACGTATGACACTTATATCATAGCTCAATGAGTCTTTATATAGCTAATCTTAAAATATAAACAAAGGGGTGGGATTCTTGATTTGGTCTTTTAATGAACTTAAGTGGGTGGAAAGGGACCCAAATATTTTGTTCCACCATTAAATGAAATAATGGAACGAGTTTATTGGTGTCTCTTCCAGAAAACCGTGCTCTGTCCAGTTTCTCACTCTGTTTCTCTCCCGTCTCCTCCAGGTTGCTCTGGTAACCTGGGCACGAGGACATCACCCCGAAAACGATGGGGTGTGTGTCTCCACGCCGACGTGGGGCCGGAGAGTGGTTGTGCCTTCTCCCCCTCAGGTGAAGTCAGTTTATACAAAGGATTCCCCCGTGTGGATAAATGCATTTGGAAGTTGACCGGGTTTTATTGTGAAACGGTTTTATTGAAGATTTGATGTGTTTTGATAACACAGTGCCCCAAGTGCAGTAGTAGATGTTCTTCCACATGACAAGCACTCTCCAGGTATTCTGTATTAAACAAAGTCAGAAACATTATTTTGTGTTAAGCGTTCTATTCTTCCATTAATCCCATTTTGACTTCTCAGATACAATTTAAGACCACTTAAGTGCTGATGACCTGGGAGAAATATTTTTGCACTTCTGGGCACTGTGGGTTTTCAAAAAACTATTACTATACTTTTTTTCTCAAGTCTACCTTTTTGTTAAGTCCATTACGGCCCATGTGAGCTTGGCTATTATATGGTTAAATTTTTCCAAACTGAATAGGAATAACTGAAATGACTGGTTGGCGGTAAAGATACTTGGGTCAACTTTGCAATTTTCAGGCCACTTGCTAATGAACATTGTTAATGAAATGGTTAAAAAAAACACTGGCATGAGCTTTTGAGGTTTAACATTAATATCGATTGACACATTGTCTGCAGCCATGTTTCAAGATGAGGAACAATGATCTAAAGTCACGCTTGCACAGTCCCACATGTCTTATCGGCATTGATGTGCAAGCTGCTGCATATAAACCTCACAAGCTCTTCAAGTTGGAATGTCGGTGTAAAAACAAACGTAGGTGGACTGGTAACTATTTTAAACAAACTGCCCATTGACAGACAGGATATATCCTTTAAGGAACAAAAATGATTGCATTTCACAACTCTGCACCTAGATTTTATTAAGACTGTGCTGTAAAATTGCATTGATCATGCCCTGGATGGACAACTAAAACTTATTTAAGTTTAGTTTTTTTTTACACAAACATTCATAAGAAGCTCCTAGCCTGATATTCTGGTCTGTCATGCTCACACAGACGGAAATGTTGATCTTCAGTTTAAAAAAACGACAGGAGCAAAAATAACTACAAGACGGCTCAAACGATGCATCTTGCAGAACAACCTTGACTTTCTTCCTCTATTTAGCATCGTTGCCTCAATTCTAAGAATATAACTACTGCAATTACACTGCAGGGTTTTATTGGAGATAAGGACATACCTATAATTCCTGTCTGATATACTGTGAAGATTCAGGAGACCCAGTGTAGAACACAACTTGCTATATTATGTGACAAATACTGTTTCAGTGATGTGGAGTGTAAATTTTACTTTTGTTCTCTTACCTTTTTATAGGATAATGGTGCTTGAGGATTTCTGATCATCCAATAGGAAAACGTGTGCGTGATTTTTATGAATTTACAATAAATTATATATTTTTATACACCAAGAGACTCGTTATGTTATTTACATCAAGGATAGTTTGGTTGCATGTCTAACCTGGTGCTACCTGTGATGAAGGGGTCGAAATGAGGTAAACTGATGCTCACACTGATTATTTTTATTGTTTGACAGATGAGGTTTGCAGGGCTGGTGAAATATTGTTTATTTCCACCATTTTCATATAAAGCCTTCCGGTCTATGAACATGTTAGGGTCATGGGGTACTGCAGTGTGTCCAATTCACTGCTTTTTAATTTTTTGCTGCTGTAAAAGCAACAGAATTGGCTGACCTGTGGTCATGTCAGTTATTGTGTTCCTAGTGAAACTAAGGGTTTCTTTCTCTAGGATACTCTTGGAATGGGTGTCACCTTCATATGTGCATCCCATCTTTATATCCTAAATTTTTTTTTGCACCACAATTTGTATATATCCATGTATATCTGTAACCACTTATCCTATTCAGGGTCGTGGTGTGACTGGAGCCAATCCCAGCAGACATAGGGTATGAAAGGCAGGGTGCACCCTGGACAAGTTCATATGTATACTGGTATATGCACATGTATTTAAGAAGCCCTGGGCAGATTTCATGTAAACTTTCTCACCGATTTTAAATCCTGGATTTTGGTATCCATGTTTACCACAACATTGTTGGCTCCCCTGAAGGTCATGGAGTATTATGAAATCATTGGCAGGGGAGTGAAAACGAAACTGGAACTTACATTATTGTCCCTGCTATGAAACTCCACAGTACCTTTTTCAGTCTGTAGAATTTGAACTGGGAGCCAAACTCATCAAAGCTAAGGAGCTGCTGGGTCGAAATAAGGGACAGAATCAACGTGATGACCTGGCTTATACATTGGATGGTTTCCCCAAAACCGATACTTCGGGATGAGGGGCCAGTGTCGAAACGGAACTACAGAAACGACTGGGCGTGCACTAACGTCCCGGAGATTGTTTGGCGCTAAATTTACGAAGCACGTCAATAGTTTTTTTTCTGGGCTGATGTGAAGAGACTGCTGTTTAACTGAACAGTAGCCTGAGTTCTTGGAGGCTTAAGTGGGTCAGCACTTAATTTACGAAGACGTTACATTAACGTCGAAGCACTGAAAACGTTGTGTCCGTCTCTCCTCTCTTTGGCGCCACTCTGCCTAGGTTTTAACTTCTAAAAGCAGCGTATAAAACGGGATGTTGGGTGCCAAAGCGAGGCTGATCTGTGGTATTGGAACTATGTATGATTGGCTTGATGTGACTTCTCAAATTTGTCTCAGAGCTACTTATGAAATTCAACTGTAGCGAACCGGATTTACAAGTTTAAAGCATATATCTGGTAAGCACTGATCACTCATCAGTCACAGTCACTATTATGTTCAGTCACCGAGTAGTGTACGTTAAACATACATAATTTAAACTTTACAATGAGCAAAAATCTCCTAAAGAAACAAAAATGCATGTATTATTCTTCCCCGTAGGCTTTATTTCTGCTATTGGCTAAAGACTTGTGTAACAAACTGCATTTTAAACCGCTACCTTCATACTTAAATAATTATATATTTTGTGTATGTCGTAAAAAATGGTGTATTCAAAGAACATACGGGATTCACACTGTCGACAGTGGTATGGATGCAATATTTAAGAAAGCATACGCAGTGCTGTGTTTGGTATCACTGTATAGTACCAGTGATATAAGAATATGGGAATGAATCGAAAATGGCTTTATTAATGTGATTTGTATTGTACTAGAACAAAACGAACGATAACAAATGTTGAAATCCACGCTTCTCTGTCTCCTCAGCAGTTAAACCAAGATTTCCGACACCACTTAAAGGCAGCAGCAATGTGATTGGCTTGCGAACCACGGGAGCACCAATGAGAGTGGTGATTTTTTGAAGATGACCAATCAGCGACGGATACGTCTTACGAAAGCATGCGTGTCAACGGCCCGCCCTGACGTTGCTCATTGAAGAAGAAGACGGACGGGCTCGGCATCCTCAGAAAAATTCAATCATGTCGACCAAACTTTGTAAGCTTTTTGTCGGAGGACTGAATGTGGAGACCACGGAAGATGGCGTCCGCACGTATTTCGAACAGTTCGGTACGCTAAACGACTGCGTTGTAGTCATGAACCAGCAGCTCGGCCGGTCCCGCTGCTTCGGCTTTATCACCTACTCGACACCGCAGGAGGCCGACGCAGCAATGGCGGCTAACCCACATGTCGTCGAAGGCCACGACGTGGAATTGAAAAGGGCCATAGCACGAGAGGATGCTAACAACCCGGATATCCTCGCCAACGTTAAAAAAATATTCGTCGGCGGTGTGAAAGACCACATCGAGGCGGACAACCTAACCGAGTACTTCTCCCAGTTCGGCGTGGTGGAGAAGGCCGAGATCATCTCAGACAAGCAGACCGGCAGGAAGAGAGGCTTCGGCTTTGTCTTTTTCGAGGACACCGACTCCGCCACCAAAGCGGTACTGACCAAGTACCACGTCATTAGCGGTAACAAGGTGGAGGTGAAGAAAGCGCTGACCAAGCAGGAGATGTCGACCGGCGGCCGCGGAAGAGGACGAGGAAGGGGGATGCAAAGCTATGGCGGCGGAAGAGGTGGTGGCTACGGAGGCGGCTACGGTAGCAATTACGGAGGCGGCTACGGTTATGGCGGTGGTTACAACGGTGGCGGCGGCGGTGGCGGAGGATACGGGGGATATGGGGGATACGACGAGGGAGGTTACGACAACCAGATGGGGGGTGGGTACAGTAATGGTGACTTTGGGGATGGCTACGGACAGCAGCACTCCAGTTACGGTGCAATGAAAGGCGGCAACTATTCGTACAGGAGCGGGGCTCCCTACAACAGAGGCGGCGGCGGCGGCGGCTACGGCAGGGGTGGCGGCGGCGGCGGTGGAGGATTCAGCGGCGGCTATTAGGGGCTCCCTCTTGTTTTGTGATGTTCATAGGGTAAATTCTGATTACAGCGAACTTGAATTTATATACACATACACACATATTACACATGGCCGGGTGAGGGGCCTTTGTTTAATTCAGTTGAGGGAGCATTGCCCATCACCCACACGGAATGAATGAGACTGTCCTGGATCCTGGCTCCCCCTCCCCACACCCGGACCCCATCTGCCCTCTTATTCCACGCGTTATGGACTTTACTACTAAGAATTGGGAATTATTGAATTGTACTTTTACTTTTGTTATGCTGGGGGTGGGAGACTTTCTTTGAACCATTTGTAAAGCCGCAATCAATGTCAGTCACTGCTTCTCAACTCAGAATCGAGTTTGTTTGTCTTGCAAACCAGCCATGTGTCTGTTATTTTTGCATCATGAACTCAGGGTTTTAAGTGATTGTTGGTGGCAGTATAGGGCAGCATGGGACTCGATTGCTTGAGTTTCTTGATCTTAAAACACCGCCGTGACAAAGTATTTTGGGGGGAAATGTCACGGCCTGTTTTGTCTGTAAATTACTTTTTTTCCACCCGTCCCATTACATACCTTTTTGTTTAGATTAAACTATTTGAAACCCGTGTGTTCAGTTCACCCTCATGTTTGATTCTGCTTTTATTAAAGTTTTTAATGTTTTGAAAATCTATTCAATCTTGCAGTCTTGATTCAAATCGCGTGGGGATACAATCCAGGAGGAAATGTACTGTTGTAGTTGGTTGTGATTGATTTATCGGCGTTACTTCGATCATTACACTTTTTTTGTAATAATTTAGTTCATAAACCTACCACCAGGAGGGAGTATTGCCTGCAACGTATTTAAACTTCATCGGCCATTTTATACCCGCAAATGTAACTTTTGCTCATTGAATGAAGCTCATTGTGTGCCTCAAGATCTGTAGCTTTTAGCTGACTGCTCTTAGGCCAGCAGGTTTTTGGGGGAACAATGTATATCCCAACCTTTTAATACAAAGAGCAAGTACTCCAGTTAAAGGAGTAAATCCAATTATTACCATTATCGTCCACGTGGTTGCTGCGTGATATATACAGATCTTTCCGTTTTGGTAAATTGTAACTTAACCGATTTAGTGATTTTTTTATCATGTGAAAGGGTTTAAACTTAAATGTTCAGTTGCGTTTTGATAACTGGTTTATGGTTTTTTTTCCAGGGTTTTTAAGAAAATAATGTTGAGTTTAACTTTAGAAACGAACATACCAAGAAAGGGTGGATTAATAATTACTTTTTGATTCACCATGTTTGTGTCGTCTTCTAAAGCTCATGTAATAGATTTAATTCTGAAATGCTAGATGCACAGGCAGCGGGCGCTAGTGCAGAGATTGTGGCGGGGAAATGGTGTGAGCTCTCACTCCGACCCTGAATCTTGGTATGGAAAAAAAGGTTCTGGTGCAGGTCTTCATGTTGTCAATCTCTAATGTATAGTCCCACACATTATGATAATTTAAAAATAAAATTCAGTGTGCTTTACGTAAAACGAAAACTAAAGTACAACACCTGATTGATTAAAAGGACTGAGATGGGATTTTCACACCATGGGAGTTATTCAGTATCAGTCACAACCGTTACTGTATTGAATGAATGGTGTCAATGAAAACAAAAAAACAAAGCGAGAATTGGTGCAGACCTCAAGTTGAGTTTGCTCTGGATATGTGGTGCATAAAAAATTGAATGCTACTTCTCCATGATTAATTTTGACTGACAGTAAGCTTTGCTATTTTAGCCATGGCCTGGACGGTCAATACCGTAGGCTGTGTTAAAACCACAGTGCTATATATAAACCTACAAATAATTAACTGACACAGAAAACTGATCTGAGAGCTGTACTGATATAAGCCACCGTCTTGATTTGTCTTGCTAATAAATGAGTGAAAGCCCAGAACAAATGTATAAATGTGCATGTGAATCTTGTTGGCTGCGGATCAGGATCATGGCTGGATCGACCTGTGAGGATGCTACCGGGGGTCATGTTATTTTTCAAAGCTAAAACAATCATTCCATTAGATGGCTGTCAGAAAATGTATCAGGAATTATTTTGATAATCAATTAAGTTGTTGATTTTTTCTATCAAAAAGGCCAAATATTGATTGGTTCCAGCTTCTTATCCGATCCGCTTTGTTGGCCAAGCATGTGTACACATACAAGGATTTTGACTCTTTGTGATTACACAGAAATAGATATAACCGGTAAGAACAAGAACAATAAAGCTGGACAGTTGGCGGGACAAATGAAAACATCATAAGCTTTAGGAATTCAGGAAAGTAATTTTTCAGTATTTTCCCGAATTATTTTTTCCACCAAACGATGAATTGATTAATCAGGAAAATATACAGCCAATTAATTGCATACATTATCAAATTTAAATTATTATAATACTATAATAAAATATAAAATCAGTCAGCTTTATTTCATGTAAAACTATATAAAATCAAGTTCACAATACTGAAGTCACATTTTTGGAAAATATGGATCCCGTATACATCTCATTTTTGCATGGTCACTGGGATAAAAAAAAAAAGTGATTAAAAATATCTCTTAATATCCAGGATTTAAGATATTGTGAATTAAATGTATGAGCATAAAATGTCCATGTATCTGAGTGATTTATTTGCTTTTATATTGCAATTCATGTGGCTTATTATTTGAAATTTTAAGCGGAAATTACAATAACTGTTAAAATATAAACAAATATAAATGAAATTCCTTCGATTTGTTTTGCACAGAGTCACTCGTCCCGGAATACTACCCTGCATATGTCTGTGCATGTTTTAAAGTACGGAGTGAGTCATCGTAGTAATAGAACATCTTTGCGCGGCTGCACAGCGCTCATGCCCGCTGTTGTACCCGACTCCGTGAGGATGGACGGTGTGTCGTTAGGGTGAGTTGGCTCAGCGGAGGATTATTTTGTAAAGCTGTGAATCATGCTGCTTCTACATCTGTTGAGTAACATTTTAGCCCACATGATTCGCCGGCCATAAATCCAACACGGATAGCCCGAGAGCTTTCTGCTAGCATACGAACTCGAGCTAGCCTTGTTGACTAGTTAGCTTCGGCAAGTTAGCTAGCATCGTCTGCTCGCCTGCCCAGCTGATGCTGTAAAGTTGCTAACCACACTCCCAAGTTAAGATGTAGACATTTAAACGGTATCAAGTCGCTGCGCGCAGACAGTGAACTGAATGTAGACTGGCTTCTAAAAGGGGTTCCTTGTACGATTTAAGGAGTTAACGGAAGCTATCATTATCTTATGGAAGCAATGAAGTAAAATGAATAGCAATGCTAAAAGAGCTAGCCAGCCTGTCAACTTGAAGAACTCCAAACAAACAAACTGTACTGCTGAACTTCTTTTTAATATTAGGCCATAAAGAGACACACTTCCTGTAAACCTTACACTGACTAGTTTATGGACTGTTGTGGATTTACAGAATAATCCTCCCTGGCTTGTTAGTGCTGCATCCTTTTTTCAAACTGTCGTTGAGTTGTGTGTGTGTGTGTGTGTGGACAAAGTATGCGTCATTGTGAGAGTCGGGATAAAACATACTGTACATACAATCAAGACATTTCTCACAAACAATGTGAGACATAAAACCAAGCAAATGCCCCGTTAGACCATGTTTGGTTAAACAATGAACTTAAAACTTATTATCAAATGTATGCTCCCAGCTCATGTTTCCACATGGCTCGATGAAAAACAGCAGGTTTCTTCTGCTATGTGAAACATTGGCTAACAGGAAACATTTGAGTTTTTCCTCATTTCTTTGTGTAACAGTGTGGAGGGCTTAAAGGAGAAGCTTTCCTTCCTTCAACAAACTCAGTGAAAAGACCAGAGTCAACAATACGTGTATCCCAGTCATTTTTTTCTCCATGAACAAAACTACTATTATGTTATTTTTGACATAATCCCACATCCACCGTCCTGTTGCTGGAAACACTCACTGCTACAGTACCCGATGTGCATGAATCCATGAAATCATCCTTAACAAGAGAAGTATTATACCTCTGTGACATTTACTAAAAACTATAGTGACCAGAGTCACTTACTTCAGGAAATAAGTAGCCATATGTAACTAGATTTTATATATCTTTCCCACAACGAAGTGGGTTATTGGTGGAGAGCTGCAGACAGGGTAGGGAGGTCAGAAAGTATGTAGAGGTGGACTAACAGATATATTATACAGCAGCTCAATTATGAATATTTACAGTTTTAATTTTGCTATTAATATGACAAGGCACCTGCAAACATCATCTTGGGCTCTGGGATATTGTGATGAGCTTTTTTCACTATTTGCTGTGTGTGATGTTATGGACTAAATGATTAAACAAGAAATTAATGATCATATTGTCGACATTAGCTATGCACCTCTACCTGCGTTTTAAAGACAAGTGAAGCAGATATGACCCACTCCTATTTAATATTTTATTTGAGAAATATCCAAACTGGATTGAAATTAATTCACAGGAGTGATCACATCCTGACTGTTGGCTCTCTGCTGTGCAGCAGCATCTGTGTTTCATGACAACCAAAGCCCATTTACCATGAAGAGTGGAGCATTATTAAAGATGATGGGTCTGTGGTGTAATACAAGCCTTTTCCAGACAGTGAGACAGACCTTCTCATCTTTCAGCTGGAGAATTAACAAACTACAGACACATTTCACAGTTACTTAACGTCCATTTATGTGGTATAGCACAATATTGATAACAAAACAAACATGTTTAAAAAAGTCCAGCATCACATCCCTATCCCATCATCTTCTAATAACCATAGAGATGAACTAGAAAGTAGCCCACCTAACTGTTAGGTTGCCATTCCTCTCCACTGATCCAGACACTGCCTCTCATGTCTTACCAGTCTGGTGGCCACACCGGCCTCGCCACGTCCAAACTGCAACACGGATTCAGAGGAGGACACGGTGAATGAAGGGATGCACACCTTCAACCAGACGCACACGAGGAAGGCTTTCCAGCTGATGAACGACCTGAGGAGGTGTGTTTCTGGCACTGTTTGTTATGCCACTCTTACCTGATTGTAAAATGAAATCTAGAAGCGTTTTCAAGTACAACCCAGAGGTGATTAACACCATAACTGGCAGCCATCCTGTCCAGGCTTGGCTTCTATGCAGACGACCACTTTATTCTCTCTCTCTGTTTCTCCTCGTACTTCAGTAAAAAGATGCTTTGTGACGTCCAGCTGGTGGCGGGGACCGTTGAAGTGCCGGCTCACAGAGTGGTGTTGGCGTCCTGCAGCCCCTACTTCTGTGCCATGTTTACAGGTGTGTATACACACACAGACACACACACACACGCAGAACCAGACATGCATGGTTGTTTCCTTGGCATCATATGTGTGTGTGTGTTTTGTAGGCGATATGAGTGAGAGCAAGGCCCATCAGGTGGAGATCGGAGAAGTGGACGGACAGACCCTGAGGAAGCTGGTGGACTACATCTACACAGCTGAGATCGAGGTCACAGAGGATAACGTCCAGGTGAGAGAGTGTGCGCTAAGTGGTGTTTCCACCAAGCAGTCCGGTGCAGTTCATTACACATTAGAATGGCCCAGTTTCCCTGAGGAAGTGTTATGGATGGTACCGAACCACTCCATCTCAGTTGAGGTTCCAAGCAAGCTGAGCCGATACTAGATTGTGGAGTTAAAACACTGCAGACCACTGATTGGTCAGAGAGAGAATCATCACAGACAAGCTACCGTCCGTAGAAACCACAAGTTTTAATTCACTCGAGCCATATTCTGGAAAAAAACTAGCAGCTTACAAAACTACAATGTACATTTGAAGTGCAGATGTTCCTCTGTTTGGTCTGAGTGTCCCATTAAAGATGATTTCATGGCAGTTCTCATGCACATTGATCAGCTGAGAATACCTGCCTTCACTGTGATGGTATTATCTGCAGTGGAAACAGGGCACGGGACAAGGACATGGTATCTCTTCTCAATGTATATCCTGCTCTGATTTTTGTGAGCTGTATCCATCTCAGCCTTCCCTCTTATCTTTTGGGGTCACTTTGCATTTCAAATCAATAGCTGTTTGTTTTTGTCCGTTTTAGAGTTTGGATAATTAAAGCAACGCAGCAACAAAAATCTGTGGTAAGAGCATGAGTCACAGCTATAAAGCTTCCTTGTTTTGAGGAGTGGAAACTTGTCTGTTAGCTGCTGTCCTGACCTTTTTTTCTGTGTGCAGTCCTCTGTTTTATGCAAAATTCAGAACAACAACACAAGTTGGTATTAACTGCCAATAGTCTTTATTTTCAGGAAGTTCAATGAGATTTCCATGAATTATATGTCCAGTGGATACAATAGTTAAAGCAGTTTTAACAGCCTTTTTGCTTTAACCTTTATTCAGAACACAATCTTTTTAGGAAAAAGAACCAGAAAGTTGGTTGATAAAAACTTATTTTAATGTTGTTTTTGTTTATAATAAGGGAAATTGTTCCCTTGAGGCCTGATCACGTTTACTATTTTGGTTTGTCTGTTAAATCTCAGATTGGCCTAAATGAACCTGGTATTTATGACAAGAAGAGCTGGTAATGGTTGTAAGCTGTGCTTTGCTTTAAAAGCACCGGATTGAGGCGTTGTTTGTCTCGGTGGCATTAACTCGTTGTAGCTGCATGGCTCTGGCGCAGGATTGAATAAGTGCAGCGAAATCAAGCCGCAGGCAGGAAACTTCCTTTGATTATTAGCACAGGAAGTGTGCATGGAGAGAGGCAGGAAATCCTCCCACTGTTAGCAGCATGCCTGCCTGATTGGTTCACTCTTGAATGTGTGTTTTGACTATTGTCTCATATCCAGTCAAAGATTGACTTTACTTACTTACTTCTTTGAACTGTGTGTTTCTCTGTATGATATATGTGTTGTTTGTGCTGCTCTCCCTCCTGTGTAGGATGCCACAGCTGCTGTAAGCAGTTTTAGTGGGCCTGACGCTCCCTTTTCCTAGACGTAATGCTTCAGGGCAGCTGTACTCAGACAACAGAGCAGACAGTAGCCAGACCCACTCAGAGAGGTGTAGAGGCAGACAGGCTGTCCCACTGATCTAGTTACGTGTTGGGATGTACCAAAGAGTGTCTTTGTATGGCAGCATCATGCTTTCAGTTCATACTGACTCCCTGCCTGCTTAGCTAACTAGCAGATTAACAGACTGGACATCCAGTCTAAGTCTTTTAGTTTGTAACATTTCTCACGACAGCAGTCGTTTCCAGATTCATAAAATCCTGCCTGAGTAATATAAACTGCTGTCCGGTGATTTCCTGGCTGATAAGCCCTTACATTTGTGGATTGTATTTCATTGTCTGGCCTCTGTCAACACGGCCCCTTGCATTGTTTACTGCAGAGCTGGATTATAACTGAGCATATTTGACACAATATTTAATCTCGCATCCCAGAGTCAATATGTGTTGCCTCATTCTTGCTGGCAAATTAAATTGACTTTGTGTTCTTCAGAGCTGTTGTGAAACCAAAACAAATCAATATCGGGACGATAAGCTCTCCAAAATAGGCTTCATCACGAAAACGCACATGGGAAGTGACACAGTAGCCATGCTTGCTGATGTTGTCATCGGCACACTATTATGTGAACATTTTACATTTTAGATATCTGGAATTGGTCTGCGTTGCACTAGAAACTCTTGGCTTGCAATGAGAGCGGAAATTCAGGGCCAAAGTTCTGTAGTGTATGCACTGACTAACGGTCACCAAATGTTCCTCAAAGTTTGGCCGTGGGTGGAAAACATCAATTCCTCATCATGTTATTTTAAAACACATTTGGCATGTTTGAATCTGTCAGATTACCCAGAATATGGATCCATCCAATAACCTTCTCCCACCATTAAAATCCAGTCGTAGTTTGAAATGTATTTTGTTTGTGTGTGACGTCATCGCAGGTTCTGCTGCCAGCAGCCAGCCTCCTCCAGCTGATGGATGTCCGCCAGGTTTGTTGTGAGTTCCTGCAGTCTCAGCTTCACCCCACCAACTGTCTCGGCATCAGAGCCTTCGCTGACCTGCACACATGCACACAGCTTCTCGACCAGTCCCACGCATACGCCGGTAAGTTTCTCAATGTTCACACCACACATTCGGAGTCATTTTCGCCACCGTGTGCATGCATACGTGTGTTGTGTACATGTTAAACAGCCCTGGAAAATGCCTCTTTGGAAAAATGCTGCGCGTCATGTTGGAAGTGACTGATGTTTGGCGTTGTATTTCTATGCAGCAGAGCTTATTTACTGAAATGTTTAGTGTGTGTTTTGTCTCTCAGAGCAGCACTTCTCTGAGGTGGTGCAGGGAGAGGAGTTCCTGGGCCTTTCTCTGCTGCAGGTGTGCAGCCTCATCTCCAGCGACAAACTCACTGTGTCCACAGAGGGGAAGGTCAGATACCACGCTGTACACACAGCCCATTACAACATCATGAAAGTCTAGGTATAAGTGGAGTCAAGGAAAGTCTGGCTGTATTAAAAGACCTGCATCCTCCGCATGAAGCGGATGAGCTCACCTCGACAGCACACGTATTGCAGAGGACTGGTCTGTCAGCTGTAAGTCAGTCAACAGGACCAGTCTGACGGAGCATCTGTGTGTCATCCTGCTGTCAGCAGCAGCAGCAGTCAAAGTGACAGAGACGGAGGCAGCCACACTGTCATACTCTTCAGTGTCAAACTAGCTGCCACAATCAGCCACCACTGAACCATCCGCTACAATGTATTCCTGTGTGGATCAATACTAAACTGTAGCTACTAAGGCCCCACATATTTTATGTTCATTTTGATAGCGGTGGGATTTTGTTGAAGGCGTCGTTTTTAAGTTGACTCAATTCTGTGGCACATTACACGGCGATAAGAAACAGCTCAGCATGACACTGCATTTTGTTTTAATTAATGTAGTTGAATATATTGTGGCATTACAACCATTTTGCTTCTGGTTTGTACACATAATGTAGTTGACACAATGTTCTGATATCTCCAACTTGGAATTAGACCTTGTGAGGCTAAAGTGATTGGGTTTTCCTGCTCATATGCCCCTAATTAGTGTGGATGGTGTCATGTGAACGTAACAAAAGGCTTTGTTATCGTCAATAAGAACTATATTTGTGCAACACACACAGTTATTACAGACGTGTGTCTGTTTTGTGGCATGTTTAATCTGAAGTGGAAGTAGTTTATGCTGTATGTTGGTAGAGTGAGTTTGTTCTTCTAGTTTCAACCCTGGAAGAGAAGAAAGTGTCGGGAGTAGTCGAGTAATTTACTTTGACTGCCATCGTTGTTGTCCGTATGTGCATAACAAGAGGGGCACTCAGCCGCTCGTCTGCCTTAAGTGCAGCTGCTCCACAGGCAACAGGACATGATAAATGTGTGCAAATCGGTTCATTCGAAACCGTAGATTTTTGGATCGGAAAACATGCAGAACAAAGGCCTGTCGCTTCTGTTATGCTGATGTCTTGCTGGGAGCAACGACGAGCAGTCGATATCGGTATTTCACTGTGAAAGAGCTGCGTATCTACAGGTAGAACGATGCACTTCACACAATCAGTGAGTTCAGTCGTTAAACTTGTCGGGCGTGTCGGATCGTTGAACAGAGGCTGAAACCCTCTCTCTCTCCAAACCTTTCCAATGTCGTCATCAGCATCCCTTATATTCCTTTTTTCACATGCACATACACAAGTTGTATTTTTAATCAGTCTCGTCCAAGAACTTTTTCTATAAATAACAATTCACATCCTGTTGGCTTTTTTGTCATGTTCCCTCCCTCACTGCTGTCTGACTCTCCGTTTCTCTCTTGTAGGTGTTTGAGGCGATGATTACTTGGATCAAACACGATAAGCCAGCTCGGCTGGAGCACATGCCCAAACTGATGGAGCATGTCAGACTTCCACTACTGTCCAGGGATTACCTGGTACAGGTACAAGATAGTCTCCGTTCTGCTCTTCTCGCTCTACTTTCTTCACCATTGTTCCACCCTTCACTGCCCTCTGGATTGTTATGCATGTCGGCCACATAAAATACTCATAGACATGAGTCATAGTCATAGAAAAAGGGTGGCCCCTGGCTACGAGTGACAATACACATTAAGTGAAGGGCTTAAGCCTTTCTACAATGTCCAGATTTTGGATTTAAGTATGTTTACCAACATGCTTATGTTGCCTGGCAGTTCTGAATGATCAATTTCAATATGAATGTCTGACCTGGCTGGATATGATAATACTCCATGTGACACACTGGTGAAAGAGTGCTGTGAAATGATTGTTTTTTGTAAATAAAGGTAAAATTTGTCTGAAATATGCTCCATGTTTCAGATCGTCGAGGAAGAGGCGTTGATAAAGAACAACAACACCTGTAAAGATTTTCTCATAGAAGCGATGAAGTATCACCTGTTGCCAGCTGACCAGCGACACCTCATCAAGACCGACAGGACCCGACCACGAACTCCTATCAGCATCCCAAAAGTACACAAACGCAAATAGTGTCACAGAACATACAAGATACATGTGTACTCGGCGTGTACAAAGCCGCCAGGTGTGTACTTTGTTTTGTAAACCCCCTTACTGTAATCCGACTGTGTGCAGGTGATGATCGTGGTGGGCGGTCAGGCTCCGAAGGCAATCCGCAGCGTGGAGTGTTACGACTTCCAGGAAGATCGATGGTACCAAGTCGCCGACCTGCCTTCCAGACGCTGCCGGGCAGGTCAGTCTGGGATTTGTTGGGCTGTGACTCTGAACTTAGTTCGACAATGTTTCTGTTTTTCACCTGTCATCTTAAGCTCTTATCTACACGCTGGAAATCATCAGCCCTTGTGTTTATACCTCAGCACTGAAATACAGGGCATGAGCACAGTAACTGAAAAACTACAGTACAATACAAGAACAGCACTAAATTTAACATCAATGATGTAATTACATTTTATCAACAATTTTCAGCAGAAAACCGTCTGTTAGACATTACATACCAACGTACTGTTCATACTAAGTATGTATTTAGTAAGATTTTGTGTACACCTGAAATGCCCACTTGTACTACATTAGCAAGAACTTCAGAGAGAGAGATGAAAGCTTACTGGACATGCTCGACCGCCCCCAAATGCATTGCGGCTCGTCTTTCTGGCACTGACCAGCAACAGAGTGTGAACAAATGTGAATAATACGGGAGGTGTCGTACATAATGGCCTGTGAAAAACGTATTTAACACTAGAAGTGTAATCATTTTAATTTGCCCGTTAAATAACACTAGAGTGGAATAGGTAATGTTGACATTATAGGTTATCACATTATCTCACGGCTTCTACACATTTAATTTTGTCCTTGTCCAGGCGTGGTTTCCATGGCGGGCCGTGTGTACGCAGTCGGGGGGTTCAACAGTTCACTGCGGGAGCGAACTGTGGACGTGTACGACGGCGTGAGGGACCAGTGGAGCACCGTGGCGAGCATGCAGGAGAGGCGCAGCACTCTGGGAGCTGCTGTGTTGGGGGACTTACTGTACGCCGTGGGGGGCTTTAACGGCAGCATAGGTACACACACACACACACACACACACACACACACACACACACACTTGCAATTGTTGAGTCCTCGATGATGAGTTTAATTATTTACGCTGAGAAGATTGCACATCTATACTGTTATCCATTCATTGTAACTCCCTGCATTACTATTAAAAGTGATTGATTAGCTAATCTTCTAACACACAATGAAACTGGGGAAATATTATGTTATGAGATTTTTAGTGAGGTCTAATTGCAGGAGGAAATAAAAAAAAAAAAATCTGGAAAATGTAAGGTTGGTGTAATGTTTACATCCGCACACACCCAGTCTTATTCTAACCTAATTAGCTAATAGCTAATTGCTAATCTTCTTTGCCTTTCTGTTGTTTTCTCTCCTTCAGGTTTGTCGACAGTAGAAGCCCACAATTATAAAACCAACGAGTGGTTGTATGTGGCCTCCATGAACACCAGACGCAGCAGTGTGGGTGTTGGGGTGGTCGATGGTAAGACGAGAAGTATGTGAGACATCTTGACTACTCCATGTGTCGTTTCAAGGTGAAGCCAAAATGTAGATGCCACCGTTTTTACTGTGTCTTTGTGTATGTGCCTCCCTGCAGGTAAGTTATATGCAGTAGGAGGCTATGATGGAGCCTCCCGTCAGTGTCTCAGTACAGTGGAAGAGTACGACCCTGTCACTGATCAGTGGTGCTACGTAGCTGACATGAGGACACGCCGCAGTGGAGCAGGTACATTCACGTTCAAACACAGTCATGTTTCCATTACTTCTGGGGACATAACATTGACTTACATTCATTCCCTGGACACATACCTCCAACAGACTAAACCTAACCTTATCCCTCGCCTTAAACCAAGTCTTCACCCTAAATGTAATGGTTTATGTTATGAGTGCATGGATTTTATCCCCAAAAGGAGGGTGAATCCTCTCAATGTCAGCAGATTTATGTCCCCACAACTAGTGTTTTTCCAAAAGAGATGCACACATTTACACACTGCAGGTAAATCAATCAGATGCAGTATCTTAATATTATCTTTGGTTATTTGTGGTCATCTGTACCAAGTACAATGCATGTCCTATGGAGCAACAGCACCACCCGGTGGACTGCAATTGTACAAAAGATAAAGAAAGTTATTAATACATCATCACACTGTGCCAACAGGAAGACTATATTAATACATATTCAAATGAAAATGTTGGCATCGTTTTTTCCCAGGGGTAGGTGTGTTGAGTGGTCAGCTGTATGCAGCAGGAGGACACGACGGTCCCCTGGTAAGGAAGAGCGTGGAGGTGTACGACCCACAGACCAACAGCTGGAGACTGGTCTGTGACATGAACATGTGCCGACGTAACGCAGGTCAGTTAATGACCACAGACACACAGCATCTATCAGTTGGTCAAAGCTAGGAATTTGCAAATAAGCAGGAAAAAAGGTATTCCAGCAGTTATATGATCACCTGTAAATATCTAGTCAGCAGCCTTTATGTAAGTTTTCCTGTTTTGCAAATAGAAAGCTCCAGCAATCTGGTTCCAAGGATTCTTAATTTTACTTTGTTGGTCTATGAGAACTAAATTTTGCACAGCACCTGAAAATCTGTAGAAATTCAGAAAGCAAAACGTTACCATGCTCATCGTTGGCTTGATTTACTGTACATAACATTACTAACATTAATGCTGGTTGCTCTCCCTCCTCAAGGTGTGTGTGCCATTAACGGACTGCTGTACGTGATCGGAGGAGACGACGGCTCCTGCAACCTCTCCTCTGTAGAGTTTTACAACCCGGCCACGGACAAGTGGAGCCTCATTCCCACAAACATGAGCAACGGACGCAGCTATGCAGGTTCGTGTGATCGCGCTATAACACGGGCAACGTGTCTCCGTCGCTGTTTCTCACTCACCCGTTTCCTTTTCTCACTCCTATAGGAGTCGCAGTGATCGACAAGCCATTGTGACCAGGGGCTTCTCGCCGCGTCAGCTCTGCGTCGGCAGCTGGTTTCACAGAGACTCGCTCTGACATCTGAAGCTCAACAGGCAGACGGAGAAGTGATGCCGGAGATGAACACAAATGTCCGGAACGCCATCAATCCTCAGCTGACTGAGAGGAGGCTGATCCTGACTTTTAAAGGACACTGTCGCGCTGGATAAGAAACGATATCCACAGGATAGTGGGCTTAAAAGAACTTGTGTCTTGGTGAGTTTTCACATACCAAGTGGCTGTATCAGCTGACATGAGACTCGCTCAGACGCTGTGACTTTGACGGTCCAAACGGAGCCCAGTGTTTTGGATGCTCAGTGGCATCATGGCAGCGTCCATGTGATGGGACCGCATCAAATCTGGGAAACTGAATACTTCAAAACACCAGCTTGCTGATTTCTTGCTGACTAACGACGGTGTTACTGTGATTATCAGGACATTGGGACACTGGCTTGAGCTTGGCTGCTGTTGCAGGAGCATCCAAAATCCTGCAACCTGGAGACGTTTGTTTTTTTTTATTATGAAACATTCCACAGTTCCTAAAATATAAACCGACTTAAGGCAACTTGATATTGAGAAAGAAATCATTTGATTTCTGTGCCAACCGTCAGCAGGTCCACCTGTTGTGTGGTAAGCAAAAAGTCCCAGCTGCAAAAGTGTATTTATTCTGAACCCAGAGGCCTGGACCTAGAGAGCTGCAGGACCAAGAATGTAGAAAACATCTTGTATGCAAATCAGCTATGATATTTAATATTTTTGAGATTGTTTTTAAAGTTGAGAACCACTTGCAGTAGCTTAAGACCCGGGCCAGTTGATCCGATTGGACACAGTAGGACTGGAGTCTGTTGTTGACACACTACTGATGCACTGATCACTTGCACTACTGATACTGGCTGTCTGACTCACCGATCAACTGGCCGGACGACTGCCTGTCTTTCTAACTGACCTGCTGTCAGACAGACGGCTGCTCAGCTGTCTGTTTTTCTTACTGATCGTAACAATGGGAGCATTTAAACTCACCACACAAAGGCCAATAATTTCATCAGAAATTGTAAAAAAACAAATAATAAAAAAGTGCCAGTTATGCTGATCAGAATAATGCTGGAGTCACATGGTGTTTTTATCTCTTAGTAACGAAGTGAAATGATGAATTGTGTTGATTGTCTTAAGGGAGAGTGTCAAAATGCACTGTAGAAATTCACATGTAAATTTACAATGTAAAAGATGCAAGTTTAAGATTTCTTATTTATTGTTTTGGGACATTTGATCGCATAGCATTTATTCATATCAAAGTGGGGTTCTCATTTCATTTTCTCTGCCTCGTTCATTCAGACAATGATGGTTGTATTTTAGTTATTCTGTTGACTGACTGGTGCCATAGCTTTTTGAAGAAAAGAGATTTATAGAAGCTGCTTATGAAAGGAGTTCTCAGCCAAACCTTTCGCTTCTGTCTGCAATCTTCCACAAATCATCGATGCGATGACAAAAAAAGCATATAAATAGACCATACTGTTGTTTTTGAATGTTTAGTCAATTTGCAAGTCATGTGTACTGCATCAGGCACACCTAATACATTTAGACTGATGAATATGTTACACATATCTTCCAGGACAACATTTTCACACAAGCCATGATGAAAAAAGCTTTCATGGCAAATATTAATGCCAACAAGCTCAAAAGTGTATACTCCAAATTCCCAGAGCATATACTATACTATACATTTGTGACAGTTATGATTGTGCAGCAATGTTAAGTAACATAATCATGGAGTTATATTAGCAGCCTTTTTCATGTCATATGCTGTATTATATTCAAGTCTTGTGTTGTGCTTGAAACCAGTCATTCATTAATTTAGTATTCACTTCAAAGACATTCAATAATTACTAATAATACATTGAGATTTTTAACATTTATGAATCACACCATGAACACTGATTTTTTTCCACTCTGGGAACAAGAGGGCACTTAATACACTATAAATTGCACACTGAAAATGTGTCACTTAAACAAAATGACAGAAGGTTAATAAATGCACTTCAGGGGTGATTTCAAGCACAGACATGGAAGTTTAAATTTCATCAGCATCTGAACCCAACATTCATGGATCTAAACCATATAAAGCTATACGGTTTTCACTGCATTTACTGCTGCTTAAAGTACAAACTACTCGTCGTTCACTATTCAAGTCTCTATTACTTAATACAATGGGAACTAGTGGCTGCCTGGGCTGTAGGAAAAATACATTTTCCATACATACATGTTGTACTGTAGATGATAATCAACACGAAGTAATAACTATTATGACATTTAATGTCGATGGGCTAAAACATCCAAGCTAACACCAGTATGGTTGATGTAAATTGTTCCTTCTTGACCTTGGAAAAATGGCGATAAAAAAATGTAACCTCAAGATCCATTGAGTAGTTTGTTTGTGGAGCTTTTGACCATATCAGAGCCCTAATTAATTTAGTTACCTTGAAGCTGCAGATTTTAAAACCATCTGAGATTCTGACTTAATGTTTGAGGCTCACCTGGCAAGGACTTTGTCAAAAGCTCTAGAACTGCTACTACATGGACCTTGAGATTGGAGATTTTTTTCTTTCTTTTTTTGTGAAAAGGTATGTTTTGAAGTTTTCAGATGAATAATGTTCTTACCAAGTGCAAATGTTATATTTTTAATATCATAAACTGTGGATGTTGTGAACTAAACACTTAATACTGCGGGTTCATTAATTATGTGGTTTGAGATGGTTGAACTTTCATACATTCTTAGTAAAAGCTTGTGCACTGAACCTGATTAAAACTTGAAATAATTTGAATTAACAAAAAATATTAAGCAGGCTTACTGTGCAAGAAATCAATGAAACTGACTTGTGCTTTTGTCTGAAATTGAAAAATGAAACGAGAGAGGGGGAATATTTTAAATCATATTTTATACATTTATATACTATGGATTTTATCATGACTAGCAGATGGGTTGTAGATCTCTTAATTATATATATTTTGTATATTGTTCTCTGTCCCCTAGTATAGTATGTGGAAAAAGTAATAAGTCATACTATAGTATGGTAAAGTAAAGTAATGAAAAATTAATAGTATGTATGACGAAAAGTAATGAAAAAAAGTGAGTAAAAAATAGTCATAGTGTAGTAAGACGAAAAAAGTAATGTCATACTAAAAAGTACTGAAATAGGTAATTGAAAAGTCATAGCATATTATGTCTAAAAAATGTCTTGACTTTTTTGACTTTTTTTGACATACTATACTATGACCTTTTGCGACATTACTAAAAAGACTACTGGAAAAGTGATGAAAAAGCCATAGTATATGTCAAAAAGGTCATAGTATAGACACAATATTGCCAAAAGTATTTGCTCACCTGCCTTGACTCACATATGAACTTAAGTGACATCCTATTCATAATCCATAGGGTTTAATATGATGTCGGCCCACCCTTTGCAGCTTTAACAGCTTTAACTCTTCTGGGGAGGCTTTCCACAAGGTTTAGGAGTGTGTTCATGGGAATCTTTGACCATTCTTCCAGAAGCGTATTTGTGAGGTCACACACTGATGTTGGATGGGAAGGCCTGTCTCTCAGTCTCCTCTCTAATTCATCCCAGAGGTGTTCCATCGGGTTGAGGTCAGGACTCTGTGCAGGCCAGTCAACACCAAACTCTGTCATCCATGTCTTTATGGACCTTGCTTTGGTCACTGGTGTACAGTCTTGTTGGAACAGGAAGGGGCCATCCCCAAACTGTTTCACAAAGTTGGGAGCATGGAATTGTCCAACATCTCTTGGTATGCTGAAGCATTCAGAGTTCCTTTCACTGGAACTAAGGGGCCAAGCCCAGCTCCTGAAAAACAACCCCACACCATAATCCCCCCTCCACGAAACTTTACACGTGGCCCAATGCAGTCAGACAAGTACCGTTCTCCTGGCAACCGCCACACCCAGACTCGTCCATCAGTTTGCCAGATGGAGAAGCTTGATTGGTCACTCCAGAGAACGCATCTCCACTGCTCTAGAGTCCAGTGGCGGCGTGCTTTACACCACTGCATCCGACGCTTTGCATTGCATTTGCTGATGTACGGCTTGGATGCAGCTGATTGCCATGGAAACCCATTCCATGAAGCTCTCTACACACTGTTCTTGAGCTAATCTGAAGTTTGGAGGTCTGTAGTGATTGACTGCAGAAAGTTAGTGACCTCTGCACACTTTGTGCCTCAGCATCCACTGACTCCGCTCTGTCATTTTACGTGGCCGACCACTTCGTGGCTGAGTTGCTGTCGTTCCCAATCGCTTCCACTTTGTTTTAATCCCACTGAAAGTTGATTTAGGAATATTAAGGAGTGAGGAAATTTCACGACTGGACTTGTTGCACAGGTGGCATCCTATCACAGTACCACGCTGGAATTCACTGAGCTCCTGAGAGCGACCCATTCTTTCACAAATGTTTGTAGAAACAGTCTGCATGCCTAGACACTAGCTTTCATACACCTGTGGCCATGGAAGTGATTGGAACACCTGATTTCAATTATTTGGATGGGTGAGTGAATACTATGATGTATGCCGAGGGAAACATCATAGTATAGTATGTCGCAAAAGGTCATAGCATAGTATGTTGAAAAAAGTGATAAAAAGGTCAAACTTAAGTATGTCGCAAAAATTCATAAAAGTCAAGACATTTTTTGGACATATCCTACTATACTGACATTTTTCCACATACTATACTATGACATTTTCCCATATACTATACTATGACTTTTTTCCACATACCCTATGAAAAAAGTAATGAAAAAAGTAATAGAAAATGTCAAATTCATAAAGAAAGTCACAGTACGTCAAAAAAGTCATAGTACATTATTTTGAAAAATCATGAAAAAGTCATAGAATAGTATGTTGAAAAAAGTAATAGTGTAGTATATCGAAAAAAGTAAAAAAAAAAAGTCATAGTATAGTATATTGAAAAAAGTAAAAAAAAAAGTCAGTATAGTATAGTATGTTGAAAAAAGTCATAGTTTTTATGTCGAAAAAAGTAATGAAAAAAGTCATATTATAGTATGTTGGAAAAATCATGAAAAAGTCATAGTATAGTATGTCAGAAAAAATCTGTACTGTATGTAGAAAGAATTATGAAAAAAGCCATAGTATAGTAAGCCAAAAAATGCATAAATTAAGTCAGTATAGCGTGTCTAAAAAAGTCATAAAAATAGTCATAATATAGTATGTCGGAAAAATCATGAAAAAGTCATAGTATAATGTTGAAAAGTCATAGTATAGTATGTCGAAAGAAGTAAAGAAAAAAGTCAGAGTAGGCTATAGTATGTCGACAACGTCAATGTATAGTATGTCGAAAAAATCATGAAAAAAGTCACAGTATAGTTAGTCAATAGAAATTCATAAATTAAGTTACAGTATAGTATGTTGAAAGAAGTCATAAAAATAGTCTAGTATATCGGAAAAATCATGAAAAAGTCATAGTATAATATCGAAACGTCATAGTATAGTATGTCCAAAAACGTCATAGTATAGTATGTCAAAAAGGTCATAGTATAGTAAGTCGGAAAAAAATCATAAATGAAGACATAGTATGTTGAAAAAAGTCTTAAAAACGTCATAGTAATCCATCCATCCATCTTCTACCGCTTATCCTGTATTTAGGGTAGCGGGGGAGCTGGAGCCGATCCCAGCTGTCATTGGGCGAAGGCAGGGTTCACCCTGGACAGGTCGCCAGTCTATCACAGGGCCGACATGTAGAGACAGACAACCATTCACGCTCACATTCACACCTACGGGCAATTTAGAGTCATCAATTAACCTATCCCCATCCTGCATGTCTTTGGACTGTGGGAGGAAGCCAGAGAACCCGGAGAGAACCCACGCTTACACGGGGAGAACATGCAAACTCCACACAGAAGGAACCTAGGCCCGACCCGGGAATCGAACCCAGGAACCTCTTGCTGTGAGGCGAGAGTGCTATCCACTACACCACCGTGCAGCCCACGTCATAGTTATACGTCGGAGAAAAATCCTTAAAAAAGTCATAGTATAGTATGTTGAAAAAAAAGTCATATAAATAGTCATAGTATAGAATTTCGGAAAAATCATGAAAAAGTTACAGTATAATGTCGAAAAGCCATAGTATATAGTGTCGAAAAAAGTCTTAAAAAAGTTATAGTAGTATGTTGAAAAAGTCATAAAAGTAGTCAGTATAATATGTAGGATAAATCACGAAAAGTAAAAAAAAAAGTCATACAATAGTAAGTAAAAAAAATAAATTCATTAAGTCATCGTATGCTGTAAAAATTCATAAAAATAGTCTGTATAGTATGTTGAAAAAGTATGATTAGGTCATAGTATGTCAGAAAAATTCTATTAAAAAAAATACATAATTTATTTATATAGTAAAACATTTATTATATTTTTTACTTTATTTGATTCAAGAATCAAGAGAACTGAAGTGGCAAGCTTGTAAATTTTATTCTTCGTGTGTAAATGTTACTGATTGTATTTTCTCACCTTTTTTGTTAATAAAGAAAAATAAAACAGAAAATGCATTCACAAAGTCAGAAATCATTTATCGATACATACATACAATATATTGATGTGATAAAACACAGTGTCACATGTAGATGAACTGCAGGAAGCAAGAAACTTCTCCGGTCAAAGGAATTTACAGCAAAATTCAGCATCAAAGACGTCTCAAATTATCGGGTTTCTAATCCCTCGGCCACATCTGTAAGTAACATGACTGACCGTCCATTACATTTCAGAGATATCCTCCCTTGTCTATTGCTTTTTTTTGCTGTTTTTACCAAAACTAAATTATCTTCAACATTTCCAGGAGTGGTGACCCGTGAGACACCTTTGACCGAACGCTGCTGTGAGCTCCAGGAGCGTGAAACAACCATGCATGTCGGATGGGAAAGTACTGTATACTGACAGAGACAGAATACATTTACAGTTTACAACGTGAATTTTACCCCTCTGTTGCAGGCACAATGCAAAACAACGTTGATTTAAGTAACTAAGGTGCCAAACTGATCAACCGCTCACCTTGTTAGACTCAAAAAATAAAGAAAAGATTAAAAACTCAAAGAAAAGCCCTTCATAGATTAACGATGGATTGTTTCCACTTTTTGAACGATGATAAATACTGGAATGTTTTCAGATACGACACATCTGTCAATGGCGTTTCAATCCCTGTTCACCTTCAAATCCTATTCTCATTTTGGTTTCTCAGCAGCGCCACCATGAACATTATGCTGACAACAGTGGTAAAAACACACCGTTCAAGCTGTGTGTGAAAATGTGTGCGTCAGGCTGAAAACAATTAGACTAAAAAGACAAAAACAAATCGTATTGTACCTCAAATATTCACACACAAAGTCGATCCCACACATCATTTACCCATGAACCGATGGTGTAAAATCTCCACACAGAACTTTTATTATTGCTGCTTCTTCATGGCACAAATAATATAAACAATACATCATGTTATTCATACTATTATGTTCTCTTTTTGCCATGCAAGCTCACTACAGTACTGCTTCTATATTAGCTTATATTACACAGAGCGCCAAAAAAAAAAAAAAAAAAAAAAATCAAATCAGGAAACAGAGCAGGTTCATGTTGAATTAGCCACACACAGTGCCAGACTAACGTCTACAGCTGGTTTTACAGTTTGTGAGTAGATACAAAAGGAGTATTATGGTCATTATCACACAAAATTATGGTTATGATCGTAATAGCAATATTTATAATAATAAAAAAACATTCTCAGGGCATCACAAATATAATGAACCAAAGGGGGCCAAACATTATGTTTGAAATAATTTAAACACTTTTGACATTCATTCCTTCGGGTGTTTTTTTTTTTTATGTACAGTATATATTTATATTTGTATAGAAGTAGTGCTTCATTTTTAGAAATAACAAATGAAAAAACACAAAAGGGCTGCATTCTGTGAATGCTGTGCAAATAACATCTTTTTACATCAACCCTACAAACTTTACTGCCTGACAAACACACTGCACCCTCCCTCTTATTCTTCACAAGCAAGCACAATCACAAAAAGTTCAACCCTGGACTCATTCGAAACTTTGATTTCAAACCATCACATCTGCCCTCTACTGACAGACACAAGACTGCAGTCAACTTTTATTCTGGCAGGTAAATTTACAAGGATTCAGCAAAGAAAAGCACTACTTTGTCTTGTCGGCCTTAAACCTCTCACAAGTAACGAGCCAAAGAGGTTCTGATAATAGAACTCCACCTGCCAAAACAGCCGGTTAACAAATGTACCAGCTTGAGATTAAGTTCAGCGATAGTTGGAAATGTCTTTGTCCCGCCTTTCAAATCACACTGACTTCTGTCTGATATGAGACAACATGGCCTCTACGAAGAAGAGAAATGAAGAGGTCAAGCTCTTTAGCATGCATAAAACCTCAAACCTTCTCCTCCTCCTCACCTGCCCTCATTTCACCCGCCAGCAGGAAATGAAACTCCACTGGGACTGCAGATTTGATCAAAGAGAAACGCAGCCAAGGATTGAAACTTCGTCCCTCCCTCAGCACCGTGGGCATCGCACCAACGTGCTAATCAGACCCTCAGCACTGACTCACCAGTTGGGGGAAAAGTGATCACTTAACCACAGGTTTGTTCTCTGTGCTGGCAAATTAGCACCTCATCAATACAATACAGCTACAAGCAAACTTCAACCAAGGACCACCAGGGATAAATCCGTTACTCAGTAACAGTCACATCAGCTGCAGATACTAAACTTGGTCAGTCTACCACTTCCTGTAGCCAACATGCCTTTGGTTTCAAAGAAACTGTAGTAACGTGGACCAGATACTGGCTCCTCTCCTCAGCATTTATCACCCATAATCCCTCAGGACCTGCCACACCCCCCATGCAGCAAACAGGAACAGAAAGAAAAAAACTAGAACAGAAATTTCCAGATGATTTCTGCAACAAATATATTCACCTACATCCTAAAATGTCATAATCTGAGCAAGACTTTTCCCTACGAGCGTCTTCAGTCTAATCCTGCCTTTAAGTGCCATCAGAAATGTCCAAATCACAAGCCTATGACTGCAAAATCAGACCTTTGAGCTTAAGGCCACTTACAGGCAGCGGTTTCCCCCAAGAGGCTCATGGGAAATGAAGTTTAAAGTTGTCAATTAATTAATTTACTAACAAATACTGCCAAAATCGAAAAAATAAAATTTGAAGAAAATGCTGAACAATAGAAACAAATGAAAAGGACAATCAGTCTTTCACAAACGGCTCCAAGCTGGGAGTCAACACATTTTCCCCCATTTCTCCTTGGAATACAACACATCATCTTTATCAATTAAAGAGAAAACGTGAACAGCAGTGTCTCACAAACATGTATCTATACACCTTTTTTATATATATATATATATATATATAAAAGAAAAACAAGAATACACACAAACTTGTTTTTAACTTGTGAATGAATTTTAAAATCAGTCAGTAGGTGTGAAGCATCCAGGATGTTGAACGATGTTTTACTGACAGATTAAAATAACTGATCGCCTCACGCCAAGGAGGCCGGTTTAAGAAACTGGAGCTCCCTGGAGGGAGGCGAGAGAGGGACTTTAACACGACGTCCCAACGAAAGAGTGTCTTGAGTGAAGTGTCTAAAATGCCAGTCCTCGAGCTGTCCAATAAGATTCCTCATCATGAAGGAAGAAACAACCAAGAACAAAGAACGGCAAAAGAAAAGTTCCTCAAATTAAAAAGTCTGAATGTTTTTTTTCTCTCTCAGAAGAACGAGACACGAGAAGACAAGTGCGATGTCTTGAGTCACGTTGGTGATGAAGATAAACAGTGATGATGATTTCTTTTTCTTCGCGTTTCTAAACTGTGTTCTGGATGAAAATGCAGTCAGACGAGGCAACGGTGGGTCAGTTGTGGCTGCTGGGAGTGATTTTAAGTGAACTGGTGGTGGTGCTGCATTCATGTCATGGAAAAACAGTCTTATGTCACCTTTTAAAAGTGGTTAATTATACTCTGAGTTTATGGCAACAATATGCCCACAGTATTTGGAACCATCACCAAAGAAACAATCATATATTTATCTAAACCAATGCTTGCTCACTAATTTGCCAACGCTTCAGTGCACATCGCTCACTGGTGCTGCTTTTTTAGAAAAAATAGTCCAAGGACCAAAATGTCAGCAACTTCTAAAAGCAGCTAAAAAAGTATTTTAGCAAATTCATCTTTACTTTTTCTTCTCAAAGATTTGGCAGATTAGACCTATTAAGTGTTAAAAAACATTTGAGATGTAATATTTATGTGCCATGAGACAACAGTCGTGTACTTTTAATGTACTGCTTACTTATTACATTTTTACTGCATAGAAAGAAATGCCCATCCCTAATCCTAACGCTAGCAACAGCCAGTGTGACTGAACACCGTCTCCACGGCTGCAGTCATGAGGCTCATGTTTGACCGATGAGTGCTAGATGAATAGCTTCTATGGCATTGGAAAGTTCTACCACAAACTTAGACCAGAAATTAACTTTGCTTGTTGTAGTTAAAATGCAGGTTAGAGCCCTAGAAGAGTAGCTGGAACCACAACGCTTACAAAAGTTAAACTGAGATGTAACCCTGAACCAGCGAGCCGCTCTAAGCTTTCTCCACGACATAAATGCAGCACAGTGGAGGTCATGAAGGCTGACGCTCCACTCCCTGGGAAGTCATGTGATGCGGGTGTAAAACCATCCCAGGTGTGATGACGTCTGACAGACGGATGGACGTCCTGGGAGCGGGTCCTCGCAGCAGTGAGGACAGCTGATGTGTGCGCTGACAGCTGGTGTTTGAGGAGGGTCTAGATGGATTTGGAGGAATCCTGCTTGCTGATGAGAACCTCCAGCAGACGGAGTTTGGCCTTGATCCTCTTGTACTCCCTGTACTCCTCCAGCATCGGCACCCGGTCCTCCTTCTGAACATTTCTACAGCAGAGGGAGACAGAGGAGGGTCAGTCCTACATTAAATGCTAAAATCTGTGTTTTGTGCAACTCGTCCACAGAAATACTAGCCTGCATATGCATTTACTGGCCTTTGTGATTAGTCTTCAGTCATCTTTCTTAAAGTTAAATAATAAAACATGTAGACATAACAGATTATCCTACATGTGTATCCACAGCATATCGTTTTTCAGGAGATAAATAACATTGAATTCACCTTCCATTATGTTGATAAAAATCCTCCTCAAACTCTCTGATGGTCTTCCTCAGCTTCTTCTTCTCTGCTCTGGCCTTCCACAGCTGTTCCAGCAGCTCTGGCCTGGAGGATGATGGGATACATGAGAATGCATTTACACATGCTGGCATGATATTAAAACGACAGTTTAAAGTTAAATCAGGTTGCAGGTTTCCCTCTCGTTCCCTCCATTTCCAGTGATGATCTAGCTAAAATGACAGACAGCATAAAAATACTTAAATATGTTTTTTTTTCCTCCAACTGCAATTGTTTGGATCTGGATCAATAAATTAAGAGTCCAGAGAGAAAAGGAGGACAGGAAATGAGCTGGTGTTTTTTTTTTTTTTTTTTTGTTTCTTTATTTAAAAGGGACAATGCACATTAATTAACAGCAGCAACAGAGTCACACATGTAAATGTGCCAGATTTAGCCATGCAGGCTAATTTTCATCTGCAGTCCCTGATCATGTTAATGATCAGCTGCCATGATATCCAGGTAAGAGACCAGGATGTACAAACCTGAGCTGATGAAGAAGATTAGAGAGGGTGTGTGTGTGTGTGTGTGTGTGTGTGTGTGTGTGTGTGTGTGAGCTATGAGGTCGATGACACGTTAACCAGATTACAGACTCAGCAGATAAAATCGGTTTTCTTTCTCACATTATTCCTGCTGGTGTGTGCACAGTCAGTAATGTAGGAGATGATCAGGACTGGTATTAATTAAGGGCTGATAATTCATCGATATAGTTCGAAGAACCACGTCTACAGTATTGCCCAAGCTGAATAATTCATTATTGCAAACACAGAGCTTTACATTTTACTCGGTTTAAACGTTTTCATAATGTGCTGATTTTGTTTTGTTCTTACATGGACGAGGCGTTGGAGCTGGACAGCCGCAGGTCCAGCGCCAGCTTCCCCGAGCCCTCCTCCATCTTGGCTCTCATTGGACAATCGCTTTGCCTGTCGGGATGGTTCTGGCTCCTCACTGACCCTTCCGATGAGGTCACAAGGTCAACGGCCATGATGACCTCAGAGCTCTGCATCTCCCCGCCACTGCTCTCCCCTTCCTCCTCCTCGTCCTCCTCGTCTTCCTCCTCCTCCCGCTCCTCCTCCCTCTTGTCTTCTTCTCCTAGTTCCCTTTCTTTTTGCTCGTCCTCCTCCTCCTCTTTGATCTCCTCCCAGAAATGAGCGGTTTCACCCTCAATGATTGGTTGGAGGGTCTGACTCCGCCTCTTACTGGAGGGGGACACCTGTGGCAGAGAGTTTGTATTGTAATATGCACTTATATCGTTTGTGTGTTGTATATAAAGATGATGTTTGTATGTGTGTTGTTGGGCTTTGTATTGGAGAGCACGTTGCTAACGTAGCATGATGGATGTGTTCGTATGTACTTACTGTGACAGGTGTGATGCTGACTCTGGTGAGCATCTGTTTGACCAATCTATAGCGATCGTAAAGAGGCTTCACCACCAGACGCTCCTCTCTGGTCACCTGAGAGAGAGACATGTTCAAACTAATGGAAGTGTGTTTTAAAACAGCGTGGCAGGATTTAGGATGTTTGCCAACTTACAGGTCGACCATGCAGGCCCTCATAGTGCAGCAGGTTCTTCTGAAGGACCGTCTTCTCACAGAACAGCTGCTCCTTAGTCATCTTCTACAGAGACGGACACAGTTAATCAAGTAAATGTAAAATAACCACTTTTACATTTTTAATGTAATGTCTTGAAGCAAACACGGACGACCAAATGCCTGGCAAAACATCCGTTGATCTTTTTATTCTCTAAAACAATTTCCCTATTCCCATTGTTATTATTTCAATGAATCCAGGGTCCCTGATGTAAATAATCTGCTGCTAACCTTGATGTCATCCGGCCAGCCGTCCTCCTGCCTCTTCCCTTTGACCCTGTGCTGGATCAGCTCCAGTGTTTCCTCCCTGGTGGGACGCTGACCCATCACATCTCCTGCTGCATCGTAAGCGCCCTGGTCGAGCGTGGAGCCGAAGCTCTTGGGTAAGGTGTTGCTCCGAGGACGAGTCAGGGGGCCGAGCTCGCTCTCTGCGCGGTGTTTGGCATCTGTTGGAAAGGAGGAATACAGCGATGAGGGAAGAGGAGGAGAAGAGAAACACAAGGGAGGAGATAAAGAGGGTAAAGTACGGAAGAAGGAACCGGGACAAGAACAGGAAGAGAATCTTAAGATGGCAGTTAAAAACGTTTTTCACTGGATGACCCAACATGCAGGAGGCTAACAGACAGCAGCGGTGGTTAATGTCAGCCAGTCACAGTGTGAGGAGAAAGACAAACATGCTCAGACAAGACACACAGACACACCCGAACAAGGACACACAAACACCACACAGTCAAAACCCAAACACAACAAGCAAAACGCAAAAAAACGCCCTGTCTGACAGAAGAGAAAATAAAAAAGACTTTCAAATGCCCCTGAGTTACTGCTGCCTGCTGGATATTATCTAGGGGTAAATCCTCACCTTACTCGGCAATGATCATTGTGCTAAAATTGCCCTCTTCTTTCCTTGTAAAAACAGTGTAAACCACATAAGTTTTCAGGTATTACTTATATATTACTAGAATAAACATATATTTTAATTATCTGACCAGAGCACTTTCCCCTATGTGATTACTTTGGAATAATGTCTGCACTATAACGTCAACACCTTAACATACTTATTGATAAAACACCCACATTTACAAAAGGAATAAAAAGAAACCTGCCATTCTCTTGCTCACGTGACTTCACAGCTTTGAGAGATACCTCCAGTTAAAATGTCTCTTCCCAACATGCGGTTTCAACAGGAAATACACCCAAAACAACGAAGCAAGATGCTCTCACAATGCCGCCTCATTGTGACTGTCAGCAGTGTATGTAATGTCTACTTACTGAGGGGTTGGTACTTACTGAGGTGATACGGTCTAGAGCTCAGGCCTGAGTAGGGGTGGAGCGGGGGGGTAAGTGTGTGATGGGGAGGTGGGCAGATAGAGGAGGAGGAGGAAGAGGAAGGGGAGGAGGGAGCATGGTGGCGTCTGTATGAATGGAGCAAAGCCTGGTGCCTCAGCGTGCTTCTGGGTAAAAGGTGGTGCTGGCGTCCTGGTTGGCCGATCAGTCAATCAATCAATCAATCGGTCGGTTGGGCGATAGGAGGAGGAGGGAGGAAAGTGGAGAGCGGGTGCTCGCGTTATTGTCGTTTTCAATTTTGACTTGAAACAGAGAGAAATGTTTCGGCCACTGCGTTCTCCGACAAGGAGAGCCGTCCCCTTACATAGAGAGGGTGGACGAGTGTCATGGGGTTCGTTCAGCTTGGTGAAACGATGCACGAGACTTGTCAAAGTGTAGCAAACTATCTCTATACATTGGATATGTCGTAATTAACTCTCTGTTATCTGAGCTTCAAGGAACAACAGATTATCAAAGGACAAAAACTTCTGCAGCCTTAATTCTGATAAAAAAAAAAAGTATTTTAGATGAAGGTTCCTTGACAGTTATTATGCATCAATGTATAACTTTAACTTCAAGTCTTATCCACCGTATCACCTTGCTGAATTCACTGCAGACGTAATGAATGTGGGTTCACAAGGACGCACCAGCACACTGGAGGGTGGGAGCCACGCATGTGAGAGCCACGTCGGCCCCGTCATGTGCATGTCTGCTTGTGTGTGTTAGACCAGCATACATGCAATACTGTTGTATAGGTCAAAGGTTAGGAGTGGGGAGGGTCAAGCTGTCCGGCATGGAACAGGATGGCACACAAACACTCTAACCCCGACAGACACACACACACGCGCGCGCACACACAAATGCACGTTCACGGGAAAAAGAACGAGTTGTCCTACCTTTAATCTGCCGGCGGATCTTTGTGAGGTCGGTCATCCATTTGAGGACTTTGGGGTTAGCTGCCTTGTCTCCATGCGAGGGCTGCAGAGAGAAGAGGAGGAGAGAGTCATGACACTGATGCAGAACACACATTTAAGCTGATGTTTTTATAGAAAGAGACGTAGTTCACGGATAAAGAGGAGGAGAGGGACGGGAAGAGAAAAGAAGAGTCAGTTAAAGTAGGGAGGAGGAGCAGGAGGATGAAGGTTGACACTACTTTTCTAGTTGTACCTTATAGTTCCTTTCTTTCTCAAATTGCTCTTCAAACTGCTTAATTTTCTTCTTCAGGTGCTGCAGCTTCTTGGTGAGTTGGTGAGTCATTGAATCGCCGCCTCTCATTGCCTCTTTAGAGCCGAACGATGCTCGTCGCGGCCTGGCGAGACAGAAGATACATGAAGATGAATGAACTGTCAAGCATCTAGCTGACATGTAACATGTAGCGCAGCGCCTCATCGCACCTCTGTGCTTTGGTGGGAGAGGTGGCTTCTGGGTCTTGCTGGAGGAATCGCTGGGCACCTCCAAAGTCGAGAAAGCGCCGTGCCAGGAGGTGAGGGTGGGAGCGGGAGGAGGAGGGGGAGGCTTCCTGCCCTCCCTCTCCCACGTCCTCCTCGCCGTCCTCCTCCAGGAGCAGTGGTGGGAGAGCAACCATGCGACCGGCCAGCGGGGAGAGCTGAGCCTCTCCACTCTCACTGTCGTCCTGCCAGGATTTGAAAGCGGGGATGGGGTCTGGAGAGAGGAGGAGACAAAGAGTGGAGCGAGTCAGAGCAAGTTAACAGAGTTTAGAAAAGGAGGGAGAGAAAAGGCAAAATTAATGTATTACACACGAGGCACATATCGATAAATGCCACTGAAAAGCTGGGACAAATACAACACCACATTCATTTTCTTCGTCGATACTCTGCTGAGTCACTTGTTACCTGATTAACAGTGGCTTGACAATCAGCACTTTGCTAATGAGCTGAGTCATAGGGGGGAAAGGGGAAGGAGGGGCCATGGCGATAACAAGACAGGGTGAGAAACAGAAGATTAGAGTCAGGGGGAAAGTGTTTAGGGAGCGTGGAAGGTGTCCTGATCAATCCACCCAGTGACCCTTTTGCACGAGGTAAGGGTAAAGATGAGAGGGAGAAAAAGAGTCCACCAGCTGTGTTAGAAGAGTGTTTCCCATGTAAGGATGCATTCATGAGCAGCATAATGCAAGCACAGCTTTAAATGTGAGAATATATTAATAACGTTTCCAAAACCAACAAGCAACCACCATTAATAATAGAGCATGCTCTGATTGATCGGCCATCCATCGGCTGACATTGGTTCTCGAGAGTCTGATCAGTGTCCCCTATAGAGGCAGATCAGAAGACACAAACACACTGAGACATTGGCTCTTTGTGCCATGAATATGGCTCCACCAGGGTTGTAATGGTGCGTCTCTAAGCCCCTTTTTGCACAGCCTGTTCACGGCGGGACTGTGATTGGTGATCGGTGGTCCTGATTGGGGCACCCTTATAAGAAATGAATGAGAAAGGATGAAAGGAAGGTTAGGTAGGCTGGTGGATGGGCGGGAAGACATGAAACAACTTACCGTGGCCTTCTTTTTGCAGATGCATACATGAGAAGTCTATGGGAGGGAGGTGGGAGGGGGGTGACGCTGTTTGGATGGAAGGAGCACAAGAGGGAGGAAGGAGAGGAGAAGAAGAAGAAAGAGAAGAAGAAAGAGAGAGACAGCAGAGACGAGGAGCAGTGAGGTCAATCATTCATAACAACTTCACTCTCCAACTTTCATTCAGTCGATGGAGTTTTCCCTGAGTCATGTTATATGTTAAACAGAATTGTGGATGACAACCGACAAAGTTTCATGGTAACAAACTGAGTGATGCAATTTGGTGAAATCATTGAGATTTTTGGGAGACACATATTAAATTTTTTTTATGCCCTCAAGTAAATTTTGGAAGATAATCTGAGAACAGAAAGGACATGTGATATTGACGTACAAGTACTTGTAACCACTTTAATGCAAAGTAACTTTGTTTTCTGGTAAATGCAGTAAAAAATTTCCCTGATACAAGTACAAGTACTGTAAAATTCACTTTAACTTGAGTAAATGTACATGATTAATTTGTCACGTGATTTCACATGTAATTTGAGAGCTTTTTAAGACAACATTAGTGAATATAAATAACTTTTAATCATAAACGTTATGGACAAATTTGACAGAATAACTGCTTTTCGCCCAACAGTGAGAAATAATTCTTTGGAACCACGTTTGACTTTCATCAAAAACAGGTGTTTCTTTGGATTCAGTGTTTTGCAGATTTATTCTGAAATAAATCCCATCAAAATAGAGAACCATGACAAAGGTCTGTTTCACTGTGCAACGTTTCCTTCTCTATTACAATGACGTTGATGCTGTATCTACCTTCCCATTGGTTGTCAGGGAAGAGTTGAAGGTGGGGGTTGTGGCCAGAGTTTGGTTGGCATGGTGACAGGTGGTTCCTGTTGGTTTTGCTGGTGTTGGCGTTCTGATCACAGCGACATGAACCTGAATCCTGGAGGAAGAGAATGAGAAACAAGTCAGGGAATGAAGGAAACAATTCAAGATGAAGGTACAAAAGTACGGAGGCAGAAAGAGAAAATAATTAAAAGCAAACAAAGGAAGACAAGTCAAGTGTAACATGAACTTGAAAAAAATCTAAAATGTCTCTTTGTTGCTTGTAATTCAACTCAAAGTGCTCCTCTGGAAAACCATTAACACAGAAAGCATTTTAGTGCAAATAAACTCACAGTCTGCTCCATGTTGTCACACAGTTGATTGTCCTGCCTGAAAACAGAGATAAGAAACATAAGACTCCATAAAAACTAACTATGAATACAAGTGTAGTGTACAAAATAATCCTAATATTTTCCAGAATTGTAATTTTGAAGGGACATACTGTTTAGATATTTCTGCTCAGATATTTTAGCTATCTAAAAACATGGGTCTTCAACATTTGAAGGAATATGATGCTCTTATGGTTGGAAAATCACAATTTTTAATTAAACTCATGGGCGTGTCTATCGATTTGTTTTATCCTTCCGATCATCTTTTACCCAATTTTCCTGAATAGGTGTGAAACAGCATCAAAGCATTGGCTGCCTGAACCAATTGTACCATTTAATTCTGCAGGGCATAGCAACCACAGTACGTTAACTGTGCTTGGTAACAATCAGAAGCTGGAGGCATGATACAGTATGACGTGTAAAATAATACGAGCATGTGATGTGAATTAATACGCGTTATGTCTGAGAGTGAGACCGAGATAAATGAAAGTCTGTTTCAGCGTAAAAATGAGCTTGGGATGAGACTGCATGTCGAATGATTTGTAAATTTGAAGTGTCAAGTGATCAGTGCAAGATAACATCACTGCACATTACAGAAACATGTGGATTCACTGGCTTGGATTACAGTAGCACACACATCTACACAAGCTGGGGGTTGCCTGCACACAAAGCTTCATTTGTTACACTCTGAGGACTAGTCTATATATATTTTTCTTTTCTTTATTGCTTTAGATCTTAGAAACCCCTCTTTACAAATAGTTGTTATTTTGTACAAAGGGATTGAAAAAACAATACAGCAGTACAATGGTTGAACCAGACTGACGACTGAGCAGGCAGAGAGAGAGACAAAGATCCCTGAGGAAGAGCTGAAGGAGAATAGAAGAAACCATTGGGAAAAGAAACTGGAAGCTTAGCATCAACATGTGTGCAGATTTAAATAGGAACCAGTTCCTGTCTCAGTGTCAAGTGCACGATAATGCCAATAACACGCTGAAACATTAACAGGGGTGTTGCTTAATCAAAGTTATTCTTAAAACATAGACAATAGAAATAGAAGGTTAGTGTAGGGTTATCACTAATTCTTCATCTTTTGGGGCCAAAAAGATTTCAAATGTGATTGATGCATTTAATGCCTGAGTTATATTCTTTTTTCTCCAATAATATATTTATTATCAAATGAAAGAAGAAAAACATCAATATAAAAGTTGACCCCAACCTTTGAGCGGAAGTATATCTACCTCATCCACATGTCAAATGCTTGATCCCTTGATATGCTGGTATTTATACGTTGATCTCACTCTGAAAACTTTGCTAGTATATTCTTCATATAAACTGGCTACGACTTAACTCAATAACTAAAAACAAAACGGCCAATCCACCCAGCTCACCTGGCAGTGTTGATGTTGTTCTCAGCATCTCTGACAGCCTCTGCATCCAGGTCCATTCCAGAGCTCTCCTCCAGGGCGGCGCCAGAGTCCAATAAATCCTGGGGAGAACAATTATAGTTAAAGAGTTAAAGATTAGTTTGGTTGTTATTAAGAAAGGGAAATCAGAGGTTTAAGAGCAGAGCAACAGACATGAATGACAGAAAATAGAATTTAATAGGAATCACATATACATATAATCACAATACACAATCAAACAGGTGCATCCCTACTCTTTGAAACCACGCCATCAGGTTTCATTTCCTTCAAGCATTAGGGAACACATGATTTTTGAGCTTTGCCTTGAATGGTAGAAATCCAGCAAAAATAAATATTCAAATGAGCCACCTGCACATTACCGTTCACCACAATGGCCAAGGAACCAATGAGCCAATTCTCAACATAAAAACAAAGGTGTTGGTGGCACGACTGAATGAATGAGTTGTAGTTAAGAGGATGATGATGACTGTCCATACATGACATGCTCTACATTAAACACTTGTGGTACTAGTTACTTGAGGGGGGTTGAGGATTTGATTTCTACTGTGACTCTCGCTGAAATAAAATATATAATCACACATTACTGAAGTAGCAAACATTTGTGGCCCCAAAAAATTGTATAATGCAGAGTCCAGAGTTTGTGGTGCACTTGAAGCTACTCCACAAATTCACAGATTTTCAGCCTTGTTCCTACCGATTCGGGTAAGACATTAGTGTGAAAACACCTACCAGTGTTCTCTGTGTCCCTGGGCAGCAGGGTGAAAATCTTCCTAATTCCAGTGAAACACTTGCTACACAGAAGAACTACAGAGTAATACTTTAGCCATAGTCACTCAGAGAGAGCGAGGCTGCGGCTGCACTACGGAGGATATCGCCGGCGGGGACCCTCCACAATCCGAGCTGCCCAGAGCAAACACCCACTGGTGGAGCCTTTGCTCAAATTTCCCTCTGATGCCAACAAAAACAAAATGCTTCTGCTGTAATGAATGTCAGCGTGGGCAGTTTTTGTTGGAAGTTGTCGCTGACTGTGTATTAAGGACGCATTGCGGCCAAAACAGAGTTGCTGATTGTTGGTACAGTAGTCAGACAGACTAACCAAGATGTGTTTGATGAATTTAATTAAGTTTCTGTCCAGTTTGAATGAGGAGTGTTTTACAATGAGAATTAAGTTCATTCTATGTTTTGGTAAAAATTGACATTTTCTGTGCAGGTAATATAATATTTTCTTCACATTAATTCACATAAAAGGTGGCTTATTTAAAAATTAAACTTGTATATGAATGAGGACAATGTTAAAGATGTTTCTCACTCCCTCTTTCACACTGCGCCTATTTTTAAGTATGTTTTGCCTCATATCATTCCCTCGTGACTATAAGTTAATAAGAATAATACACAGCCTCAATGTCTACGTTTATTCGTTAGTCTGTGTGTAAATCTGTAAAACAGGTCTGTTGTTGTCTCTTCTCGCTACTCCGGCAGAATTCCAGCTATTGCAGCAAACGCAACAGAACAAAGATGGACTGTGCTGATAATATCAAACAGTCAGCCTTGGAATGAACTGAAAGACTGAGACAGGAAGAAGGTTATCTATGGGAAATATGCTGCCAGCCCACACAGCAAATAGTTGGGGTCTGTGTATTGTCTATGAATGTTTTTTGAAGGACATTTCCACTGTGTGTGTGTGTGTGTGTGTGTGTGTGTGTGTGTGTGTGTGTGTGTGTGTAAGAGAGAGAGAAAGAGCAAGAGAAACATGGATGATTCTGTGCTGTTATTCAGATGTGTGTGTTTGTTTTTTAGGCTGGAAGCTAAAACACTGACCGTGTCTTTGAGTGTAGATGTAGTGAGTATGAATGTGTGTGTGTGTGTGTGCGTGTGTGTGTCTCCAACAAACCTGTGTGTCTTTCTGGCTTTGTTGTATGTGTTGCTCGGATTGCGTGAGTGGGGTCTCCCCTTCTGTGTCGCAGGGACTGTCCTCAGGGTCAGTTTGTTGCTCCTCGTCTCCATGGCAACCATGGTCTGCAGGCTCACTGGGACTCACCCTTGAAAACAAACCAAGAAAAGTGAATAAAACAAGAACTTAAAACTCCCACAACTGGGCCTCTGCTGTGGTAGTGCATGCTAACTAATTGCAGTATGCAGAGTCAAACCCGCGGACATGTTTGGACTTGGAGGTGACTGACCACTGAACAGCTGCTCCCCTAAATCTGTAGAGTTTGCTAATTAACATCACAGCTGTCAACACGCTCAGTGGCAACCTGAGCCATCTGGCTGGCTCTGTGTCTTTGTACATATGTTCACTATGGCAAATATGTTTCTTTAAAGTCATCCGATGTCTTATGACCACTGAGGAATCTGTGGAAAGCATGTTTCTAGCAGCAGGTGCTTGGAGGGGGAAAAGCAGAACACAACAGCTTGTTTCTACTTCGGTGTGAATGTGTTCTTATACTTCATCTTCGAGTATAAGTGGTGTACCGCATATATGTGAATGTGTGCGTATGGACTCTCACCCTTGGCTGTCATAGTTGCTGAGGTCTTGGTCGATGGAGGTTTTCAGCTCAAAGAAGTGATGCTCCACCGCAGCCCTGATGGTTCGCTGGATTATCCTGTGAAAACACGAAAAAACACATCATTTATCAAGCTTTATACATGTTTTCACACTTTTTTGCTTGGCGTGATGATGCACAAAGTTCTGTCAAACCCTGAAATTTTATATGTTGTTTCACAAGTTCTTCTTTGAGACTTTTCAACTTAGTCAAGAAGTTAGTTATGAATTAGCTGCAGTCTGTGTTTAAAACCGTGTTAAATACTGATTAACAATGTTTTCTCCACTAGAATGAGTTTAGTTCAACTGTAATGAGGGTAAAGTAGCAGCTCAGTTCCCCAGTGATAGTGTCTACACAGGGCCAAAGCCAAAATGTTTATCTGGCTTTATTATCTACTTTGGATAAAATCCTGTGATCAGGTTTTCTCTGTTCTCTGGGACTAAATCTCAACACAGCCAATACAAATGTCCACATGAATCCACATGAATTAAGTCTCCAACATCAACTCTTGTTTCAATTTAACAGCTATGACCACAATGAGAGCACAAATACTGCATGTTGTCTTCAACCTGTGGTGGATCGCATATATAAAAATCTGATTTCGTCATTCCTGGAAAATGACAAATTATAGATATTTTTTTCTGCCAGTACATTGCATGTTTAAGTGTATTGTAACATAAAACAAACTAACAAGAACCCCAAACTTAAAATAAACTGCATTATGTGAAATATTATGTAATCCTTTGAATAATCTTATGTCCTCCAAGTGATCAGAATATCATCTTAATGTTTTAACAGTGAATAACTGCTGTGTAAACTGCTTAATATAGCTAATGTCTCTGTTCTAGAAATAGAGTTCAATGATGTGTCCAATTATTGAATTGTCTCTATATGAGATTTATTAATGCGCTCTTTTCTTCAGTTATACTGAATCCAGTAAGCTTAGTGCATTTTTCACCCATTAAATTAAGACCTTGGTTTTCAGAATAAGGTTAAGCAGTCCCTGGAACCACATGTAAACCGCCTCACATAATCCTTACTGTCATCATCAGCCGAGTATAATGAATAGAAAGACCTCAGCTAATCAATTGACAGCTGGAGCTCTGAATGACAAAGTGATGCGTTTACCTCCATGAAAAAACCTGAAAAAAAAAGTTTCTGGCAGTGATAAACACAGTAAGAGATATAAGGTGAATAATGAATCAAAAATGTTTTAGAGCCTTATAATCACTGACATGGTGTCTTTGCCATTCTGGCCTCTTAAACAAGTCCTTATTAAGTCAAAAACCAGGTCCAGTTATAAAAGGATTAATAATGCTTAAACTAGAAGCCAGACAGGACGTTACACTCTATAAAAGGTAACAGCAGCAGTCACACTCTGACCTCTTCCACACTAAGGTGATGGTTGATCTACAGGCTCGACTGGGATTTTATTGAACACGGCCGCATGTGTGTGATCATTAAGTACTCATGTAGCTTTGTTTTGTTCTCCAACTCAGACAGCACTAGAGGTTGAAGAAAGAGGTGAGGAAGAAAATACTAAATGAGGACAGCACCCAGCTCTCCACAACACTGCTACTGATGGATCACCCTTCCATCATCTACAGCATCTACTTATACTTATGTTCCCCCAAATCATTTTTTTTATATAAATTAACATTAACCATCTCTCCTCTTGAATCATGGCAAGGTAATATCACACTATATATTTACGCCAACAAAGTTAGACAGTTGGCACTAGAACATAACAGTCTAGTCTATCTATTGCCATTTAAGGTAGAACTCATAACAGCTGAGTTGAGGTCAGATGAAAGTGCGTGAGTTGAGTATATATCAGCAAGAAGAACTGTACAAACATTTCTCTGGACTACGAGCCCACCTTTGCCTGTAGCAGAAACTCAACCTCTAACTGTAGGAAGCTCTACTAATAATAACTATCCATCACACACATGAACACATAAGCAGTAAAAGGTGATGTGCTTGCAGCCTTTTCTTTTCCACACACGCACGTCCAACAGAAGCACCTTGTGTTTTTGCTGCTGTCGTCTAAATTTGGTCTAAATCCTTTCATACTTCCCAACAGAGGAGAGTCCTCTTAACACATCCTGGTAGCCAGAGGAAAGTGAAGACATTAATCACAATCAGAGACACAAGACGCTCTATGCAACCGAGGCCCTGCTGCTATCTAATGGATTTCTGGAAATTTGCAAGCAGTGAATGTACTCACATGACACACAGAAGATGAACAAACTACTGGAGAATAAATCAAGTGACACGTTTCCCCTACTGGCCAGAAAGATGATTGTATTTGTAAGTTATTATGAAGTATTCTTCATTATTGGTAGCTTTATTCCTAAAGTATTATGGTCAACAAGCATCCCATCACCCATCGGAGCCTGGGTGCATCATATTACACTTTAAATTTACTACAATTTTAAATTACAATTTTGTTGTTCAGTCGGTCCAGCCATTTGCTATGTTTAGATGCTTATTTATGTCATCAGCTGCTTGCTTTTTAAAATTTAATTTTGCACGTTTGTGTTCCCTCCTGAAGAAGAAATATGTTAGAGCTGAAACAATTTAAAAATCAATAAGTCAACGTCAATATTAATCAGCAACTACTTGATAACTGATTAATCAGATAAGTGATTCAAAAAAGCTAATTGCCCCCTACTTTCAGCTGTTAATATTTGACTCTTTTCTTTGGCTTGTGATAGTAAGTTGAATATGTTTGTGTTTTAGTGCCACAGTCAGACAACATGTCACATTGGGAATTTGAATATAGTGAAGCATTTTACACACTTTTCTGTGATTTCATATGATGCAGATGTCAATAAAGAAAATGGTCAAATTGAACATGAGGATTTTGGCAGCTATCGTGTTATTGATGAATTGAATTAAGACTAGTGATTTTTTGGTTTGGGCGAGTTATTCCTGAGACATTTATATGCCCTGAAGCCTTCAGGTCTCACATTAATCTATAGCACCATAGAAAATGATTATGATCCGAGTCCGTGTCATGCAGGCCAAGGCCTGACAGTCATGTGATAGCAGAGTTCACGTCCTTGGGGCTCTAAAAGTACCGAGCCATGCAAAATGCTTTAGTTTAGCTTCATAATCAAAACACAAGGCTGGCTTTCCTCTTTATCACTTTCTCTTAACCTCTTTCCTTTCTCCTAACTCCACCTCTAACACTGCACCTCTTCTGTCTTTATTCCTGTTATTTTTCCTGGAAAACGTTACTCCCTCGCCAAACTTCAATTAACCTGGTTGTCTCTCTCTTACCCCTTGTTTACAGTTTTTCTGTAATACTTTTACATTTGCAGGATTGCTGCTTGCGTTTTTTTTTTTCCCTTTCTTTCCTTTTTACAGCTAGGTGCACATGAAATTACTTTCTTAACGTAGCTGGAATTTTCAGTGCATACGTGTAGGTCCCTAGAGTGTGTGTACATAAGGAAGTGCCTACATACGTTATCGTAAGTGGATAAATTGCCAGGTGTGTGTGTGTGTAAGTGTACTTACTCAGCAGAGTCAGAAGGCAGGATGGATATAGGGGAGAGGTGGGAGCTGTAGAGAGAGAGAGGGGGGGACAACATGGTCAGAACATCACGTACTCCTCGACTCCCTTCCCATACTGACATCAAATGACCTCGGAGGGTGTCGGTGAGAGTCAAAACAGGGAATAAAAGAATGACAATAACCGCAGACACCATTTGTGCAGCGATCAAGCGCTGATAAAATAAAAATTAAATGCAGAATAAAGTGTGGAAATTAGCATGAGTTCACGTTCTCTCTGCCTTTGTCTCCCAATCTAAGATCCCTTGTGCCAAATTACAATCTCAAGAAATGCACCAAACACACACCCACACACAAATACACAAAAGTTTTAGCCACTTGCACCACTCTGGATTGGCAAATTGTTATTTAGGCTACAGAGCTCTGCTAGAAGTGTGTTTGTGTGTCATGAAACAGGGATTTAGTAGCCTGCCACTGGCCTTTATATAACACTCCTACACACACACACACACACACACACACACACACAATGCATGTGAGATGCACCCATGTACTTGGGCATTATGTGAACAACCGTGTGGAATGTGTGTGCGTGTGCTCATCTCATTAAAAGCAGCAGCAGCTGACGTTATGCAACCTTTTTGTGTGGATGTATGTTGACCCTTTAACACAAGCACACAGACACTTAATGCAGAAGGAAGTCCTCAGGCAGATCGATACAGACTGAATTATAAATAGCAGATAGGAAACAATGTCCTCCATATTCTGTCTCCATATTTTTCTTCTCATCCCTCCCTCATTTCTCGACTCCAACCCTCTTTTTCTGCCCTCTCATTATTATTTTTCATATCATATCCACCCTTTGCTTATCTTTCTCCACAGTGTTTCATTCCTCTTTAGTCTCCTCCCTCAATTCTTACTGACTGTGAACTTAACAAGCACCTCACAGGCCTTTCTGACGCTGTAACCTTGATCACGAATGTGTGCATGAGACAGATACAAAATAAAGTGCTGTGGAGATCAAACAACCCAGTCTGCCAAAACAGATTCTTTTTCACTGTTTCCTTGACTTCCCTAGTTGACCTAATAAATAATTGGATCTAGCTTCTGACTTTGTGTAAGGCCAACATGTGTTTTAATCTATACGTATATGACTGTCTCCTCCTCCTGTTAGTCAGCATAGAGCACTGCCCTTTAAAAAGAAAAAGCGTAGGCTCTTACAGCAGTGACTGTCCCTTCGGAGCACTGATAACATCTGACAGCTCAGGCCCTCCTGCTGAGTTGTACCCTGAGGGACCGCGTTGGGTGACTGCAGCACTAACAATAGATTCTTGATAGGGTCCCTCAAGCACATGACATAATCTCCATGTGCCTTAAGTAGCAAAGATAATATCAGATCCTACACCATTTTGCCCCTGAAGAGCTAAAATCGCTGTTGTGGCCTTCAGGGTGTTCCTGCCCTCGTCGAGCTCACAAAGCAGCAGCAGAGATAACATTTCTGACAGCGTCAGTTGTGCCTCAAAGGATTATACGTGACACTCTTTTTAGGGGCCCTTTTGGGCTTCCCTTCCCGGATGTCATAAAGGCCAGATAGGACTAGTATTCTCGTCCCCTGGTGTAGTTGAAAGTGGTTTTGAACGTTTCCTTTACTTAGCCTTCATACTAAAAAACATGCTTTCATTCAAATCACTTTTGGTTCAGGTACATGACAGATTGCAGAGGACAACACATCAGTCTATATTTGTGTTTTTGTCCATTACACACTGTATCTCACACACCATTCATTATTTTTGTACTGAAGTAAAATATGAATTTTTGGTTTTATGGATTAACAATATTATTATTATTAACTGTTACTTTTTCTAAAAGATAGTAAAAAAACATTAAGGTGAAAGAAACTGAATACATATGCAGGAAAAATGACAAGGTTGCTTTTGCTCTTTTTAAGCAACTGCTTAAACAACAGCAACAGCCCCGGAAAATCTTATTTTGTTGACCTCCAGTCGTTCCAACTTTTGAAGATTTGGTGTCAAAGAGAAGAGCATAGCACCTACTGTTTTTGGCAATAGTTTGGATGTACATAAAAAATAAATGCCAAGCATTTTTTTGTTCAAAGTGCAAGCTATTATTTTAAGTTTCTTCTTAGCAAAATTCAATGAGTGAATTTAAGTTCCCTCTGGTAAGCAGTGACACAGTGTATATGTCTCGCACACATGTTTACTGCTGACAATGTGTAGTTGCCATATGTCATATCTAGATTAAAGGTAGGTGCACAAAAAAACTGATCTATGTGGGATTTGTATCTGTTGCAGCTGACACATTTAAGAAACCCCGAACAACAATGTGTCTCAGACATGTCAAAGTATTTGTTTGTGTTGATTTTGGAGTACAACAACAGAGCACATGTTGTGGGAGGAGGGCTTGGCTTTGAAAAGTGGTCAGATTAGATCAGCTCCTGTACTACAGACATGACTCAGTAGTAGAGATTAGACCTTGATAACAGCTTCAAGAGTTTAGCTAGCTGTTTGTTGGCAGTGATACTGTAAAACCTTTTAAAGTGACCTATTTACAGAGTCACGTTGTCTCTGATAAAGTATCAGAAGAAGAAAAAACTGCTCCGTTTGGTTTCAAATTTGATTAAGTAGTAATGAATGATCCTATTTTTCCTCCACTTTTATCTGAGAGCTGCCCAATAACATTGGTTTGATTCAAAATTAGATTAAAACACATTACTAAGTATGATTTATTGTTATTATTTAGGTATTTTGATGACACTAACGGCTTTGTCAACTACGTACATCCTAAAGGCATCTGAGGTGAGTGAAGGAATGAAATGAATTCTTGCCAGATTCAATCAGATCCAATCAGGTTAATCTGCAGTCTGCTAACGAGATCCTTCAGCATAAACACAGCAGGAAAATCTCTGGTGGCAGATAACTGCTTTAGGAGGCCGGCGTGCATCGCCTCAGGGCTGAGTAATGCACTTGTGATTCGATTTAAAGTTAATTTTAACACAATATTACAACTATATTGCATCTATCCTTCTAACCTGTGTTTTTCATATTTCTGTACCTGGAAATATTGATTTCACTGTTACGTTAACAATGCAGTTATGGCTCATGTTTTTACTTATTAACGTAAAATGCTTGTCAAGGTAGAAATACAGGATGCAAGGATCCATTCTTCCATCCATTGGAGTCTGACAACCTGCACAATTTAATTTTAAAAGACTGGTGACTGCATGTTTTCACTGGGAATGAAACGTTGGGGATTTGTGCAAAACTAATAAGAACTTTGTTTGTACTGCACAAATCTTACTTCCAGAAGTAAATCATATTAGACCACATATCATATTGTAATCTAGCATTTTGGACCAGCAGAAGGTCTGTGAGCTTCATAAATTTGTCAATAAATACATGGTTAGCCCTGCTGTTGATATCATGCAGCACAATGTAGAGACTCAGAAATGTAGCTTATATTCTTATATACTCTTTTCCAAGGTTCAGTTCTTATTTTCACTATGACCCAATATTTAACAATGCATGGTTCAGTCCAGCTTTCACAGTATATATATATATACACACACACACACACTCATACAATGCGTATCACATATTTAGGCCAGGACTCTCAGTTCGACACCATATTTACTGCGGAGCTGAAACCCTGTGCTGTGATGTTAGTGGCCCCATCTCAGCCCACTTGCCTTCTGTATTACATTGACAAAAATGTCAACAGAGGTACTTTGTGTTGTCAGTGCAGATGGCAACAAGGAAAAGGAGTTATGAAGGGTGTCCTTGTATTACATGTTAGACATTACTCTTGTGGCTTGATATAAAGGAATCAGTGTGTGTGTGTGTGTGTGTGTGTGTGTGTGTGTGTGTGTGTGTGTGAGAGAGAGGTGAGTTCGAGGTTAGTTGTGATTCTACGGAGGTGCTGTTGTCAGCAAACCTGACTCTGCTCTGTTCTAGCTCGGAGGTCTGACAGACTGCTGCAGTCTACACATCCACATAAATTCATACACACACTGTGTATCAGCAAGCCCGGGGCACTGATAACCTACTTCAATCATACACACACTTTGTGTCTTTTAGCGTTCCCGACACACACACATTCATACACAGAGCCTTACTACAGATGTATGCATTCAAACAACTCAAACCATTACTGGGTCCAAGATTTAAGAGCCATGTTTGACTTTCTGCTCATTTGTTTGTTTCCATCAGTTGATTTGCACAATAAAAGACCAGTGCAGCTCTCCTACCTTCACTCCCCCTAATTAGCCCACATTTGGCCAAAAGAATGCTCCATTTTGTTTAGTTGGCTCAACAAATCCTTCACACTCACTCCTTCAATTCATCATTCATCTTGCAGAAGAAGAACGGCAACTAACTATTATTTTCATTATCAATTAATCTGCAAATTATTTTCCATTGATGGACATCATTTTAAATCTGTTATGTGCTCATACACTTCTTGGAAAGGAGTCATTCAGCATAAAAATGACTAATCAATAAAAGAGATCCTAGCTAACTAAGGCCAAAAAGACTAATTAGTCCACTGATCCACTAAAAGGAGGAAGCTTCACATATTTCAAGCAATAACTAATCAAAACAAATATCCTTATTCTCCAGTGTGTCAGTTTCCTGTTTTTCTCTGTTTTATGTCAACGGAAATATCTTTGGCTTTTGGACAGTTGGTCGATGTAACAAGACACATCACCGTGGATTCTGAGAAATTGTTATTTTTAGACATGTATTAAAGAATCAAGAAAATAACTAGCAATCGATAATGAAAATAATCTTTCGTTGCGGTTCTAAGTAAATCTTTACATTTGAGAAAAAATTAACCACTAGTTTCAAAGTCTTCTTCTCTAATTGACACAAATTGAGCAAATGTTCTTCAGGAATATTATTCAAATTGATTGCTTCTTCAGGTACTTTGGTACTCAATAATGTTAATAATAATAATAATAATACATATGACTTAAATAGCACTTTTTTTTGGTACTCAAAGACACTTTTCATTCGATAAGAACATAGAAAATGCCAACAAACTCCTCCAATCATGATTGCACCTACTCACATGCCTCAGATTTAAATTGCTCAACACCATATCAGCTGTTAGGTAATGCCATGACTCGATCTTCTGCTCGGTTTCTATTCCTGTAGGAGGAACGACATACTTCTTCTCGTCTCTCTATTCTCATTCACCTCTGCCTGGTAACAAAACAATGACCAAGAAAACACAATCTAATCTCATTTCCCTCCATTCTTCCATTCATAATAAAACAACATTACATCACTTAAAATGAAGGTTTCCAATAATTCATTCACAAGTTGGTACATTATTGTAACTTTCTCCTTTTATATTTTTGTTAATTAATTCACTTTCATCCAATTACATACCCTTTCATAATACCACATATTATTGCTTCCACCTCCATCCATTCATCCATCCATCCAATCATTTATTCCAGCCAGACAAGAGTTACATAACCCTGATGTTTACCTCTGCAGCAGAATATCACAGGCCATTATCATCTTCCCAGCTGTGTTTCCTTCACTGCGATCGGTTCTTTTTGTTTTCTCTCAGCCTGAATGTGTTTTCAGTGTGAAGGCTGTCTCGTCTGTTTGGCAGGCTGTTTGTCTGTTTCTCTGTTGTGTCTTCTTCTTCTTCAGAGCTAACACGCACTGTAGGTTATTGAAGTCCAGTCTGTTGTTTTATTTTTCCAATGCTGCAGAGAAGTCAGCTTGACTTTTAACCAAACTCAGCACGATTTCCGTCTGTTTCTTCTTTTTGCCTGCTAACAACTTGACACATCCTCTGCAGGAGCAGTATCCAGCTGTTTAAACTCTCAGCCTCTCTTTCAGATTTCTCCTTTTTCCGTACCGGGTCGATCCGCGGGTCGGTCGTATCCAGTGGTTCGATTATCCCAGCTGAGATCTTGGAGGTGTGATCGTCAGTACCAGCAGGTTAAGCAGCATAGTCAGGGTATCGCCTGGGTGCATTCTGTGGTGTCCTCTGAACCGGTGTGTATGTGCGAGGTTGTTTCAGTCTGCACTGTCTGTAGAAGTGCTGCAGTAAACATCCAGACCTTTGCTCAAATATATGAGCTTCTGATGTAACCAGGCAACAACCCCCAGGAGGACCAATGGGACGGGACCGGCTGAAGTTAGGAGCCAATAGTACAAAGGGAAGGACTTCAGCGAGCCAATCAAGAGTCAGAAAGGAGGAGGAGGAGGTTGGATTTTCTTTCGTCTACTCAGTGGTGATTATAAACTCAGCAGTTATTAAAGCCACACCAGTGGGGCTGTGTAATGGTGAGCACAGACACAAAGCACAAGTACATAATCACAGAAGCACACATCTTAGTCTTTTATATCGCCCTATAGGAGCCTTTTGTAATGGTCGCGTTCAAACAAATAAAGGCGTCGTCACAGTTAACAAATTAGTGGTCACAAAGATATGCAGACGAGTGACAGTGACGCGACTCTGAGAGGAAAATATGAACACAAACAAAGGTGGGGAGGAAAGAATGAGGAAAACAGCACAGAGAAAGGAGGGAGAGATGGTATTCAAGTGTAATGAATGTGTTTCAAATGCACAAGTCACAGTTATCTGTGTCCACGCTGTATGCGTGATAATGTAGGGCATAAAGCACACTGATAGCCACGACTCAACCAAAGTAGGCTACTCACGCGTCACTCCCAAGGAAACTAGGTTAGGTTCTTTTTGTCCTCGTAATGTTTCTGTGTGCCAACCAGTGTGACTTCAGACAAACTTTGGTCAAATCAAAGTAAGAAAGGATATCATGCTGGTGATTATACAAGGTTTTACCATGCGCTAGAAAGGGAATGTCTACCAAAAAGGGCTTTGATAAAACAGTTTAGCAAAGCGACATCACAAAGAGAAGCAATAAAGACAAAGAATATGAACACGACAACCTGAAAATACATGACACCTAACGCGGTGTTTACAGCTGCTTCCAAAGGAGCTGCTCAGAACATTTTGCTTGGAGCAGCACAAGACAAGTCTGTTTAATCAGAAGAAATTATAACAGAATGCCATTTTAATATGTTTGGCATCTCATAGTAGGAGACACTACACCATCTGTAAGATACAGCTAGAGTGGCTTTGACGGCAGGGCTTAGTGGCATGGTGCCCACCAAACAACCAATCCAAATGCCTCAACCTGAAGTGAGGCATGATGTCGAAAAAATATTTGAACAGAGAACGCTCATAAGCAATACAATAAACTGTTGAGTAGAAGTCAATATCAGGAAAACAACCACACAATGGGTCTTCCTCCCAGCGAGATTTGGACGTACTTCAATTCGACACAATGTGGCTCTTGTTTAAATGTTACCAAAACAAATGACTACACAAACCAAATGACAGTGTTGTGTCATCTATGAATACAGTATTTAGGTTTCTAAGAAGGCGTGATCAGGAGCCACAGGGGGAAACGGGTACAATGTTCTGCTGATTGTTTCGTCTTTGAAAGATCAAACAGTAAGGCAGTTACTGCAAAAATGCACGATAAGGCGTCTTGGTATACTGTACAGCTCATTTGTGGAAACATTAACTATTCTTAGTCTGGTGTACTGTGAGCAATGCCTGTTGCTAAGCGGAAATTGATAAGTTGACAGAAAATGTATCGCCAACAATTGTGATGATTGATTTATGTTGTCATTTATCAAAACAGAACCTTTTAAAAGCCCCAGTGACTTTAATGCGAGCATTTGCTGCTTTTACCCATTTTCACTGTAAATAAAAAGACAGGAAAAACACACCCTGTGGTATAAGGTGTGTTTGAGAGTGACTAATCTGTAAAATACCCTAGTCCCAGACTTCCTTTAATAGTTCATCCATCCATTATTGATCACCGCTTATCCTGTTAAGGGTGTGCGTCACACATTCTAAACTCATCAAAAACATTCTACATTCCTCATGGAAATAAAGTATAAACGTTATCCAACTTTGGTCTTTAATCATCAACAAGTTCAGTGTCAATTTGTCCTTAAAGCCAAACCTCTAATCTCAAACTTTAACACTATCTCATGTGACGAACTCTGCGGAACTACAGTGTCAATGTGTTGACAAAACGAAGCTTCAGCAGCAGCATGTTGGCTGAAATCAAACTAAAATCTCTTTCTGTGATGATTTGGGGAAGTAAGTGCTCCTTAGAACGATATCACACTTAGTGAGTGGTGCTATCTAGGTCAGTTTGTATATCATATTACACATTGTGCCATGGGCAGGCGCCCAGGCCTCGACACAATCGGGAAGTGAAGGGTGAGGGAGGCGCGAAAAGGAGGGCACGCTATGAGACAAACTGAAGCAAAGTCAGGAAGAACTCCTTTATCTATCTGATTGAAATAAATACGAGGGGATCTTTTGAGTTTTAAGTGGACCATACAATGACTTCTCTCTCCAAAATGGACGAATACTGAAGTCATGGTTTCTTGTCTTTACTATAGACATGAAACGTATCTATGCACATGGCACTAAGGAAGGACATGGACCATTTTTGTGTTCAGAGACACTAAAAAATTAGATCAGCTTCCAAATAGCAATCATTTCTAACACAAGAACCAACCAAAATCCCATTATCCTCTCAGCCACTACTTTGGGGTTTGTACTAATATGCTAGGGTTTTAAAAAAACAACAACTACAAAACATAATTAAAGTTGAGCAAATTAAGGAAACATGCAGTGTATTTAATTGATTTCATTACATTTTTAAATCTATCATAAATTCAGTTTTGCACTGTGTGCTTATATATAAAAAATCACGGCAACAGGTGTGATCAATGAACTAGGTCAAAACACCAAAAGCTGATACAGCTGATACAGCTGATACTCCTGTGCTGTACTGACCTACATTCTGTGCTTGTGTCTATGTAAAGGTCATGCAGACATATTACGTTCAACATACATGCACTGCTTGGCCTGATTCAACACAGTGAGTACAGGAGTGAGGCGGTGAATCTGAATGTCTGCACTATGTCCAGAAGGCCAAAGGCCTCTTCAAACGTTTGTCAGTGTATACGAGTGGATGGCGTGCCTCTGCTCTCATAAATGTTTTTCTGTTTACATCGTACCGCTATGATTCACCAAGCATTCTTCCCACAATCTGACATGCATCACATTAATATTGTACAGTCTGACACAGATCTTGCATGGTGTGACATGCAATAAACGTGTAAGATCGTTTTTGTCAAGGAGCCTAAAGGCGCCTATGCAAACACACAGGGTTTCTATGTGTGCATGAATAATCAGGTGCTTCCCATGAAAAAAAAAAAAATGCACTTGACCTAAAAGAAAGGCGTGCACATGTATTTGTTTCTGGGTTTGTTTTGTGCAGAACTTTGTAGTGTCACAGTGGGATATAAATCATTTCCACAGCCACACAAAAATAACAGAAAGAAAACCTCATGAGGGGATTCACATAGAGAAGAAGACTGGTTATGTGCAACACAAGAGAGGACATACGTCAGTCAGTCATGCCAAGATGGTGCGATGCTTGTGACGTGAGCAGTGACTAGCAAGAATGAAGGCTCTAACTCTGGGACAACATTGGAGACGTGTGTTTTATAATGTGTTTAAATGCAGTCTTCTGGGTTGACGTTCTCTCTCCTGAGGTCTGATATTGCGTTTTTACCCAGACTGAAAATCAATAAATCGTTCACAAGTAGGGACACTTTCCAGTTCTTCTCCCCTCCCCTTGCTCCCTCACTGCCCTCCGATTCTCCCTTCCCTCCATTAATCCATCCCTCCCTCCAACTCCACCTCACCGAGGATAGGAGTGCATCCCAAGAGACTTCTTCCGGCCTGCAGGATATTTCAGCGGTCTCGTGAAAAATACTTTACACACACACACACACACACACACACACACACACACACACACACACACACACACACACACACACACACACACACACACACACACACACACACACACACACACACACACACACACACACACACACAGAGAGAGAGAGAGAGTATATGCAAAGTAGAGGATGAGCGAAGTAGTAACAGGAGAAGCAGAGAGAGAGATCAGAAGAGAAATACCAGGGATTATATATAGATTTGAAATGAGCAGGGGCTGTCAGCATGTAAGTGTGTGTGTGTTGGCTGTCAGAGTCTATAAAGGGAGCACTGCAACAGCCACAGAGGACAGACTTCCCTGTCTGTCAAGTGCCAGACAAACAACTCAGCCACAGTTAATGTTGAGTCACTAGACGGAACTTTTTCTCTATTTCAGAGCTGGTACAACCAGCTATGTGTCAGGGAAAACTGATGAAACACACGTGAAACAGTGAGCTGATCTTGAATCAGTCAAGGATTTTCAACAATGCATATACGCAGACTCATCAAAACCCTTAATACAGCTTTATTTCAGGTTTTAAATACTTAACTGTTTTTGAGACAATGCAAGTGGAAAACACTGCTGGAAGATAGACATTAAATTAAGGATAACTAATAATTACACAAATGTTGAAACATTTCCTCACGCAAAGAAACCAAATGATTACCAATTAAGACTTTTAAGTCCTACTTAAGAATTTTAATATGTTTAACAAGCAGAAACAATTAATCCATCAACAGAAAATCAATCTGCAGCAATTCTGATAAAAGACAAATTGGTCATTTTAATTTAAAAATAATTTTGGTTAAAGCTCACTTGTTCCCCCTCTTACATGTAACAGTCTTTCTTAGTTTTCTATGATGAATAATGGATCATCTAGATGGTTATTAGACGCTTGAAGAAAGAAGCTGGTTGAAAGTAATAATCGTCAGGTTAATCAATATGGAAAATAAGGATTGTAGTTGCAGCACTAAACATGACCACAAGAAAATGCATCATTAGTCGGTTAGTTAAAGAAAACTATGGCTGAAATACAATGAATTAGTAATGCCAGTTTATTTACATTCACAGTGTCAGAAGAATAATCCATTATCAGAATTATTCCACAATTGTGTTTTTATAATTGATCATCTCTGTGGGTTATGTTGGAATTACTGAGGTTCAGGCCCACATCTGAGATTTATTACGTGTGGAGCTGGAACTGAAATAAGTGGGTTTCCACATAAAACGCAGAAAGCATACCGATTTTTAGGTCAGATGAGGAACCAGACTAAATGCTTCAAAATATTTTATAATGATGTTTAGCAGTTTAAACAGATGTATACTTTAAGTGCTGGGCCTACATTATTGAAATGGATTTGTGGTGTAGGTCGTCTACTCTGGGGTCTACAAATGCCGCAATAATCCCCCCGACCAGACACTGAGGTTAGACAAGGTCACAGGGATGATGGCTGCTGACTGGCACAGCTAAGAATTAATACCAAGTAGAACAAATCACATGAGACTTAAAGATGAAAAATAAAGTCTGGCCCACACTGTATAATTTAAATAATTTACTGCATGTAGCCCCCCCTCCATCTAAATAAACAATCATCAAAGCTTTGAGGACCAACAGCTGCCAAGTCAAACCTACACACGCACACACGCACACACACACACACACACGCACACACACACACACACTCACACGCACACGCACACTCACACTAACACAGTGTTGCTCCACAAACCATGTATTAACTATTAAACCACTTTGATGCCAAACAATGCAGACAAGTGTGCCGGTGACACACATACTGTAGCATGCCTGTTGGTTTTAGAAAATACTTTAAGATCCTTTTATAGGTATTTCAAATCACTCAATGGACTAGCGCCTGAATACCTGTCAGATATGCTTTTAAGTAGGGGTGTGAATCTTTGGCTTCACAGCGGTTCGATTAACGAGTTACAGTAGTTGGCGATCGATTCAAGGACAATTCTGTAAACCATGATTTGTTTCAGTAACTTGTAACCAAAATTCTATATCCATGAAATAAACATGCAATAATGCGAGTGAGACTATCTGTATTCTTCTGACAGGTGAAAAAATAAACAGACCACAGAATTACTTATTTGTCATATTTATTTTATAAAAAAATTTTTTATGCTGAATACAAAAATGTAATGCTCAGTTAAATCACTCAGTATTTAAATATTAATCATAATTAAGAATCACGATTCATACGATTCAACACATTTATATCGATTATTGGTGAATCTAAAACGATTAATTCTATTTATTTATTTTAGCAGATCGATTTAGTTGAATCAGTAGGACTGACAATCGATTCATCGATGCATCGAATGAATCGTTACACCTCTACTTTTAAGTTATGCTCCCCCAAGATCACTCGGGTCCTCCGACACTGGCCTCTTAGTTGTTCCGTGGGTGAGAACAAAGAATTACGTGAGGCAGCATTGAGTGTCTATGGTCCTCGCCTCTGCATCAGCCTGCCAGAAGAGCTGAGGGCATCTCAATCTGTCAATACCTTTAAAAAGAACCTTTAAACTTACCTTTTCAGTTTAGCTTTCTCTAAATCATCCATTTTCATTTGTATTTCATTTTATTTATTTTCATTGTATGGCTGTATTTTACTTGAATTGTAGTATTTTCATTGCATTGTTAAGCACCTTGTATTGCAATTTTGTATGAAAGGCATTATATAAATAAATAAAGTTTAAGTTTAAGCATATATATCAGAGCACAGATCACTATATCCTGGCACAGCAGCATGTTCAAAATCAAAACGTTGTCTTGATCCAGTAACATCAACTATGCAACTTTTGTTCATGCCTTTATCTCTGAGTTAGAGTGAGGGATATATTGCATGAACTGTATGGTCCAAGTCATATCTGAGCATGAGTGTGTATAGAATGAGAAACTGTGTGTGTGTGTGTGTGTGTGTGTGTGTGTGTGGATTATGGATTACTGTCTGTAATCATCTTAGAGGCCAGTGGGACAAGACAAGACCCCCAGTGTTAAGTAAAGAATCACAGCAGACTGATTTATTGTCCTACGCTGCTTTAGGGCTTTGTCTTTATCTAACAGGTAATGAGCTACTGAGCAACTAGGACAATGCAGTGCACACGTTGCGGAACGAACACAGGCTTTTACAAAACTCCTGGTTCAAGCCACCATAAGTCAGGGTCCAAAATGATTTCAGGTCTCCACATCAAGATGGTTAACACAAATTTCACTTTTCTGGCTAAAAAAAAAAAAGCAGTGATATCAATGCAGGTCAGTGGGTAACGAGAGACACTACGCAGACACAGATGAGGTGAAAAAATAATAATTTCACCATAACAAAGTGCAGCATTGGCTGTAATACAAAGCACAAACCACTGTGGAATCTGGACACAGATATCTATACCAATTAAAAAAATAAATACAATTTGGCAGAAATGCTCGACAAAGAGTTTTTTTTCTGACATTTTCTCATAAAAAGTAATCATTCACTTATGGGAAGAAAAGCCCATTAGCAATATAATATAATAACTAAATAAATACATCTTTACTCACTCACTTCCTGTTCTGAATTGAGTTTCTATGCTTAGTAAAAACACTGTGTTGTTCTGTGCTCTGAACTGAAGACATAATAAAGTGATAGTTTTCAGATTTGTTCTATTTCGGTTGTCTACTATCAGTTAAATCTAACTTAACAAAAAACTTTGACTGTCACATATTCGTCATCAGCATTATCATCTTGTTTGTGCACTACTAACAGATACACTGTTCCCTTCAAATATACGCTACGAGCCCAGGAGATGAAGTGTGTAGGGGTCTGGGTCTAGTGCTCAGTAATTAACTTACAGCAGATCAGAAGAATCGGGGAAGATCTTCATGTTGCTGCAGGGGGATTGAACTCATAATCCTGTGTAGGTGATTGACCGACCCTCCTCTTCTGGTTGGTCAACAAACATTTTCTAGATTGTATTCTAGACTATGATGTTCAATACCGAGCAGATGATCAAATGTAGAGACCTTTTTCTGGAGCAAAAGTCAATCTGGATGCAGTCAACATTAAGTAATAAATATCTAGTAAAGCTGTATGTGTGTGTAGGTGTATATATGTGCATTTGTGTGTCTAAATAGAGACTTGGCATTTATATTCATTGGCATTTTTAGAGTAATTTAAACATCGACCTTCTAGGTCTGTTAATTAATTGTTAAGCGTTACATACCTGTCCTTATAAATATTGTTTTTGTTTTGCTGAGTGCATGTCTACTCTTAAACACAAATTTGATCACAGAAAAAAAAGCTTACCATATTTCAGGCATCCAACCATAAACCCATTAAAAAACGCATTTCCAGGTTTTAGAACTCATGCCAGCAGCATGACACGTTAAACATATTATAATTTCCTTTGTCTAAATTAATAGCATACCCTATGGAGAAGCACCACCAACTACTGAGTGTTTGCGACTGAAAATACTTTAAAAAAGTGTTTTAAAGTGATCAAAATCATTATCAGATTATTTATTTAATGATTTTGAATATAGAATTAATTAATTTAATGATAAAGAAATGCCTCAAGATGTTGATTTGATGTTATCATAATTTGTCGATGATACACCAAACAAAATCTGAATGAATCAGAGAGAGAAAAGCCGCAGCAGACAATTACCTAAATACCAGTGTAAAACTGTACTCCACTGGTTTTTGAATCCAGCTTGGGTCCTCTGTCACATGTGTCTCAATAACTCAGTGTAACTCTGAGGTGAACACAGAAGAAAAAATGAATTGACCATCTTATGTAACAATATAAAGCAGAGATGTCTCACCTGGCTGTGGGGATGTCATCAGTGTGTGTGTGTTGTGGTGAGTCAGAGGAGGCAGGATTCTCCTCTCCGTCCTGAGGCAGCTCTTCACATTCGGCCTCGCACTTCTCATCATCTAACAGCTCAGTGATCTGAAGACAAAAATAAAGAGGACACAAACGGTTATTACGAAGAATAATTCATTTCTTGTGATGCAAAGATATTGTTGTAAGTCAAAAGGTTTATGGCAAGAGATTATCCCAGCTTGCATCTTTATTTACAGCTCTTTATTTCAGTTCAGTTCATTTAGTTGATATTTTATTTTTCTTCATGCAACCACCTTGGAATCTCTAAGTCAGCCCAAGAGACATTATTGGATTTATACATATTGATACCCTAGTCACGTTAATCTGAAATTGTTATTTTTCGGGTGTTTCCTACATTGTAAAATCTAAGGAAATAATGTTTAACAATGGTGATGTTACTTTAACTATCTATCTAACTATTTTTTGCTGGTTTAAAGAAAGATAGTATTAGTATTGATTTTAATACTCATGGTAAAGAAAAGGTTTTTGGATTTTTGGTAAGAAATGGATAACGAGGGAATATTAGAAATGTGTGTGCCCTTCATTAACATTGACATTTAACAGCCTTATGAAGAAGTGCAGTGAAGAGGATAATACGATCTGTTCCATGACTTATGACATATGAATTCAAAAGAGTAAGATTATTTTCACATGCACAAAGGGACATTTTTCTTTATTTTCTTTATGACGTTACCAGTCGAGAAATTAGCAGAAAAAATGTTTCTACTTTGAACGATTCAAAGAAAGTTGTTGACATGACAGTTTGTTCCATAACACATCTAAGTATACATGACGCTAATAAGTAACACGTTGACACCACAGATATAGATACGAGTAAGCAGAGAGATAGAAACAGAATTCAATAATCATCTTCTAGGAAGGAAAAGGAGGGAGTGGGCCAGCGAACATTAGAGATTGCAAGCGGTGTATTTCCGTTGGCAGACTTCCTGTGAGATGTAATGTATCTTGGAGTTGTTGTGTAACAAAAAAGTCAAAGGACTTTCAACACCTGTTGATGGACTGTGGCAGAGAGCAAGGGGCCTGGACCACTTTACAAGGTCATGGTCTAAAGCTCCACCAAAGTTTAAACAAAGTAATGGATGGACTTCTGAATGAGAAGATGCTTCCTAAATTCAAACAACAACAACAACAACAACAAAAAGTGGAAATCCACATGTGCCATTACAATAAATCACTGTGACAGACAGCAACGTGGCGAGGAAATACATGCTGGCTGACCTCTGGAGGAGGAGAACTTCAGATAAATGTCAGAGTCTCTGCTGGTACATACTGAGGGAGGGGTGGGAGGCCTAAAGTAGGACTAAGTGACAGATCAGGTTCATGTTGACTTTGCAGTGTACCCATGGTGTACCCATGCATTGGGCGAGAGAAAGGTAGAGAGATCCAGAAGAGTGACAGAGGGAAGAATGTAATGAATCCGACAGTAAACAAGAGAGGGAGGAGGGGGAGGAGAGGAGAGAGGGGAGTTAGATGCTAGAGAGTGAAGGGGACGCTGGTCAATATGCAGACAGAAATACCTCATCATAACACAGACAGCTGACCCTATGTGAACAAGACACAAACAGAAACCCTTGGGCAATAGCTTGTCAATGATGAATAGCTCCTCTCCATATTTATCCTGAAATATCATCAACCGATAAGTGATTCAAGCCGAACCCCGGTCAGCAAAGCATTTCCATGTGCTGCTGTCATGAAAGCGTAACACTTTGAGCACCATCTTGTTCCACTATATTTGAGAGGAGGCAGACATTTCTACATCCATTTTCTCCTCAGCTCTGCAATCTACCAACACAATCTGGATTGATAAAAAGCACTACAGATAAGAGGAAAAATATGTGTTCTTGATTTTGGGGAGAACTGTCCATTTAAAACATAACTGGGGGAAAAAATGTATGAACCGGATTCACCCCCATGAGACTCTCTTTTCCTTCATATGACTGTTTTTTCCTCTATTCTCTCTTTTCCTTGCACTCTCCTTCACTCAACAGCAACCCCATCTGCTGCTGTCACTGTGGCGTTGCTACGGCAACACCTCTGTTGCAAGAGCTCTGATTGGCTGTCAGGGAATTCTTGCTTCATCACATTGTGCAGATTATGGAGGATGACTCACAAGATTCCTCTAAGTGTGTGTGTGTGTGTGTGTGTGTGTGTGTGTGTGTGTGTGTGTGTGTGTGTGTGTGTGTGTGTGTGTGTGTGTGTGTGTGTGTGTAATAGAGAGAGAGATTAAGCTAAGAAATCCCATGCTTAGACAGCTTCACTCTCATATATTTTCCTTATGGCCAGAACATTAGTTTCCCAAATTAAACTTAGCAAGTGAAAATGTGCAGAGCTGCACCATGCTGTGCATCTTTATGTGTGTGTGTCTGTAATATGTCAACATAATGACTTAGTGGTATGAAAAGCTGAGAAGTTATGATTTATCACCTTCGCACTACATTGGCAGGAAAAACTGAAATTCAAGATTTAGTTTTGATCAATTGTAAGTTTAGTTTCATATACATAAAATCCAATGCTGAGTAATGTACTGAATCAAAGATATCTTTAATTTAAATTTAATTTAAATTAACAAGGCAACTAATAAAAAAATAGTTAAAGTGAAATCATCCAACAGGGAAAACAGTTGGCGATAACATTTCACCATTAAATCAAAGATTAATTAAACAAACAACTTCCTGCTATTATCATCCAAATAAGTGTTTTTTTCTGAGTAAAATTGTTCCTGATTTCAAGGGCAGAATAATAACATTCCTGGATGAGGGACCTTAGGACCTCGATTGAAAGTCCGATCGACATAATCATGAAAAATTAATTTTCCCATCATTTTAATGGACGATACTGTGAATATGACCTTGGAGCACACACCATCAAGAGCAAATTCCATCACGACGGCTGATCCGCGATATGGAAAAGTGAGTCTGGACATCACCTTAAACACAAAAGCCCCCTTGCGTATACTCATTAAAATGGGGTAATTGACATAATGATCAATTTAGCTTTAATGTATGAGCGTCCTTGGAGCTACAGGCGTTTTTTTTCAAATGTGAATATGACAGAGGCCCTGTTGAGTTCAGAGAGCCTTTGAGGTCATGTGACAACATTAGAGGATAAGAGTTGAGAAATGCTGGATCTGGATGAACTGGAATGGTCATTCACAGGCTGGAAATATTATATCCTTATTTAAGACTATGGAAAATCATGTTAACTCACAAATGAGTGTAAAAAAAGGAGTTGCTTTGGGGTTTTCAGGGTATTATGTAGGCTGTTTGACACAAGGGTACGTCTGTGTATGTTGTGTGTGTTTGTGTGCCCGAGTGGGTGAAAAGACGGGGCAGAGAGCGTCCTGGAACAAAAGGTCTTGGCCTTGGCCCTGGTTTAGCAGGCCAGTCCAGAGTTTC